>NW_025335549.1:3544390-3657601 GCF_004798865.1 Varanus komodoensis
CCCGTGCCCAGTAAAATACCACGCGTGTCAGCTCTTTGGGGGGGGGGGGTCCCTCCCCCCCTCCCCCCCCCCCCCCCTACATTTTACCCCACCTCCCCCCCCCCCCCCCCCCCAAACAGTCCAAAACTGTTATATCTTCAGGGCCAGGCTAAGACTAGTCCTTGCTCCTGGACATTTGATGTCACAGAATGAGCCATTTACATGAGTTGTTTCTCTCAATCCCAGGATCTTATCATCCCTTTTAGCTATTTAAGCCTTTTAAATATGTGAGAGATTTTACATGGCATATACTATTGCCTTGTGTTGTGATGTGAACTGCTCAGAGCTATTGGACCAAGTAGGAGTGACATAAAGGATTAATGGGGGAAGGGCTTTAAATTTGCCCATCCACACGGTCCCCCCATCCTGCAGACTGTGCTGTATTTCTGTTTAAATGACAGTAATCACATCTCAGTTTGCATCCATTTACATTAATTTAGATATGCTCATTTGAGCAAATCTGCCTTCTCCCACGGAGGAATAAGTGGTCACCTTAATCCCCCATCTTAGGCAGTGGCTGCCACAAAGCAGCCCATTAAAAGCCAGTAACCTTTGCCGCAATTTGTCTGCATTTGTTAGGGTGGGGGCACGGGGCTTCTATTCTTTTAATTCAATTTTAGAAAGATATTTATGTGAAAAGATCTTGGGTTTTGTGGAGTGGCAGAGCATCTTGCTCCAGTTTGGGGGCTGATTTTGTGCTAAGGTATAATATACTTGTAAAACTCAGCTCTCCTTTAAGGGCCTTATTGTGTGCGTGAAGGTTGTGCATTATTACTGGTGTAATTATGGGGATAATTTAATGCTCATGCTGTGACTACCAACAGGGAGCTCTAAAAGGTAATTTTCAACTCCTTAAATTTTGTTTAGGTTGTTAGGAAATATTTTTAGACCTAGAAGAGGGATTTTACTTTTGCATAAACTAATAGCCCCTTAAGAATGGGCTCTTAGAAACATCATCAATCTGGTACAGGATGATGCAACAAGCAAGTCAACTAAGCCATAATTCTATTTCATGGTGACTAATTTAGAAGGTTATTAGACTTGGTGATCAGACTCTTAAGCAAAACAAACCCACCCGTTGTTTAGTATCAGCTGGACAAATAACACTGGCTAGATAAAATGATGGCTTCAAAACAGAGATTTAGGGCCCTTGTCTTCTTAAACCTGTTGGCTGTGATTTGGTTTGCTAAACCTGAGGAATATTTAAAGCTGGACCAAAGCATCTGCAGACAAAGGAGAAAAACAGAGCAGGAACAAGCAGATCTAATCACTCGGTCCCCTGAAGGAAAAGCATAAGTCTGTAAGTAATGGATTGCTGAGTCATTGTTAATAAGAGTTGTGTTGACCTACATAAAACCCTCAGTTGCTCCAAGGAAACTGAGAAGTTCCACTCTGGAGGGAGGTTTTCCTGTTAAGCCCATAGATTCACCTACAATTACAGATGTCATGTGGAATGCAGAGAGTGCACCCCAAATGCAGCCCTTGCTCTGGGTTCATTCCAGCATTTGGATGCTTCTTGTTCATGGGTTTTGAAGGACTGCGTGCAGAACAGACACATCATTTTAGTCCTCTTTAGCTTGTGAAACTGGCTAAAGCAGATCCTCACAGTCCAAAGGTCCTCCCCAAGACCTGTGAGAAGTTTACTTCCAGAGCGGGTTTTATAGCACGTGGGACCCTCCAGGTGGTCGCTTTAGAAAGAAGCAAAATGGAGCCACGGAATATAGACACTGTCAAGAGACGTAATTCTGAACCACAAGCCACCCAGACTTCCCCCACCTAGCACCCTCCTGGGGGGGATGGACTGCAACTCCCATCATCCCCACACACCATGCTGTTCTGGCAGGGGTTTGATGGGTGCTGTAGTCCAACCCATATGGAGGGGGCCAAGTTGACAAAGGGCACTCTGGAACAGCTTTTGACTAACAAGCCCATACAACTAACAGGAGCAGAGAAGCAGAAGAAGAAATCATACTTGGACCTACTTGGACCTCCAGAAGAAATCACATTGGCCGTCCTGCACCTATAAAGTGCCAGCAGGGACGCAGTTGTGAAAATATCCACCATCCTCCCCACCCACCGCTGCATATTATCAAAATTGGCCTTGTTTCACATGACTATGGGGTGCTGTGTAGTTCACAACTCCATTAATGTGTGTGCATTGTCAGGATGTGAACTCCTGCCAGATATTGAACTGATGACTGAACCCTATTTACTTTCCTCTGAAAAAAGAGGGTGGGAGATTGCTGCCAATGTTCAGCAACAAACTGCTGCAAAGACACAGAAGGGGCAAATGTTTCTGCTCCAAACAGAAAGCATCCACTCCTTTTTGTTTAGCAGTGACCTGCAGCCCTTGGGGACTGCTCCCCCCAGACCTCAGTTGTCCACCTGCTGCAATCTCTCCAGCAGCAGCAAGTGCCACACCAGCACGCCTTTATTTAGCAATCTTTATTGCTAGTGCACACAGCACGTGAAATGCTGAACCCTATTGACTGCTCTTTCCCAAAGCTTTCCTTCTGAACCCTTCTGTGTGCCAACCCTGAAGGAGGGGCAGTGCTGCAGCAGGCACACCAACCTCCGCCCTCTGCACCCCCAGCTGGGCTGCACTGGCGCCTGGCCACTGGGTCGATGCCCATGGGCTCCCTTTGGAGGAACTGGCCATTTCAGCACGCTGCCCTGCAGGGGGTACCTTGACACGTTGCTCAGGTTCAGGTTGCTCTGAGACCACCTCCGCTTCCACATCCCACCCTGAGGTCAGTAACTCTTCAGCTTCCTCCAGAGAGACTTGCTATGGATGCTCAAGTGTCTGGTCTGGTCCCAGGACCATGAGGCTCCTCTTGAGGTTGGACGGTTTGACAAACCACCTCCCCATCAGCCTCAGAACCAGAATCCTTGTGAGAATGGGCATGGAGTGCTTCGTGCAAGTGTCCCTGAGCACTGACGGGATGTGTGCCCTGACACGTGCATAGCGCCAGCCCTGACTTCGGTGAGATCAGGCAAGGTCTGCGCATCACAACCCAACCTTTGCCTGGCTGCACCTGTATAGGGCTCAGATATAACCTTGGTGCTGATGGCTACAAAGTTGCCACAATTGCCACTTACAACAATAAATATTCAAAGTAGTTGATTCCCATCATCTCAGTAAACATGACACCCATACTATCAGATAAGGTAGTGGCATTGTACCCATTCGGCAGATGAAAAGGGGAGGGACTGAGGCAGAGAAAATAATGGCTTGCCTGAGACAAATTCACATCAGTGATCAAGAGACTGGAACCAGAAGCATTCTCATTCAGAATGTGTGGTCTCAAGTATCTCCCTTTCTAAACCAGTTCTGGCTACTGGTACTGTAGAAATAATTATAAATGGAAAATTTGCCCTGTGCAAGGGCATAAACAGTGGGGTCCACAGAGTTCTGCACTGGGGACAACATTTTTCAATTTATTTCTAAATTATCTGGAATTCGGAGTGACTGGTGAAGTGTCCAGGTTTGCAGATGACCTCAAATTATTTTGGGTGGCTTAACCCAAAAGAATCCCTCCTCGCTGGAGAGTAGGCATCAGTGTAAGCCTGCCTAAAGCAAAACGCACTGGGGCAAAAAGTCCCAGCTTCAAGTATAAGCTGTTGGGATCTAAGCTAGCAGAGTTCTCAGGGTTGTGGTGAAGAGCATAATAAAGCTGTCGACCTGCGGCTCCACTGCTGTGAAAAAGGCCAGCTCCAAGCTAGGCATAATTAGGAATGGAATTGAAAATTGAACTGCCAAGATCTTACTCCCCTTTTGCAAATCTGTGGACCAACTGTGATTAGAATATGGTTGTGGTCACCGGACCTAAAGAAGGATATCGTAGAGATGGAAAGAGTACAGAAAGCAGCAACTAAAACGATCAAGGGCGTTGGAGGAACTTCCCTATCAGTTAAAGTTGCAACAGATTTTTTGGCTTAGAAAATCAGGAAAAGGACGCAAGCTAGATGTGTGGTATGGAGAAAGTCAATCGAGCGGTACTTGCTTTCTTTCCCAGAACCTAACCCAGTGATGGCAAACCTTTTAGAGACCAAGTGTCCAAACTGCAACCCAAAACCCACTTATTTATCACAAAGTGCCAACACTGCAATAAAACCTGAATACTGAAAAAACAACTCACAGCCAGTCGAAGCAAATATATATATATGCATATGTATATATATCCTTGGCAGCACACTGACTGACCATGCAAAAGCTCAGATGAGTCGTGGCTAATGAGTCGTGGCTCATGACATCATCGCCTGGCACCACTGCTCCTTTCTGAGCATGCGCATGGCCCCCGTGTGCGCTGTTATCCGATGCTCGGCTGCTGGGGCGATGCTGGGGCGACTTGGCTCGCGTGCCGACAGAGAGGGCTCTGCGTGCCCACTGTGGCACACCTGCCATAGGTTCGCCACCACTGACCTAAAGGGATCATCCTATGAAACTGATTGGTGAGGGATTCAGGACAGAGCAAAGGAAGGTCTTCTTCACACAGCGCATAATTAAACTATGAAATTTGCTTCCATGAGATGGAGTGATGGCCACATATTTGGATAGCTTTGAAAAGGGACAGGGGTATGCCTAGAGGGTACGGATCGCCAGAGCTAGTGGTCCCAGTGGCTCTATACCGGGTCCACTGGCCAAGGTAGCAGTGCCTATGTATAGCAGTTGCTGGGGACCTTGGGTGAGAGGGTTTGTGGGACCCCATGGGCAGCTGGAGTGAACAGGATGCTGAGGCAGATGGGCCCCTGGAATGATCCTCTCCCTGCCCTCCTCTGCTCTTCAAGCTCAGCAGCGTCAGCAGGGCAGGAGTGGATCTATGCCCTGCCCATGTCAACAGCCCTGCGACACTGCCGTGTGGGGCTCGCTCTTGCTGACGGCTGTAGGGCTCGGGATTCAGAGTCTCTCTCACTGCCTCATCCAAGAGCCTGCTAGTTGATGAAGGCAGAACAGCTAGACCTCATGCCTCTGAGGGTAGAGGCCCCTCTTTTGAGATCCAAAAGGTCACCAGTTCACCTCTGGCTGGTGACAACCCCAGTCTAAATAGGACAGGTGACATTTCTCAAAACTTTGAAACGGTGTACTGACCCGAGGCAGGATCTTGTTGAATGAAATGCTTTTGTTTGTACTAAGTTTCAGGCTCTGAGCTTAACCAAGGCAAAAGTGTGTTGGCAATGAGACAAGAGGCAGTGTTTGCTTTCTGCAGAGAAATAAAGGTTCAGAACTGCATTTTATCAGCAAGAACTTAAACTCGAGATGTTCCACTTTATTGCCTCCAGAGATTTCAGTGTGGGACCTCAGGAAGTTCTTGTTAACAATCATATAAACATGTTTAATCATCTGCCCAGGAACCCAGAATGGCATTTAAGCACTGCTCCAGTCTCATGTGGGTGAATCCAGCCTATTAGATAAACCTGAACATAGAACAGTTTCCTGGATAAAACCTAGACAAGTTTTAAAGAAATTTTACAGCAGGTGCACACTTTTTTAAAAAAAATGCAACATTCATAGCACAGATTTTAAAAGCACCACAGGAAGGATAGGATATGAATGGCCAATTTTGCCAGTTCTAGATAAATCTGAGCTTCATTTTTCCTACCAGTAATCACTAGCAGTTCAATTCCTTCATCAAAGGATCTTAGCCATTTTGAAAATATTCAGAATGTTCTTTGCCAGGAAGCAAGTGTGTTGGAATCGTTACAAAGGCATTGAAAAACTGTGGCCTTTGCATACTTTAAATTCAACAGAGGTAGGTGTAAAATCCAGCAGTTAGATGCAAAAAGAAAATCAAAAGAGAGGTGCTGACTGGGGAGAGGGGCCACGGGTAGAAGTACATGCTGAAAAGATCTAGGCATCACGGGCTGCAGCAAAATAAAGAGCCAGCATTATAAATCATTGCAACCCACCAAGATAGAGTTTGGGGTTCCACCAGGACTGGAGCCCCATTTCTTTCACTTGGAGCCCCGACTCTCTGGGAGGCTCTCGGCCCCACCACCTGCTGTCCATGGGCAATTGCTGGATGAACGTGCCCACTTGCTTTCTTCAGATTGTCCAAGATGAGCTGACTTTTGGCCCACATGGGCCTCACCTCCTGCTCTCCTGAAAAGCTTTCTACCTGAGGTCTTTTTCTGAAATCAAATACTCTCCTCTCCCCTGTGCAAACATGCCTTTCTACGAACAGAGCTTCCTTAGGAGACAGGCCCCTTTGCAGGCACATAGAAAGTCCTTGGAGCATTTGCAAATTAGCATGTGCATGCTTAGCCATTTTTTTCCTCCTGTGTGCCTGAGTTCCACATCTTTTCAATACCTAGCACTACCACTGATTTTCCTCCTCCCACCCCATCTGACCAGTCTCTTGAGGCCAAAATGCACTCCTCTACAGCAGAAATCTTTAATCTCTGACTTCACTCTCTGAGATTTCGATGCTGCTATTGCTGCTGCAACCCACCTTAGATCAGGCTGTTAGCTGGTTTGAAGATCCTGAACACCTTTGCCAGACAGTTGCTAAGCATCCTCTGAAAGCAACACAGGCACTCACCTATATTCATTTTTATGTTCTCAGACAATCCCCCCCCCACCCCAGCTAGAAGTCTGCAAGCTGGATTACAGGCTTGCTTTTTAATGTGTGCTGGAGCTTAAACAAATGGAACCTCCAACAAAAGTTGGAATCCTGAACCCTGCTCAGGATTCCTGCTGCCCAATTCCATTTCTCCCCAGTTCCTCTTCCAGCTCCCCACAACAGTTGGTCAGCTACTAAGTCCTCTGAGACCCCAAGTATCCTGCTTTTTTACTGGGGAGGGTTTTTCCTTAGGGTCTTCTGCACAGATTTTTATACTTCTACAAACCATAGACGACCTCTGATTCTTCCTCTTGTGCCCAGATAGTGCCATTTGACTACATAAACAATGACATCCATGCATGAGCATTAGAACCATCATGGTCATCGTCATCAAAACCCCAAACATAGCAACACTTCCTAGTCCTCACACAGTTCATGCAGTTCCCAGCTGTCTACACTACCTAAGCCGTTCCAGATACAACGATCTAAGCTGAAATATCCGCACTGACCTTCCACCTACCCATCCCCTTTCCTCCACTTTTTTGTTTCTTGTTGTTGTGTTGAAAAGCAAACTGCTTTCTTTCAAGCTGGATGATGAATAAGCTTTAGGAGTAAAGTAGCACTGCTTTTTAAATTTTCCCTAGTATCTTGAGGGAAAACAACAGAGAACTGTTTCAGTCTGTTGGACTAGATCACGTCATAACCCAATAAAGGCTACTGTGTTCCCCAATTTTACCCTTGGTTAACAAAGGCCGTCTTTAGAATCGGGACAGAGCAGTAGCAAAAACTCCCTGTCATGTTCCGGTGAAGTCATCGACTTATTTTCTGTCACCAGTCAGAAGCTATTTTCATCTACTGGGAATGTCATGGCCTTATGCCACCCTTGAGGTTTCTGCCAGCATGTGGGTTGAGGGGTGCTCAGTAAATGCCATTTATTTATTTGTTTGTTTGTTTGTTTCTCGGCTGCCCAGTAGCCAAAGCTTGCGACGGTTCCCCAGGTGATGAGCTGACCACAGTAGCCACAGAGCCCCCAGCCACCCAGACCGTCCTGAAACTTTGCGTTGTGCTGCTGCACCCGATCAGAGTAGTAGGAAGACACACTCCACCACCACAATTGCAAAATGCTACCTGAAGCCCACGAGCAGTGGGGAGATGGCCCACCTCCAGAACCAGGCCTCGGGGACTGAGAGGGACCCCTTGGCATAGTGCTGACCCAGGGTCGCCACCCCCACCCCGCATTCCAAAATCCCCTGAGGTTTTCCCTGAAGTGCTCAGCAGCTGCATCTTTCCAGCACTTAAGAACAACGGAAGCCCATAAAAGAAACATAGAAACAGAGGGAGTCAGAAGGGGTCTCCCGGGCCATCTAGTCTGACCCCCAGCTCCAGCCGGCTCTGCTCCCGGAGAAGCAGCCTTTTCCCTTCACAATGCCCTGAAAGTCTAGAGTTCTGGGGCAATACATGGGATGCAAGGAGTGACTGGGAGTCCTTTGGAACTAGATTTGGAGTCATTTGGAGCAGGAAAGGTAGATTGAAAGAAATGAACAATGGGGAAAGGGGACCGGTGCAGGATCAGGTCAAATCTTTTTCCTTCAGTACTCTTGTTCTTCCCTATTATGCTGGTTATTAGGTGGACCCAAAACTTATAATTGGATAAATACATTTGAATGGGTGAAAAATCTAAGCCTTCAAATATCAAGATTTTCCACGCTGAGGCTCTCAAGGGAGGAGTTTCCAAACTCTGCACCTCTGTCTGCAAGCAAAGACATCTTTCTTCTGGCAGGTCTTTGACAAATATGCTCGTCTGCTGCCAAAGGGGACTTCCATTGGTTGGTGATTTTTATTTCTGTTATTGTGGTGTTTTTAATTGTGGACTGACTTAACTGCATTGGTCTTTGTGTTTGAATCCTTTTCTTAAACCTGGATTGGACTGCTAAGCACCTTGAGCACCCTTCCGGTTTGTGTGAAATGCAGAATATTAATTATGCCATTAATTAGAGGCTATTAATAATTAATTACATAATCAAGCTTTCCCTCCATTTGATGGGAAATGGGTTTATGATTCAGATGGGCAGCAGCGTGCAGCGGGGTGGGGGGGAGCAAAACAGCTCAGTAAGTTAGGTCTTGTGAAAATGTGGTCCTGCACCAGAGAAGGATCTCTTGGTTCTTGCTCTCGAAGCCTTTTGGTTTGCAGCACAGTCTACCTGTGCGCACGCGTGCGCACACACACACAGAGAGAGAGAGAGAGAGAGAGAGAGAGCACACCTTCTTCCTCTCTGTTCTGTTCTGCCCAATACAAATTTCAGCACAGCACACAAAAGTGAGTCCTTTGCATGTATGACCCTGACAAGCCTCAGTGAGCCAAAACCTTCTCTTGGTGATAAAGGACATTGTCATTAGTTATGCTCCAAGTCTCAGCCTTAAAATCTGAGAAACACAGAAAATCCATTTAACACACGACGTTACCAAGACACATCAATACCTCTCCTTCAGGTAGGAACTTGAAGTAAGGGAAGAAGTGCTGCCTGGAAGTTTGCATTGATCAGTGGACCCTGGATGTCACTGACAGAACATAGGAAAGTTAAAACTTTCCTTTACAAAGAGCCAGTGCTTACACAAACTAGCAACAGTGTGTCTTTGCCTGGAAAAATCTGCTAGAGATATATATGAAGTATCTCTCTTTTTTTCAACCTATAATTGAGATGTTCAAAGCCAGGAGGAGGAAAAGGCATTATTTAGTCTTCTCTGACATAACTTGCAATAAGGAGATTTTTTTTTTGCATAATGTAGGTTATTATGCCAACATCTGTACTCTTGTTAGGATCAAGTTATGAGATGCAACTCAAAAGTGCAAGAGGTATCTTGCAGAAGATATTCTGGGATATGCCAGCATGGGGTGGGACAAGATTACAAAAGAAGTGAGTGCAAAATCTAAGCTCCACACACACACACGCACAGACGCACACACACACAGTGCAACCTCCTCAACACCCCTATCTGAGCCAAGCCTAGTTCAAAATGGATTTAGAAAACTGCAAGGTTCATCATCCTCAGCAGGAAATAACATTGCATCCTTTCAGCTCTTTACCACTTGTGCCTTCCCCATTTTCCAAATAAGCCGTTTTTTTCTCTTAAGGGAAAGCAGGGGAGACTAGCAGAGTGTTCAGATTGTCTGCACTTTTCTGCCGAACACTCAAAACTCCTCAGGGATGCTCAAAAAGTATCTGGAGGGCGAGCTGGAGGGGACTCGTATATCACTAATGCCAAGAGCAATACCTTCACAGTGCCCTAAGTAACTTATCTGATTACCCATCTGTGATATGCATTGACAAACAACTGTATACACACAGGTTCAGCAAATAGGTCATTAAACACACAGCTGAACTTGCCTCAGTGCAGTGCCTGGGTAGCGTTGACAACTGTGTTGCAAAAGATCTTAGCATCTCATATTCTCCCCTGAATAGATCACATGCCTGACACTACAGAAAGGAGAACATTCCAGGAAAGAAAGAACTCGCACTCTGCCTGCATCTGGCATACGATTTGCAGAAGCGATACATAAATCCGTTTTTGCATTTCCCCCTTCTCTCAGTTTATTTGTGGAAACCACTTACAATTGTTTTAAAAATAAAATTGCATTAGCCAGGAAGTGCTTTCTGATTTCTAGGCAGGGTTTCCAGAGGGCATTTGCCCAGCACTAGCGCCTCCCGGACAGGAAACAGAGCATGTCAGACAGGAAATAGAGCAGGAAGCCCTTCCTAGAAGAGTGGGGGCATTTGGGGGTCTCCCCAGCCCCTGCCACAATAGCCTTCATGCTGCCTTTTATCGAACCAGCAATCAACACAGAGCTCTTCAAGGCCCGCATGCAGATTCAGG
Source organism: Varanus komodoensis (assembly GCF_004798865.1). Lineage (NCBI taxonomy): Eukaryota > Metazoa > Chordata > Lepidosauria > Squamata > Varanidae > Varanus > Varanus komodoensis. The sequence continues at coordinate 3,554,863 of NW_025335549.1, forward strand.
TTGGCTCCCATTCAGAAAACCCTCTACACCAAACACCCTAGAAGCGCATTCCCTTGCACAACAGATAGATCCGAGCTTTAAGATGCCCCCTTCAAGTCTGCATGGAGCTGCCTGCATCCTCTTGGATGGGAGCCAATTGTCACATGTGTTCTTGTAAAGAACTGGAGCAGCTTTTTGAAAAAGAAACACTTCAGAAAGAGTCCCAATTAACACCATTCTTAATATGGGTTGGTACATAAATGACTTAACCACAGCCAAAATGGAACAATTGGAAAATTGTGGAAACTAAGATGCAGGGAGTCAGTCATCGGATTAGGATAAGTACTGAACAAATTGAAGCCGCAGCTCTGTGTTATTGTCACCATGTCAATTGCTTAAACATTGCCTTTGTTTTAACACAGAATGCATATAAGAAATGCTGAAAATACTTCTGCGGTACTAAGGGATGCATTTACCTGGACAGCAAGCATCAAGGCCATGGCCCAGCCAACAGGAGGCACTAACGAGTCCAACAAATTTTAACAGAAGAGAGCAGAACATGCACTTTGCACCGGGGCTGCCAAACCACATTTGGGCCAAGAGCCAGATTCACTTCTGAGAGCTCTTGGGGTCTGCTTTCCAGGGGTGGTAAAAAAAGGCTGAAGGGGTGAGGCATGGGCCCCCCAAACCCTGGCATATTTTAGCCTAAAACTCACATTTCCAGTAACAAAGCCCGAGGTGAAGCATGTAAACCTTTTAGAATGTGAAAATATACAGCGTAATCCCAAAAAAGCCCTGCCAAAAAGAGAGCAGACAGCGAAAGGAGCAGGTGCAGGGACAGGGAAGCCTAGACGGGTGCTTTTGGAGTCCAGACACACTGCATGTGGTCCAAAGGCCTGCAGCTCAATGCCCATGCCTTGCATTCTCCTACCGCAAGCAGTGGGGCTTGAAGGAGCCCGTCCTTTCTGGCCCATGCCCTTCCATTTGTATAGACGAGCCATGACAACTCCTGCATCTACAAATCCAAAGCACGCCTGGCAGAATGGCTGACAGAAAAGCTCCACACTGTATTTCTGGCACGTACCTGAATTTCTCTTCGATATCAGCTTGACATTTGTGCTGAATGCGATGATCATCACGAGGATCAAGAGGGCAGGTAGCTTCATCTTGGACTGCTCTCGGCCTCTGAAATACAAACGCCGCACGTCAGGCCAAGATCCTTCATCAGCACATACCAGCACACACAGCCTTCGCCCAGGTAAGTGTGAACCCTTCCACAAAGCATCTCACTGGGCACAGCTTAAGATGGCAATTTTGGGCTGGATTCAGGGCTCACGTTGCGGAGGCGCTTGTCCTTCCTCCATTTGTTGTGTTGTTAGAAGGCCACTGGGGAGGCACAAACTGGGGTAGCCAGAAAGCGGGCTTGTGAATTCCATTCAAGACCACCCTCCCATCTCCTTGATCACTGGATGGTTCTGCAATTGTTGCCTGGATTCACACAGCCACTGGGGTAAAGATGCCATGGTAGCTCCTTTCCACCACCACCTCCACCCATGTCCATCCAACACCATGCGATTTGCCAAAGCACCCTCATGGAAGGTGGATTGGCACGACAAAGCATGACCCAGCAGGTGGGTCACCTGGTCAGATGAGTGGCAGGGGTGGCTTCCAAGCTACCCCAGAATCCGTAGCTCCTGGACTGACCGGGAAGCCACCTCCCACAGTGCACTTCACCAGGGCAACGGGAGCATGATTGGCTGGCACACACAGGGCCAGGGAAAAGAAGCCCTTGTGGCCATGCAAACCTAGCCACAGAGAAGCAAACGGCTCAAAAGAGGTTTTTGTCAATGTTGCACCAGTGGAGTTCAGGCCAGGAGAAAATGAGTTCCACGGACTGACTTGGCATCAAGATCGTTGTTATTGCAACTGCTATTTTCTCTTGGCTTTATCTGAACTTAAGCACTGCAACCAGTCAATTAGATTTTTCTGCACCATTTTAAAAAAATGAGTCTGTCTACTCTAGCTATGAGACAGAAAGCAAATACTTCCTTATAGGATGACATACCAAATCTTTGCTTTAAATTGACCTTCATACAATAAATAGCTAAATTTTGGGGACTCTCAATTTTTCCCCTCCTCCCCACAAAATAATTTAAGGGAGTCTAAGAAGGTGTGAGACTCACCAATCAACAAAAAAAGAGAAAATCAATAGATTGGGGCAATCAATGCAAATATCACAAAGTAGTGAGCGGGCTGCCAAAATCCTCCAAACTCTTCTCCAGACTGGATGATGAGCGCGCACACACTTGTGGAGTGCAGGAAAGCAAAGCACAGAAGTCTGCAGTTAGTTAACATTCTGAAGATTGGAGTGCTTGGCATGCCACGCAAGCGCGATTAGATCCCGGTGAGCAAAGGATAAATCAAGATTGCCTGGTGGAATCCCACCTTCTTGCATTAGATACGGGATGTGTATGGTGGACCATACACAACCTAGCCTGACCCGGTGATGAGAGCATTGAGCTGGGCACCTGGGAGATCAGTGTACTGATTCCCACACTGGGTGACCTTGGGCCAGTCATTTACTCCCTGCCCAATCTTGCTGATGTTGTAAAATGGAGTGAAGAACTGTGTGAGATCTCTTGGGTTCCTTGCAAAAGGAAATCAAGTAGTTATAATTGTAATGCAATAACAGCAAAAAGAATGCTTAGAATAACCAGGAACTGACTTCTGTGTGAAAGAGATGTGATATCCATTTGGTTCTGAAATGATCTCAACACACATTCCTGAGCTCGGAATGCTTTGGCTGTAAGTGGGTGCTTTCTGCACCAGGTTCCGATGGGGATCTCGGATTGCAGTAGAAAACAAAGCAGATCCTGCAAACCTACAGCCCGTACTGATTGATGCAAACTAGGATTCAGACTGTACTAAAGACAGAGAAACACGTCTGCTGCACCCCTGAACCTGCTGAAAATAGAAAAGCGGCCCCTTCTTGGGATCTTCGTCCGGCACTAAGGAGAACACACTGGCTGCTTGTGAGGTAAAAAGCAGGCGTAAACTATAGCTTTGACAAAAATAGAAATTACTATTATAAGAATGCGTAGAAATCAGATTAGGTGATATTATCTAGTATTTAGAGAGGCCATACTCCCTTCCAGCAAAGACCTGTCTTTGGGGCTGCAGACATTCATCCTCCTGTAGAAAGAGACTCCAAACTAGGACTGACTAACTTGTCACAATGGGATGCTTCAGAGCTCGGAGGTGGAACTCTTAAATTTGCTGCATAATTGGCCATAATACGAATAACACGTTGGCATTGCTTCTGGATTTATTTCTGAGAGACCAACTAGGCTGCCTGTACCTTTTGTTCTTAATCAATATATTTATTTTTTTAAAAAAATCATTTATTTTTCAACAGTAGATTTTTTTTAAAAAATGGCCCTTTCAGCAGCTCAACTGCAGAACAGCATCTCTGTGGCAGGCGAACCCCCTTCACTCTCCTTTTTAAGATTTTCACACCTGTATGATTTACTGCTCATTTTTAGTTTGCACATTTCAGTTTCTCAGCTGCCTCAGCCAGTTAACACCAGCCCACTAGAACAGTAACATAAATATAGTACCCACTGTATAGATTTACAATTATCCAAACAGCTTTTAATCCCGGCTATTAGAATCCATACCACAATGATGGCATAGACTTTGAGACAACTGAGGAATTCAGAAATGTAGGAGTAACAGGCATATAACATCTTTTAAATATGTACATGTGTGCAAAAGGATATAAAAAAGACTGAGTGTAGGGGGCATTATTGTTAGCATCATTGATGGGTTCGATGTTTCACAAGGTATGAAAGGACAGCTCCCTGCCTCCAGGGAGCTTGCAGAACAAGGACTCCACAGCAGGGATTCACTGAAGCCAGGGTTGGGATGAACCCTTTTGGAATCCATCCCTCCAGAATCTAGGGAGTCATAGAATCCACAGGCTTCCTCTCATGATTGGCCCAGTTCTGCAAGAAAGTCGAGCCAAGAGGAAGTCTATGGACTCATGGACCCTTGGTTGCCCAGCTGGCAACTTTCCCCAGCCACCATTCCCAGTGGCCAGCCTTTTTCCCTGTTCACTGTTGCAGGAAGCTTGCCAGGAACACAGACTCTGGGCTGCTGCAAAGTGGAACAGAATGCAGGAAGCCAAAACCAGGGGACCTGGTAGATTTTCCACCCAGAATAAATTCCCTGCACATCCCTAACTGAAGTCCCAAGTAATCCATCCCTCCAGCACTCACAGACTTCCTCTTGCACTCACCTGTTACGTAAAAAGTGAGCTGAATATGGAGAAGATCCATAAATGTCCCTTACTCGAAAAAGGACATTGACTTGGAAAAGTACAGAGAAGTTATCAGGGGGCTGGAGCAGATCCCCATGAGGAGTGGTAGCAACAACTCAGACTGTTCAGCTTTTAAAAAAGGCAAGGAAGGGGAGACTTGCTAGAGGTGTTTGAAATTATGCAGAGTGGAGAAAATGGAGAAAGAAACTTTTTCTCAACACTCAAACCACACGGTAACCCCATAAGTTGATTGGTGGGAGGTTTAGAACAGACAAGAGGAAATACTTCTTTGTGCAACATATATACACTATGGAATTTGTTCCCACAGGAAGTGGTGACTGCTGCCAATCTGGTGTCTCTTCTTAATTTTTTTTATTTTAAATTTTTTAAATTGTAACTAACTAGCTTAATAATACAATGCAAAAATACATCAGCAACAACAACAACAAAAACCTTTACAATACAGATAACCTGAGTTGTATAGATCAATCAGAGCAATTAAAACATAAATTCTATGATACTAAACACTAAAGGTGCACCCCCACACCGGGACCTTCAGTTACGTGATATTTATGTATTTCCTTCCCCTCATTCCCCGAGATTGGATGGCTTAGAACCCATGGATGGCTTAGAACCCATGGATGGCTTAGAACCCATTCCCCGAGTCTGGATGGCTTTGGAGGAGGCTACCCATGGCTACTAGCCTTGTGAGATTTGGGCTACCTTAGACTGCCCCAAACTTGGTGCCCACCAACAGTTTTGGCTTGCAAACTTATCTTGTTCTAATTGTAATGCAGATATAGCTAATTTTGCAAGTCCAAACTACTGTGTGAACGGAATCTCGGCTATCCCTCAAGATTTGCACTTCCCTGAAGTTTGCAATGGAGTTCTCCAAAGAATACAGATTAAAATATAGATATTAAAGAAAATAATGTTCAAAATGCATTATACTAGGAAAGTTACTTGAAAAATGGGCCTACTAGGAAAATATGCATTAATATTTATGTGGAAAGACAAATGTATAGGAAAATACTCATGAATTTTCATGCAAAGTTTTTTAAAAATCCTCAAGGTTCAAAATGATGTGAATTTAAGCTTGGAACAATGGGAAATGGAGAGAAAGTGAAATTGATATATTTGTCCATCATAGCCCTGACCCAAATCCTAGTATAGACAGACAAGCCTCTTAAACAGTGCAACGTATGGCTGTGAAAGCTGGACCATAAGGAAGGCCAAGAGCCGAAGGATTGAGGCCTTTGAATTGTGGTGCTGGAGGAGACTCCTGCAAGTCCCTTGGACCACAAGGCGATCAAACCGGTCAGTCCTAGAGGAGATCAGCCCTGACGGCTCTTTAGAAGGCTGGATGCTGAAGATGAAACTCAAATACTTTGGCCACCTAATGAGAAGGAAGGACTCCCTGGAGAAGAGCCTGATGCTGGGAACAATTGATGGCAAAAGGAGAAGGGGACGGTAGAGGTTGAGGGGGCTGGATGGAGTCACTGGATGGAGTCACTGAAGCAGTTGGTGTGAGCTTGGGCGGACTCTGGCAGATGGTGGAGGACAGGAAGGCCTGGAGGAATGTTGTTCATGGGGTCGCGATGGGTCGGACACGACTTCACAACTAACAACAACAACAAAGACCCATGCCACGGAACACAACTTGCCAATTTGTGGAACGTGAAGGTGCACGTTGACAGAGACGTCCCCGTCAATTGGTTCCATGTGTCAGTCCTTCTTGCTGTATCATAGTAAACAATTTTACAGCCATACCTGTGCCTTCTTTTCAATGAAACCCACTCTACTACTATGCACAACTAGCACACGGTAAGTGCAGCCTTAAGTATGTGTGATGTGTTTTTATCCAATTCATTTTTATAGTAAAATTTCAATTAAACAAAAAATAAAAAGAGGAAAGTAGGAAAATGTAGCTACATAGCTAAGTAAATGTAGCTATCTACCCTACATAGATCTGAATCTACCAATCTCAATGCATGCATATGAAATATAAGTGTTTGTATAGACAAAATTGATGCTGTCATACTTAAGGTGCCTCAAGGGAAGGCAAGATGCAAGAGGGAAGACAGAAAAGACAGAAGGAAAAGAGGAAGGCCAAAATGAGATGTCTGCATTCCACAAAGGAAGAATGGAATTCCCCTGCCTTGAGTTTACAAGAGTTTAGCAGGATTGTGAAAAACAGATCATTTGGGAACAATTCTTTATAGGACTGCCTCAGTTGGAAATGGTTTCATGGCCTGTAACACCACACATGTACGCACTCACACACACACACACGGAGAGGGAGGGAGGGAGAGCTTACTAAACTTTAACAAAAGCAGACTATCCATATACGTAAGTTCCCATTTGAAAATGGCATTGATCTATCACACATCCAAGTGTTGAACGTATAGTAAGGACTTCAGTCCATTGCATTATAGGAGGTGAACATTTATTCTCACAATGATGTAATATCAGGGGGTTTTTTAGCCTTCAAAAGGGGCTCAGAGATTCCATCTGCAGTAACTGTGCATTAATCTCCAGGCAGCAGGCAGATAATTTAAGATGTACATTAGTAAATATTAAGAAGTATTCCAATAAAAAGTTTATATGTGTATATCCTACCTTTTCTACAGTAGTAAAGAAATTGGGGTAAATGAACTAGTGAAAATAATTCATTTGCAAGTGGTCTAATAAAGTGATTTTATCTATGCAAGTTTCTGACATTCAAAGACAATCAAGCAGAGTATAAATATGTTGTGGAGCAGGACAAGTGTCAGAGATGTCCAAAACATATTTCAATGCATGTTTCAAGAAGGTTCCACCAAGCAATGTGACCTTAAGCCCTGAAGGTTCTTTTTCCATTTATATGGAAAATATAGGACTGTCCTGGGGTATTGTCTTTTCAGAAGGTAAAAGGTAATGTCTCCTCTAACCATTTCAACACATATAAATGGTAGGTGTTTTTTCAACCTACAGATAACGGACATTATATATCAAGGGAACTTCAACTTCAATGTAAATTGAGTTAGAGGACGTAAAATCATGGAGTAGGAAGAGGCAATGGCATCATTGGGGCCAACCCCCTGCTTAATGCAGGACGCCAAGTTAGCGCATCCTTCTTCGAGGCTGCCCAGCTCCCTCTCAAACGCCCCCAGTGTGGGAGAGCCCACGACCTCCCAGGGTCACTGGGGGATCTGCTGCATTGCTCTAACCATCAGGAAGTTTTCCCTGATGCTCAGCTGGAATCAGGCCTCCAGGAACTGCAGCCCATACTATTGTATTTCAATGTATTTTATCATGTTGTAAGCCGCCCCGAGGTTTCGGCAAGGGGCGGCATAGAAATGTTATAATAATAATAATAATTATTATTATTATTATTACACGTCCTTCACTCAGGAAAGAGATCCAGACCCTCCCCAATGCATCCACCTTTCAGGAATGCTATCCTGTCTCCCCTTAGTCTTCTCTTCTGGGCACTAAACATGGCCAGTTCTTTCAGTCTCTCCTCACAGTCTTTTTTCCCATTTCCCTGTTCATCTTCACTGCTCTCCTCTAAACCTTTCTAGTTTGTCTACATCTTTCTTAAACTTTATGGTCCAGAACTGGGTGCAGTAGTCAAGATGAGGCCTAGCCAGTGCTTGAGAAAGGGGAAATAGTACCTCATGTGATTTAGAAATAATCCTATCAATGCAGCCAAAAATAGCCTTTGCCATTTTTGCAGCCATATCACATTGTTGACTCGGATTTAGTTTGTGAATTAATTCCATGATCCCTCTTGCTTGTAGCGTTGCTGAGCCAAGTATCCTCAATTTTGTAACAATGCATTTGGTTTCTTGGCATGTGTCCCTGTTACATTTCTTTCTGTTGCTTTCAGTTGGCATTCCAGCCTGTCAAGATCACTTTGAATTATTTTCTGCCCTTTCTTCCAGGGTTCTATGTAATCTTCAGATTTGATAAGCTTTCGCTGAGACTCATCAAAATCATTAACGAAAATGTTGACGAGCCCTAGGCCCAGTCCTGAATCCTGCAGTGCTCACCTGCTCCCACTTCCCAGATTGAGAAGTTGTCATTGATAGGCACTTTTGGCCATGTTCACACAACATGGCAAGCAACCCTGCATGGCTACTGTGATCTTCCGGATAGTCAATCAGACAGGTAGTCTCTACTTTGTCATGTTTTCCATCTTCCCACCACAGTCATTCCTGCTATTTTGCCTGAAATTCAATCCCAAGGTACATTGCTCTCTCCCTGTATAACCTACCTCTTCCTCATTGGCCCACACATAGAGACTGGATGGCTAGAGCAACTCTTGCAGTTGCCACTCTTTGCAGAGAACTCTGTGGTAGTTGCTTACAGAACCATGGAAACCGTGTTCCTGGGTCAACACAATAACACATGTTCCTCTCTACCACCATGTGGTAGAGAGGAACCCTAGAACAAACCTGTTGTTTCTTATCATGGTTTCTAAAGACCAAACGTGCCATGGTACAAATCATAACTGGATTCAGACAATATGATAGATCAACAACTGTAAAGAAAAAAAGATCATCATGGCTTGTCGTGTTGTCTGGACCCAGCCTTTGCCTACAATTCTGTAGCTAACTGTGATCCACCTGATAGTAGTTCCATCTAGCCCGTTGAAATGTCATGGGCCATTTTGTCAAGAGCTTTGCTGAAGCAGAGATATATTCTGTGGCTCTCCAAAGACATGAGCATAAACCTTCAAAGCAGCACCTTCCCAGATGGTCAATTGCTAGATCCAAGGAATTCTGATATAGATCATAACTTGAAAAACCTACCAATTTCTCCAACAAGGGGGGAAGTCTATGCCAGTGTTTTCCCATCAGCACTTCAAACTAGCATTTTATTATTATTCCTTCCCCTTTAGCACCAGCTTACTACTTTGCAAGGAGAATGAAAAACACCCTGCATACTCTCTGACATAACAGTTACTGCAGCTACTCGTTCCAGCATTGCCAAGCACGCTTTTAAGGTTCACTTTCCTACCATATTATATGCAGCACTTCATTCTCCCAAATTCTTTATTCCTTTAAACACTCTGATTCCTTGACGTTGGAGCGCTGGAGAACTAAAACGGGGACCTGAAGAATTACAAGATGCAAAGCCTGCCCAACAATTTAATGAAGGAATTAGTATGCAGAGGGGTGCAGGTTCTTAACCTTTCATCAAAGTATAAAATCTCAGCACAAGGAGGGTGATCTTGACAAGCAGGAGTTTTTATATTATTTTTAAAGGAAAAAAAAGAGTAATTGAACTAAATCTTTGGACAGGTAATTGCAATGATGATGTTATGCTAGGATGATTTTCAAGTGTAGCTTTGCAAATTACTTTCCTGATTTCACTCTCTTTAGCGAGAACAGATAATTCAGGTCTTCCTTCCATGATGTACGCGACTCCCTGCCTGCTCCAGGAGAGGTGTTAGGTACCAAACAGATCTGAAGCTCGGGCCCAAAGGACCGAAAAGAAACACACACATATTTGCATATGCTAATTTACATAGGCTCTCGTCCAAAGTCTATGCACCTGTGTATCTTTAAAGGACTTGGTCCGCTTTGTTCCCTATTTGTAAAAAAAGGATGCACGGACAGGGGGAAAGGAAAAAACTTCAGAGAACTGTACAGGAGGGCATGGGGGGTGAACATCTGGGCAGAAAATCAGGGAGCTCAGATGCATATTGTCAGGCGTCCTGTATGATTGCTATTACTGTTATTATTTCATTTCTATGCCAGACGATAGCTGAAACTTTCTGGATAGTTTACAACAGTTTATTTTAGCAAGTGTGCATGAGCAGTAGAGCAAATGGCCTCCCAGCGAACTATTTGAGGCTCCAGCCATCAGCGGGTCACTCTGGTACTACCTCTGTCCTGCTCCCCACAGATGCACTCTCACAAATAGATGAGTCACAAAGTCCAGAAGCAACACCCTTCCTCTCCGCCTCTCAGGGAATTTGTCCTAACTAGAAAGGAGAGTGGCCATTTGTCTCCTTTTACAAAGAAGAGTCCTCTCTTGAGGGGGCCACTCAAGGACTGTCCTAAACGTGAAGGGCTGCCCCCAGTCCAGCCCCACTTTGAAGGTAAGGACCATCAAGAGTTGCCGTTCAGGCAGCAGCCTCAACAGACAAGAGCACATTGGCCAGCTGGTCTCCATCTTCTGCTCTGTGATCCCGTGCACTGCATTTAGCTTTATGTTTAAGTAATCATCTCTGCATTGATGCCTATACATATAAATCAGCACCGGCAGATTTTATACAAATGCAAGCACCCTTTTTATTATTCCTTTGCTCTAATTTGTTTTCTCTGTTACGCTCTCTTCCCCGCTGCCAAAAAAATATTCTTGAGTGGTGACCCTACAAAAACGGTTTCCTAGCATCACTGCAGGAACCTTTTTCCACCAGAAATGCAACTTCCTTCATTACGAGGTGAAGCTGTAGACCAGGCGGAGACCACTTTTGGAGACATCTGGACATAGAGGACAAAGTCCTGGGTGCAACTTGAAATGGGTAGATCATGGTTACCGTGGTCACCATGGTTAGATGAGCACCTCAGAACATAACGGGCCTTTTGGGGTCAGGCCACGGGTCCATCTAATCCAGTGCCCAGCTAAATGCCTGAAGAAAAATCCCTAGCAGTATATGAGCAGAAGTGTACCGTCCTTCCTGAGTTCCTTTCCTCATAAGGGAGTTGCTCCAGCAATTTGATCATTTTACTTGCCCTCTTCTCCACTTTTTCCCAATTCTGTCCTATCTCCTCAGGGTTCTCGAGCTGTACCCAGTATTCTAGCTGCAACCTCACCACAGACCTGTATAAAGCCAAGGGCATCCCCCACCCAGTTTCTGCCTTAATTCTGCCAAACATGTCATTTAACCTTTTTTCACTGGTTTGTCATTTTCATTAAGAGGTGTGCTACAATTTAGTCAATCACCACTAGCTCAGAAATCCATCATTTTATATTGGACCTTGAAGTTTTTTTACCCATGTATTTTTTCCCATTTGCCTTCACTCTCCCATTCTTCTTTCTTCCCATTCTTCATTCTCCCAATGTGGAGAGACCCTTTTGGAGCTCCTCCGAATTGCTTTTTGCTTTAATCACCCAAAATTATTTGGTGTCGCCAGCAAACTTGGCCACTTCAGTGCTCATGCCTAATTCCAGATCATTTCTGCATAGGCTGAAAAGCATTGATCCTAATACAGAACCTTCTAGGTCCCCTTCCTTCCACTGGAATAATTTACCATTTATTCCCACTTGAGTTCTTCAGTTGTTTAACTAGTTATTGATCCACAAGACGACCTCTCCTCTTCTTTCATGATTGCTAAATTCGCCTCAAGGCATTTGTGAGAAATTAGAACAACAGTGGTCAGAAGCTCCAACTTCTCTTTGAAGCAAGCCCAGCTGTCACTAAGAAAATATTAAAATGTTTAAAGATTAAAATTAGGAGAAATAGAGTACCTTAGTAAGCACCATGATTGTGTCTGGAGTCGGGGGGCACATTGGTGACACATGGAACATGCTACCTTCCCATGCTCCACATCCAATGTATGTACCCCTTATGCATTTGTGACCTCTCCATGTCAAGGTAGCTATGCAAAACTTCAGTCTAACATTTTATATTTTTAACAGGAATAAACTCTACAGTGTTCAAAGGGAGACTTGTTCCCAAAAAATGTACACAATTGTGGCACTAACAGCTCGATCCTTATTGACATTTGAAATTAAATCCCAGGTGACAGTACGGATTAACCAAGCTTATATTCAAGAAGGAGCCAAACAACACCTGCAGGAGCAAAGAGCTGGAAGAAGGTGGTTTCCAGAGGAGACTGGAGTCTTTTGAGGGCATGTTCTAGACTGAGACCCCACAGCTGCTTCTCCATCTCAAAATAAAAGACCCCAATTTAAACATTTTTTAAGACCCGAGCTTGAGAAAAGTATTAGAGGTCAACATTTCTCATGTCTTGGTTCCAGAACATCCAATGAGAGAGAGAGAGGGAGGGAGGGAGATTTAATTTTCACAGATCAACACCTGTGAGGGAGGGGAGGAGATGGAAACGGCTTGGTATGACTTCCCTTGAAATGCCACTCACTCAACTGTGCAGAAGAAGAGACAGGAGAGCGACACGGCTAAGCTGACATTTACACATAGAATTATGCAAATTCAAGAAAGGGAAAAAGGATTTCTTCCAGATTTTTGCACATTATGCATTCAGCAGTGTCTTTACTTAAGATGCCCTCCATAAACACCTGGGATCCCAGAGCATTTTTAAAGTTCTAGACTCATGTAAAGTTATATGAAGTATTTTTCCATCTAAGGGCCAACTCCAATGCCTATGTGTTTGCGAAAGACTTGCCTCCAGTCTGGGTATAAGCAAGGAGGAGAGGGCTTACTTGTCCAGTAATAGGCAACCGTAGGAGACAGGAGAGAAACCCACCTCCCAGTCCTGGAGCTGAATCAGCTAGCAATGAGGAGGAACCAAGCAGAAGAGCATGGAGAGCTAGGGCAGAACAACTCTAGCTCTTCTGTCCCTTGCACTCCAGAATACCTTTAGACCCCAGCACACCCATGCCTCACAACCAAACTGATGAGCCTGTGCCTAGCAGGGACATGTGGCTGGTCTGGCCCTGAGACAACCAACTGCAGACCTAGGCAGCTCATAACTCCTCGTCCTTGTCTCTTCTTCCAACACACAGGAGCAAATATAGACTCTTCTGTAGACACAAGGATATAGGAATCTGCCATGCACTATGTGAGACCTCTGGTCCACCTAGCCCAGTGGTGTCCACAGTGCCTTGCTGGGGCTCTCCAGTATGAAGAAGCCATGGACCAGCATGAGGACTTCCAGCATGCAGCTCAGTTGCTTATCCAAAACACACAGGAGGGAGGCATCAGCAGTATGGAGACCCCAAAATGTGGAACAACCAAAAAAAGAAAAAAAATAGAAGCAAATTTGAAGCAATATAAATAAATAAGTAAATACATAAATGAGGAAACACATCCTGGTGGACGGGACAAAAGAGTCCAATGTGCATCACCGCGTGATTCATTCCTTCTTTGTCAGCAATGCGTGAATGACCACCCAAGTTCTCAGGGTTCATAGCTCCCTATAAACTGTAGTTCTTAGATGAACCTAGGCATCTATTGCAAATAGCTTCACAAAATTACAGTTTCCAGGTTTTAGTGAACAAACCTATGATTTTAGAGAAAGGCAACCCCCTATCCACCCACCCCAAAACTCCAAATAAAAAAAAAAAAAAGCAGCAATGCTCAGGCTGTTAGCAAAATTTGTAATTCATTAATTGGGGGAGGGGGTTGGGTTGCAGCATAGCTTGGTGATTCAAAATAAATTGACCATACCTGTTTTCGGTACTTCAGCTGTTATTGTGATGCTCAGGGGCTGGTTTTCTAATAGCTACAGGAAGAATTTAATGTAGCTCACACACATCCTAGAAGAAGTTGATTTTAGGATGTCTAGCCACTTACATTCCTCTTTTCCTTTCTGGCAGATTTGACATTTAGGCATATCTGTTTGTAATAACTTTAACAAATACTGTGGGCTGATGCTAAGCAACACTGACACATACCTGTAATTAAGGCTGCACATCATAATGTGATGGAAATTAATTTATTGGATATTACAGATTTCACTGTCATTTTATTGCAATGAAGGGATCTTTAAAAAACAAAGCAAGGAAATCGAGAGCACAATGGCATCAGCACTAAGCGCAGTGTCTCCCCCACTCCAAAATCCACAGGGCTAAGCGCAGTGTCTCCCAGGGCAATTTATGGTCTCGTTTTAGGGCTGTCCGGCTCTGTTAAACTCAGTGAAAGCTTCCAGTTGACTTCAGTGGGAGGCTGCAGACCCTTTTGGAAACTGAGAGCTAAACCATCAGCAGCAATGAGCACGGTGTGTTGATGAAGAAGCCTGCCTGCTTCAGGTTCCCCTTCCTGTCTACTCCTAACAATGAAAAATGTGTGACATTGAACAATGCACACATCGTGTGGATGTACTTCAAACTTGGCCCGCCAATTCAAGCATCACACAACGGTTAACACAACGGGCTTATTAAACATAGGTATATTGGTGGACCACCTCTTCCCAGATGGAACCATCCGTATACGTCCAACAAGAACTAAGGACTTCCTGAGGCAGCCTGCACGGATGGCAACAAGGGAGAAGACCTTCTCGGTGATGGTCCTGACTGTGGGACACTCTCCCCAAAGAGGCCCACCTGGTGCCAGCAATGCCAGCTCTTCACTGATAGGTCAGATCTCCCTTCTGCTCCTAGGCATACAGACTTTAATGCAGCACTGCATTGGATACTGCACTGATGTTTTAGTTTAGGAATTTTGCAGCACAAAGTGAACTTAGTGATTTTGTATTTTGCCTAAAGGTCTTGAAAGAGAAAAGCGAGTTATTATTCACAACTCCACCTAGGCTTTTCCACAAATGCCCTGAATGGATGCTACATTGGCACACCACGAACCGTAAGAATTGGAAGTAAGTTTGAAGCTACCACAGCTGTTGTGAACCTTGAAAAATCACCAGCCACAGATGGTTTTCCTTGCAAACTTCCTTTATCGCTCCCCAGTGCAAATCACCCAGCATGAATCTCTGAGCATGCACAGAGAGATTTGTTGAACCAATCTACAGCTTACCTCCAGGAACTCTCCTTATGAGCATGCCTGGGCCCCATCACCTTGGGAGGAGCTCTCTGAAAGTGAACACTCTTCCTCTCCATACACTGCTTATTTAGTTGGGCCTCCCACCTCTGCTGATGCCTCACCACAGCACGGAGAGCAGGATTCCTCATCCTCAGAGACCCCTCACACTGACTGTACATCTCAGCCTTTCCCAGGAAGCACCTGGCCTTCACACAATCATCTTCTCTTCCTGCATCTCAGAATCATGGCCTAGCTCATCCCCTGCAGTCTCACTGAAATCAGCTGGAATGCAGTCAGCACTCCATAGGAATGATTGCCCAAGACAGCCATCCTTCTGAGTGAAGCTGTTGGGAGTAAGAAGTGCTAGAAAAGGGAGGCCAGGGCAAAACCCAAGTGGTGGACCTTTCCAGGGTGCTGGAGTCTCCGCAGTAGTTTGCTGATACCAATCCGGCCCTTTCGCCACAACTATCCAAAAGCTACAGGAGCCACAGACTTTGTAAAATCCTGCCTAAGGTAGGGATGTCCTCTTTTACAAAGCCTTTTTAAAAGAAGGCCTGCAAATTCTTCTCTAGTTGAAAGGCTATCCAGTGAATTGGTGGTTTAGTGCTAAAGAATCCAGGTATGCAGCCCATCAGTGGGCAGTAGGCCAGACAGACAGATCCAGAGGTCACAAGTGAGATCCACTGTGTTGCCATTTAATTATATAAATTATAATAAGTGTGTTTCTATGCATCTATCAGTGCATAATTTATGCAAATGTACATCCTGTTTTCTACTCTTTTTTCAGTTTGAAGAGTTTTGCTAAAAAGCAACAAATGATTCTTCCCGATTATGGAACTGTTGATGCTGCAAGGCAACCAAGGTTATTTCAAGCCAAACAATTTGTTCCATTTAAACATGAGATTGAATTTGGTAGCTAATTCTAATTACAGTGGTAAAATCTTTTCCCCAAACAATGCGAGCCCCCCATTTTGAAGGTGGTGCAGTGGATTAAGCTTCGTGCATACATGGAAAGCCAGTGCGGTCCTGCTGGGAGACAGGGCTCCTTTGATCAGGCTAAACACCCCACAGCAAACCTGATGAGGGTACATCTCAAGGGTTTCATTATCACAAAATAATAATATCCTATTAAAATGATTGCCATTTTTGACAGTTTTGTTTCTGGCATTAGCAGCACACTTAGCATAGTTGCATAAATGCAACAGTTGACTTTATTCAAAGTATTTCCATATAATTTTGGATAGAGAACACTAATGGGTCCATTTTTAGCTCATTTACACATTGGAGAGGGAGGGGAAGTGAGGCAATTTAATCACAGTACTTTATTTTAAAAAGTATTGCAAGAAAAACAATCTGACCTCCCACACAACTTTCCGTGAGTACAGAGAGCTTGCATCGATGCATGAAATTTAAGTAACTGGAAATTTGAGATATGAGGAATTATCCCCTCCCTCATCTAATGAAACCATTTGCCATACAGGTGCGTAAAGCTGTGTTCTTCCTCTTACAAAATTGCTTGTCTGTTTGCCCCAACAAACCAGAAGCAGCAGTAGGTACCGATCTTGCAAACTCATACAGGATTGATCTATCAACATCTCTTTGCAAGACAGCCAAGTTGAATGTCCATGTCTGGAGGCTATATAACCCCCATGAGAAGTTCTGGAGATGAATAGCAGGAACTGTGCTTTGCCAGAGAAGGTCCTCCACACAAAGGCTATCAGAGAGCAGTCCTCTATTTGAAAGCATCCTCTGGTTGAAGAGTTAACCAGTCCAAGTCCCAATTAAAGCTCAAGAACTATATGCAGAGCCCAGTGCCTTGCACTTGCCCATCAACAATGGCTTCCTTTGATTGCTATCTCCCCCTGCCCTCACTGCCAGGAGGGTTAACAATCCACTGAAAAGACAGCATGACGTAAATATTAACTTCATAACTTTCAAATCATAAGCCAGAAAAGGAAGGAATATTTGCTTATGCTCCCAAAGCCTGCCCAAGAAAATAGATCTTTAAGTGCTACCCAAATGATGCCGGCATGACAAATGGCAGAATTCCCACCGGAAGGAAGTCATTAAGACCGGAAGTCATCTTGTACTGAATTAGGCCCTTGGTCCATCTAGCCCAGAATTCCCTGCACTGACAGGCAGAAGTTCAGCAGCACTGGGGGGCAGGATTCTTTCCTTCAGCCCCATGGCTGAGTGCTCCCACCAGGAAAGCTGCAGCCTGCTTTCCCTTAGGACAACAGAATGAGCAGCCCACCGGCAGCCTTCCTCACGACAGTGACTCACACTGCTTTTCTAGTTAACAAACTGCAATCATTTCCAATCGCGTATCTATACCTAGAAAATTGATGCATGCAGATTCCCATGGAAATCTACATCCTCCTCTGGAGAGCGATAGGTAAATCGCTGTCCTGAACAGCACAGGATCATTGCCTTCACACCCTGCTTACCGAAGGAATGCCGTTCATGTGGATGTTGACACCAATAAATAATGTAATTACATTTCAATCCGCCCTTTCCTCCACAAAGTGCACGTGATCATCCATTCTCCCTTTATCCTCCCAAGAATCCTGTAAGGTAAGTTAGGCTGAGAAAGTCAGTGGCAGGCCCAAAGTCACCAGACCTCATGACTGAAGGAAAGACTTGAACTGAGTCCCAGTTTGGCCCTTTGACTACCACACCTCATTGGTCAACTGATGCAGCTGTTCTACTGGTCCACCAGTAGAATGCTGGACCAAGGAGACTTTGGTGTGATGCCAGGAAGGGGAAAGGAGGAAAGGAACAGGAACAAGAACAAGAAAAAGGAAAGGCAAGATGTCTAGACAACATACCTTGATGTGATCCAGAAGTGTGATGCTTATTGGTATTAAAAGAAAAGGGGGCCAGGTGGAGAAAATGAGGCTCTTCCACCTTCTTCAACCATAGCATAGGAAAATGAATTCCAGCCAGTGTTGCTTGTCAACCCCTCTCAGCTGAGGAGCTTCTTGTTTTCTAAAATGCCACCATTCCTAGCTCTGCTTGCTTCTGAAATGTCATAACAGACTTCAGATCACAGGCCTCTGCTTGACACACACCTGGACCTTGCCAGCGATTCAGAGAAGCTGAAGGAGACACGGCTGTTGCTTTTACTAGCTGTTCATCAGCTTGGCTTCCTCCAAGACATGCAGAACACTTTGAAAAGCTGGCAAGTGAAACTTCCAGTTTGGCTCAATTCACAATACAGCATGGATCTCTCCAACATTGTTAGAAGAATTGCCTTGGGAAAATCTTCTAAGGCAGCCTTCCTGGTTTAGTGCCTTCCATATGTGTGTGTTAGATGGAAATGAGTGCAGCTACAGCCCAACCCGTAGGAGGACTTGGAAGGAACCAGACAGAAGGTTGAGTCCAACTTCCTGCTCAGTTCAGAAATCCATTTTAAGGCATCCTTGACAGACAGCTGCCTAGTCTCTGCTTCAGTGCTTCCAGCAAAATGAGCATACCACCTCCATAGGCAGTTAATTCTAATGTCTGTTCTGACCAGGGCCAACATCAAGAGCAGACTTGACTGGGCACCTGCTGAGGGACCCTGGAGTTGTCCCTTCTCTTGACCAGCACAACTGCTACTCTTCCGGCCTAGACAACACTGGTGGCAAGAAGGCAGGGCAGGAGTTGCTGTGCCCCCTTGCCTACTGGCTCTTTGCTGTCAAGCAAGCAGTAGCCATGGGGTTCAGGAGCAGGAGGGTCAGGAGCTGCTGGTGGGAAACATGGGGAGAAGGTAGACTCATTGAGAATGTCATGCCCAAAGGCTGTCAGAAGACTTGGAGTCCAACACTGGCTCTCAGCATTAGGAAACTGTTCCTGATGCACCACCCAAATCTGCCCTCCGATAGCTGAAGCCCACACTTCACATCCTACAAGTCTTGGACAACAGAGAACAGGTGGTGGCCCCTCTGCTGTGTGACAACCCATCTGGAGGGCATCAGGTGATGATAGGCGGCCTTTGGGGAAATCCAGTTTCCCACATGCCTTAGGGGTGAGTACATGCACACCAGTTTTGCCCACAGCAGCCGGTATTTTTTCCTACTGGGGACCCTATGCCCAAAGGGCTGAGGTGAAGAATGCCAGACTGAAGAAGGCAGCCACATTTCCGGTGCAATTCAATGCCTTCTGTATGAGTGTGCACACCCCTGAGCTTCATTTTGCTTGCAGGGAAAATTAGTGCCAGAGTCCTGTAGTTTCTGCGCCCTTTTCATGGCTTGGAATACATATTGAACATTTCAGCCTATGAACCATTGCTTTGCTTTCCACGTTCGTTGGCATACTCTTGTTAGTATTTGGACTGATTCAGTCTCTGCAGCTTGAAATAGTTCTGTCAGTACTCTGTCTACTCCGGATGCTTTATTCCTTCCAAGTGCTTTCAGATCAGCTCTCACTTCACTTTCAAACATTGCAGGCAATTAAAAGATGCGCTTACCAAAACCAGTCATGGCAAAAGCTCTCTCTGGAAAAGCATCCCCCCTCTTTGCAGGAGTGTGCGCCTCTTCAGAGGTGTGTTGGAACGTGTGCACGCAGCACTGAGAAGACCAAAGGCAAAATGCAGCTCCATCACTGCCATCCTCGAGCAGCAGAATGGACAGATGTCAGCTCAGTCATGGACTACCGTTTCATCGCATCAGTCACAGACCTGGTCAACGTGCTCCATTTACTTTTATGGGACAACAGCTGCAACGCAGCAAACCCATGAGGAGAGCAAAGCAGCATCAAGAGCAAGCTGCTGTCAGGTGAGCCAGGGAGTGGGCACCAAGGGCACGCCAGACCAGGCCTCCAGGATGGCCATGTCCAGGCCAGAGGGCTTTTAAATGGCCCTTCCCATGGTCCAGAAGGGCAAGTGAGCAGCACCAGCCTGGAAGCTCTGCCCAGGAAGAAGGTGCAGTCCCAGCAGCAGCCCCCCACCCCCCGGGGCAGCTGCCTGCAGAAGCATGGCTCCTGGCTGCCAGTTCTAGCCCCTGCGGTTCCCCACATGCAGCCCTACCAAGCATAACACCCTGCAAGCTGGATGCTTAGGGCTATGCTATAGCTGGAGAGACAGCGTGGGATAGTGTGAGACCAGCACTCAGGAGATCCGAGCTCCAGCTCCCCGCTCAGCCAGCTTGCTGAGTGACTTCAGGGCAGCCACTGACTCTCTGAACACCCAAGCCCACAAGCGTTCTCCAACGTGGAGAAGAGAAGGGTTCTGTGAGCCACCCTGGAGGCCTTGCAGGAAAAAGGGGAGGAAGGCAATGCAACAGGCCCTGACCACAGACGTCCCTTGCATCCCCCCCCCACGTGTCCAGAAAATCCTCTCAGTCTCACCAAGTCCCGTCAAGAGCTAGAGTTTCTCTGCTAGATGCCAACATGCCTCCGTTTCAGTGGCTAGATTAGCCTTCACAATAGCCCCGTTCAGGGGCCCTGTCTGCACCTGGCCCACACAGCTGTTGCATATCTAGCCCATTAAGGCTTAGAGCAAGGCAGCCTGCAGAGATAAGCCACTCGGTTGGGTTGGGACGGGACATACGTTCTTCCGCCATCAGATCAAGAGCTAGAGGCAAATCCTTGGGAGGGCAGTCCGGCTCCAGCCCTGCCTGCCAGCAGAAATGCTACTCAGCCCTCACAGTGATGCTCTTTGAATTTTCCTGGGACCACCCAGCTTCTCTCCCCGCTCTCTGCCCCCGTCCCCAACAAGCCGAGCTAGCGTGAATCCCAGCACACCAGCTGTCTGACTCCTTCTCAAGACCTCCCCCGCCACGCGCACACGTGTACACACAGATTTATTACAGGAAAACATAAGAGACTAGTCTGTTCCGATATTAACAGAAAAGCAAGCTGTCAGCCTGATATTCTCAGACGCCTAGCTCAACAGACATCCGAGCCTGTTCAGAAACCGAGAGCTGCAAGCAATATTTCAGGAAAAGTGTGTTGCTTGCATGCAGACAAGCCAATTGGTTGGCTGCCTGGCTACTTCTGAGCCCCATTCAAGGTGCTGGTTTTCACCTTTGCAAGCTTACACAAATCCTTTACTCACTCTGCCACACAACCAAAGCTTCGGACCACACTGTTTGACAGGGTGCTTCTTCCAACTGCAGTCTACCCAGATGTTGTGCTCAGCATCCGGAACCTTCCTCAGAATACCAGCCTCTAGTGAGGTTCAGAGGGTCACAAGGAGAGGGAGCACTTTCCCCATGGCATCCCAGGTGTATGGAATGATCTCTCCACTGAAGCCCACCTGGTACCAATTTTGTCATCTGTTCAGCACCAAGCTAAAATGGCCCTTCATGCTGAGGCTTCTTAAAGATATACAGGGATATCCAAGGGCTTGGGGGAATTACCCATCCCAGTTTGATTGTTTGACAGGGCTATTCTTCATTGTATTTTTAAGCTGTTCCTGACATTTGGTTTAAAATCCTTGTATTTTTGGTTAGATGTCATGGCATTGTATTAAATTGTTTTTATGAACTGCTGTAAACCACCCAGAGAGCTTCAACTATTGGATAATATAGAAATGAAATAAATATAAATTTATATTCTGCAAAGGAAAATCCTTTAAAACCAAATGAACATTCACATTTAAACTGCACTCATTTTCCCCTGAAATATGCCTGTTTGCTTGTGTTTGAGCTAAAACCTGCATCACAAATTTGAGAGAAGCGTGCAATATGAGAAACAACCGCATTCTGATCCATTCATTTGGCCAGAGAGCACAAATGGGTCAGCCACGGAGCAAACAAAACTCTCTAGCTGCAATATATTCTCAGCCACTGCAATCTTTCATCCCCACCAAAACCAAAACAAAAAGATACATGTAGCAAAATCCTGCCACCCCCTTGAACAAGAAGTACATCAGATGAGCTTGTTCAAACCAGTCTACGCATCCAGCACTGGGGAAAAGTGGGATATAAATATAATAAATAAATCTCAAATTGGTGTCTGAGGCAAATGAGGATGGACACGGCAGGGGAGGACATGGCACTGTGCCCAAATGTGCTCCCATTCTCCAAGTTTGGTTCACAGCAGCAGATTTCCATGCCTGGTTCTGAAAATCGGTTTAGCATCTTCTCACACTTTCACATCCCTCTGTGTTGCAAGCATAAAGCTTCAGAGAAGATGCTTATGGCCCAGATTTATTCCCTTGCAAGGAACCCCTAAACATGATGGATGCTGCATGTGTGCACAACTCCCAGGCTTGGGAGGAGCCCCGTCAGCCAGGCGGCAGGGTGTGCGCGTGGAATTCCTTCTGTGTGCAGGAAAAGCTTTGACTGAAAGGAGAGGCCGCTTTGATGGCTCTCCCCTTGCGCCCACCCAGCTCTGTGCCCTCAGAATGTCATCCAAGATAGAAGGGTACCCCCCCCCCCGTTTGAGAAGGGAGAAATCTCCAGACACAGAGATGGCGTACTGAAAGGGAGGAACATAAAATCCTGGGCAGACTTGGAAAAGAGCAGCGAAGCTAGCCAGAGAAATGGAAAGCAAGCCCTTCAAGAAACGGGCCAAGGACCTGGGCAGGTTCAGGTGGAAGTCTAGAGGGACTTGGCAGACTTGGTCAAATGCCTGACAGGCCCTACACGGAAAAGGCGAAAAGATTTCTTCCTTCCTGCCCAAATAGCAGGGCTAGCTCTAAAGACTAGATCTGATGCACCCTTTCAAAACCTGCCACCTTCCAGAGGTTTTGGATTTCAGTTCCCATTAGCCAATGATTGGGAATGCTGGGAATTGCCACCCAAAACATTTGCAGGGCATCAGGCTGGGGAAGGCTGCTTTGTTGGCTGGAAGGTCAATTTCTAGTTGAACATTTGGAGAAGCACCGTGATGGTTTAATGGTGGACCCCAGAAGCAGCCCTAGATACAGAAAAGATCCAGCACTCAGGCTCACAGCATTAAAAACAACAACAACAAATTTGTACGTGCTAATTTACATATGACCTAAAGTGTGTGTGAGTGAGTGCATGATTAAAGAACTCCGTCTCTTAAGGACACCCCTGATGTAAAACAGGGTGCATGAATGGGGAGCAAGGGGCATTCAATATGAGGGAGAAAGATTTGGAGCAGCGAGGAGTGACGCCCATGCAGAACAAAAGGCAGCTCATCCAGGCAGCCCAAATACAACAGAGCTCATTGGGGCCCTGTACCATTCATTTAACAAGTGCCCACAGCCAGCAGGATGGTGGGATAGAGGACTTTCCAGAGATTTGGTGCTTTGTGATTCTAGCCCTAGCTGGCTATTCCCAAGCACCGCCTCTGATGGCACCCATTCATCAAGAAGGGTGATGTCCCTCTCACTGGATAAACCGTCTTCAGGCTCAGGGTGGGCTGCCTTCTCATGCCATCTATGCACTTTTTGCACTGAGCAGAGGGTTGCGCTGGGTAATCGCCAACTCCACCTCCATATTCTAAGCCAATTCTATGATAAAACACCTGCTACTTAGGTAAATCTCATGTATAATGATGATGATGATGTTATCAATGATTTGTTTGTTTTGCCTGCAAAGTCCCTACCCCCCAGTGAACTTGCATGCTTTAGTTGTAAGCATATAAAGTATATTTTCATTTAAGACAGCTAAGAAGGTGGAACGGAAAGGAAGAAAAAGAGGCAACTCCACCCAGAAGTACTGAGAGGTGGCACCAGCTGGAAGGGTCACCAAAGGAGGAGTGTTGTGTTTGTTATAGCCCCCAGTTCTCACTTCCAGCCATTTCAGGCCCATGCCAGAAGGATAATTAAGCTTCTACACAATTAGCAAGGAACAGCTTGCGTTCTGCCAAAGAGTTCAGGTACAGACTATGCAAAGCAATTTGCAAGAATGATCATGATTGCTGCTTACTGGAGACTTTGCTGCAAATTTATACTTCCCTGCCACTGTAGAAAATATTAAATTTTAATAATACTTTGTGTTATATAGCACAGATCAATTGTTCCCAAGCAGTTTGCATTGTTTATTGTAATAATAAACTTTCACAGCCCTGTAAGAGAACAGGATTGCCTAAGATCACCTAGTAAATTCCTGGGTAGGAAAGTAGGTTTTCAACCAGCAATCTTCCATCCCAAGAGCTACATTGCCTGGGATTGGAGAGCTGGAAGGAAGCACACCTGGATTCAGGCAGGGGACTCAGGGCCACCATGAGGCTCTCCCCTCCCGTGTCTGGGGAATAACCAGCCAGGCCAGCCCAGGGAGTGGAGAAAGAGCGGCTGCAGGGGATTCATCTCCTCTCCCCTACAAGAAAGTACACCAGCTCCTTCAACTGCTGCAGTTGAGAGATCTACTCTGTCCTCATTCCCTGGCCAAAGGAATAAGGGCCACCAATTGCTACTTGGAGGAAGCACGCCATTGTGGCAAGAACAACGCAGCCTGAAGTGCATTCATAGCTCACCACCCCCATTCTGCCCATGTAAACTGATTTCTGTCTTCTCCACAAGCAGTCTTTTCCTCTAAGAGCACAAGAAATATTGGCTCTGATTTTATCACAGCCCCAGCCAGATAGATGGTTGTCTTTTGCAACCACCTTGTGCAGTGGATTCAGCAGGAGATAGATAGTTACTCTCTAGTTTCATGAGTACCCAGCTTCATGGCTGGACAGAAATTCGAACCCAGGTCTCTCTGAGCCAAAGTCATGCTGTGATCCATCATTCCACTCCTGGAAATGGGAGCGCTCAGCTCCTTCATCCAGCTTTTACATAGATAGAAAACAGGTAAGCTCCTTGTTGGCTGAGAGGAGGAAATAAGTGGGGTAGGCACATTTTGCCAAAGGAATCACTCTCTGCAGATGTGCAGCCAGATGTTGCCTTCTCCCTCTGCTTGCATCCCTTGTGGACTCGCAGCCAAAGTTAGCATCAGCCTTTTCAAACACACCAGAATTTACAGCCAGACGGGCTTCTAATCAAATCAGCATTCATGGGGCAGAAATCAATGCTCTCACACCAACCCGCCATCCCCTGGGCAAAAGGCTCATTGACGGCACTAATGACTACTTTACTTAACTTCTCTGTTGACAAACTTCCAATGGGGGTGGGGGGGGGGGGGCGAGAGCTGCAGAGGAACAACATGGACCCAGTCGGGTGCTCTTCCCCCCTGCCAAAAAACAATCATTTTTTGCAACGATCCCATTAAAAGGGTTGTAAATCCATCAGTTCCCCAAACAAACAAGAAAATGGGCATCTTTCTTTCAGTTGGCAGCAGATATACATCAACTGATGGACTTGTCTGGGATAAGAAGGACTAATTGTGATGGAAAGAAAGATACCTAAAGGTCATCTAGCCATTCTTTCCACCCTTGAGGGACAGCTTCAACATGTTATCCCTACAAACGAACCCACAAAACCAAGCTCAGGGAGGCCTGAGCATGCTTACTAAATATCCCAGCCAGATTAAAACAAAAATGTTTTCTGTAGAAGGGTGTCGTGTAGTCCAAGTAGCATTTGTCACATTCTTCAGACTTCCAAGATGATCGTTACAAGCTGAGGGCTCCAAACTATACAGGTCACAAGCAGCATGGCTTTAAAAGGCCTCTGGGGTTTAATCGATAGAACATACAATGGCATAAATTGAAGCATGAGTGAAAGAATCAATCAGGGAGAAGAATCAGGCTTGTAGAGGGGGCTCACTACCAAGAACGTCATGACCCAGGAGCTTTACCCACATGATCCCTGACGGTTTGCTTCTGGTAGGATGGCCAAGTTTTTCCTGACAGGGGCCATCCTACCAGAATTCATGGACCAGGCAGAAATTCAGCAGGTGAAGCTTTTCTCCGCATGCAGGCACAGTGACGGTAAACCAGCTGGAGCTCCTGCTGGACAAGCCAGCAGCCTAACCCAAGTCACGTTCTATCCATTGCCTGTTCAGCCTAGAGGATGATATACTAAATTTTTGATATTGCAATGATCCCATCTGCTTCCAACAACAAGAACTTCCTGCCCCCTACCAAGAGACAGAATCTGCTTTGAAGTCACACACAGCCATCATCTCACACACCAAGGAGGAAGCACTCTGCACATTCTCTAGGGCACTCTGGTCTCTGACCATTCCACTAATGCCACGGCTGAGACCATCATAGGGAAACAACCGGTCCTGGGGCAAAGCACCCACATAGTGGGGGCTGAGCCCAGCGAGCAAGCAGGAGAGCGGAGCGCAGCTCAGGGGCTGCGAGCAAGAGGAGAGCTCACTGCGACACGGCGGAGTCAGACGGGCACCTCTTACCTGTGCCCGCGGAAGCAGGGCGCTCACCGGTCCCCGTGCTCCATGCGCGCGCCCCTTGCCACAATCCAGGAGAAGTTCCGGGTGCTGCCGCCACCGCCCCCCGGAGCTCCCGGCTTACATCCCTCGATGGGGAGAAAGA
Organism: Varanus komodoensis; assembly: GCF_004798865.1. Lineage (NCBI taxonomy): Eukaryota > Metazoa > Chordata > Lepidosauria > Squamata > Varanidae > Varanus > Varanus komodoensis. Next base: position 3,581,166 of record NW_025335549.1, read on the forward strand.
GGGAGAAGAGGCACAGCTCTGCTGAGCTGGACAGGGCGGGCAAGTAGCCTTCTTGCCCAGGCACAGAAATCCAGGTGCGCTGCTGAAGCCACACGGAGTCCTTGGTCACTCCTGTCCAGCTTCACCTGAGCACATCAGGGCTGGCTTCAGGATACATCCACGGACGGAAGGGATCTCGCCTTGCCCTGCCCGGGCATCCTCAGCCCCCCAGGGCTTCATCTCCCCGGATCGCCCCTCTCCCTCTCCCGGCTTGGCAGAATGTTCCGATCGCTGCAAGGAAAGTGCTTGCTCGCCCTCGGCTCCTTGGGATCCTTTGGTCTTGCAAGGGCCAGAACAGCTGGAGCGAGGGGAGAAGGTGCCCTCGAGAGAGGCAGGTGGAGTCAGGAAATGCGGCTTGAAACGCTCCCGGGGAGGAATCCGAGCCAGCCCGGGGAAAGAGTTTGCCCGCCGCCCGCTCTCTTGCTGGGTGACTTTGCGCGCGCCGCTTATTCCGAAGCGCGCCCGACCCGCGTCCCAAACTCCTCCTGCGAACTCTTGGCTATATATTCCCTCCCCCGCGCGCGCCACCCGCTCCCTGTTGGGGGAGATGGGGAGAGGCGCCCCGCACCCTCTTCCCTTTGCTTTGGAGTCAGCCAAGTGAAAGGAGGGCACAGGAGCGTCCTGCCTAGAGATTCCGGGGTTTTTTAAAAGCTCGGTCCCTCCCCCCCCCCCGCCCCATTCACAACAAGGCAAAATGTCATTTCGCTTAGTTACCTTTCCGGTTTTTCCTTTTTTTAAAAAAAGAGTGGCGACACTCCAGCGCCTTCCAGCGGCCAGCGCCGGGATCTTGAACGTCTCGCTTTGCTTTTAAGCCTTACGGCGGCAGAACCGGAGTAGTGACCGACTCGCGGGGGCGGGAACCTCGACTCTTTCACGTGCAGCCCTGAAACTCGGGGCGGGGGACCTGCCTGCTGTCCGTGGGCACTTGCTGGAAGAAAGGTGCAGGGACCCTGATGAACTCTGCTGTATTTGAACCTCCAGGTGATGCGGCTCCCTCCTCGCGTTGCTCCTGCCCTCGAATCCTTCTGCCCCGAGTTCAAAGGCTCTCCTCTCCCCTTCCGATTCAGTGAAGAAACATGGCCGGGCGTCCCCTTGCAGCACATGCCACACCTTCCGCAGGCTGTTCCTCCTCAACTTTCCCAGGGCTTTATTTTACCCTAGTTGTGCATCCAGCCCTTCCTCCAAGGAGCCTAGGAGAGCGCACAGGAACCTGCAACATTTTATCTTCACAGCCACTTTCAGAAGTAGCTTGGGCTGAGAAATGCAGGTCATCAGGTGAGCTTCATGACTAAGGTCTTCCCAACCTAGCCCAGGTAGCTAGTATTTATGCCTGGGCACCGGAACCAGGTGTGATGGAGGCAGGTAGAAGTCTTGGTAAGATGCAGGAGGGCCAGAGGCAAAGGCACGGGCAAGCAAAGGTCAGATACCAGCCAGATGTGGCTGAACCGATGGCAAAGTTAAGAGCAGGCAAGGAACAGATACCTGCAAAGGTCCAAAAGCAAGGTGGAGCAGAGGGCCAGCAGGTGACGAGGCACAAACACATTGTAGCACCAGAAGGCAAGCCGGGAATAGGAAGCAGCCGCCAGGAAGACTCACGGTGCTGTGGCAAGAGCGAGCTGGGCTGAGGGGTGGGTTCCATGCTTGCCAGGTGGCCTGTTCTATCAAGCCACCAGGGGGAGCTGTGCCGCTTGGCAGATCCTGACAGGTGCCTTCCAGATGTTTTGCACTGCCACTCCCATCAGCCCCAACCAGCAAGCATGAATGTCAAAATGATGGGAGCCACATCCAGTATGAGGAAGACTGTTCTAACTGCACCCCTCGCATTCAGCACTGCCCAGGGGACTTTATAAGCAAAGGCCTGGCCCACCCATATAGGATAACTCTTAAGTGACAATTTAAATGAGCTATCCCAGACTGGACTAGAGAAGAACATTATTTTTTACTTGTTTCATTTATTTAAAAATCTTTCTAAGCTGCTTTTACAAGCGCCCTTCTTTTATGATGGACATCCAAAGGCGATGCACACCATAAAGCAATACAACCCTAAAACAGTATGTTAAAAAAGCCAATAAAATGCCAACAATCCAGCCCAGAAACACAAAACTTAAAAGCCATCAGCCCACAATTAAAATTCAAAGGAAAGTCAATGAAAACAGGTCAGTCTTGAGAGCTTCCCGAGCAGCATGCAATGAGCCACTGGCGAAACTCACGGCGGAGGTGCTCGGCCACCACTGGACTGGCCTTCTCCCCGCACTCGCCAGACTCACTGTGTTCAGCAGCACAGGAGTGAAATGAGCTCCTGGGTGTGTGTGGGGGGGGGGGGGGGGGGGGGGGGAGCAGGCAAGTATCTTTATTTGCAATGATAACAAAAACAAGCACGGCAAAACAGCAGTGCAGGGCAGGCAGGGGAAGCATGAAAAGGCAAATCCATTCACAATTCCATTACTAAGGAAGAAGAAAGGAGATCCAGTGGTTTTATTTCAAAAATGATGTCTATCTTGATATAAGCAGTCTGCAGAAGCATTCGTCCAGGACTGATGGCTGTTAAAGCTCCATTCCAGTGGGACAAGAGCTATAGGACCTCCTGTTCCTGGAATGATCGGTGATGGTTCTTTCTCCTTCCAAGTCGGAAGCACGAGTCTCTTCATCACTTTAGGGCTCTCGGCATCCACGTTTGCTTCTGACGATGACCTCAAGGGGTGGGCAGGCTTGTTGGGTGAAAGTGGTCCTTCAAGTAGACCGGTTTTGATGGGGAGAGATGTCACGCAAAGTGAAAGATGGCTTGCGAATGATGCGGATGCAAGGTTAGAGCTGTCTAAATTGCACACAGAGCGATTGGAGGGGCAAACGAGATGTGACATTAATAGCACCTTGTATGCACCCATTCATCCACAACGGCCTTGCTAGGGCTCTTTCTCACACATACACGGGGACATTTTGGCTGCAGTGCTGTATCCCCCCGACACACACAAGGGACCTCTTCCTTGCTATTTGGGTGTGTCTCACTAGGAAGAACTATCATTGACAATGTGTGAAGCTAGACTTCGGTAACTGAGGAGAAATCTTGGCTCTTCTAAACTTATACAAGCTGAAGAGCATGAAAATTATAGATTTTTTTTAAAGAAATCTTTAGCAATTCCAGGAGTGTCACATCTGTGATCACAGAAAGTTCTCTTGTATACAACAAATGAGCAAAAATTATTGTAGAGCTGGCGGAAGGGCTGCTCAAAAATCAATAAAGACCCCCCTGTTTAGTATCTGTATAAATCTTCCAATTAATTAGAAATGCCTTGCAAGTCCACTCTCTTCCTATCATCAATTCTTTCTTTTCTTATTCTTTTAAAACCAGGCCATTGTTCTAGAAACTGTGTATAATCCTTGACACTTTAGCTGGGCATTCATTTCTCCTGCCGTGATTGTGGTATAAAAGTGACTTGCTTTGCATTATTTATCAAGTCACTTATTCAAAATCTTTTTTTTATAGCTGAATTAAGAGATTAGAGACACAGAACATCCTGTGGACTTTGAAATATACAGCAACATGAAATTATATTTAATGATACCTTTGATTTATATTTTAATGACCAGATAAAGCACTATCATTAGGCCAGCTTTAATTTTTTCCTAATAAATTACAAATACCTCTGTGATTATATTTTGTACTGAAGTGACACATAATTCATGGAAAGGCAGGTTCACGACCACAAAAGGATATTTTCTGAGAAGACATAACTTGATATCTTCGTGTTCCTCTCCCACCTTTGGCTCATTTCAGAAAGGACCTTACAGAATATGTATAAATGAGTTAGACTAGCGAGAGGTTCTCAAGAAGAAATTTTGATTATCGTGAAGCGGTGGGGGCAGAAAAGGCGGTTAGGTGACTAAGACTGGGACATTCATGGACCTCAGAGTTTGGAGTGTTTTCAGCACTACCCAAGAGCTGATGCAGTCCAATCACTCCACTCACAGAATGCTCCTCCTCCCAATTGGGGGGGGGGCTTCCCTCTGTTCCCACACACACACACACACACACACACACACACCACTGCTCACTCCATGTAGCTGGGGGCCCTGACTCTCTGTGCAGCATTTTCAAGGGGCTGGAGAGACCGCTGTGGAGATACAGGGAAGACAACGTCTCAACCAGTGTATCTCTCTAGATCTAACCCTGTGATCGCCTTTCCTGTTACTTTTGGGGATGGGGAATAACAGGGCCCATTTCCTGTTACCTATTTTGTGGGGTGGGGCGAATGAGGGCATCGTAGTTTGGTATTCTGCAATTCTGCACTGAATGGGGAGCCCTTGTCTTGCTTCAGTTCCTCCGGAATATAGAAAGCCAGTCTCGGCTGCATTCGCAGGCCTCTCTGCTCATTCCTCAGCATCTGGACCCCAGGTCCCCACCTTTTGCCTGTAGTCCTAGCCTCTTCCCTTCAGCCTTCTTGCTACTGAATAGGCACCTCCAACAGAATCTGACCCGAAGCTTTTGAATATTGCTTCCTACCCCTCAGTCTCCACTAAACTTACACCCTTAAATGATGCATTACGGCTTTGCATTCCAGTAGGGGTTGTGCTGAACTAGTGTCAAATGGCCAGAATTGATTTCTGTTATGGAAAGATGAAGACACGGGGAAAGGAAAGGAAAGGAAAGGAAAGGAAAGGAAAGGAAAGGAAAGGGTGGGTGAATCAGGTTCTTGAAAATGAAAAATTCAGCCCAGTATGTTGGAGGCCATCTTTGCCATAACAACTTTCAACACCTTCAACAGCAGGCATGCACTTAGTGCTACCAGCCAATGAGCTGGCTGAAAGTTCTATTCTTTTTAACATTTCTTTACAAAAGAAAAGAAAAGCTTTGTTGTCCGCCCATCACAGCTGGAATTGGCAGGGTGATCTCAGCTTCCTACGATAAATAAAGGCAAAGATCTAGCAACATTTCTGAAGTTCTTGATGGAGTTATACGTTAGGTCCAAACTTCCATGTAGCCTGAAGTGCCTGATCCTGCCTAATCTTGGAAGCTTGGAAGCCCAGGGGCAGGCCTGGGCAGAAGTGGGATGGGTGACTTGAGTGTATGATTCTATGATTATTGCTGTCAACTGCCTAGAGAGCTTTGGCTATGGGCAGTATAAAAAAAAATGTAATAATAATAATAACAACTAACCATTCTGCTTATTTACCTTACTTGGATCAGGACCAAAGTAATGTGTTTCCCCTCCTGTTTTTGCAGCAAGTTTCCACCCCCGCTATTCCCATAAAGGGCAGTTAAATAAAGAAAGAAATACCATCCCCACTGGATTCCAATGGGAAGAGCCTCTGCCTCCCACACACAGCAGCTACAGAAAAGGATGTCCCATTGGACACTCAACAGCATAGAGGGATGTTTGAAGTGTATCTTCTTGTTTGAGGTAGAGTTTCCCCACCTGCGGGAACTCCCAGTGAGGCTTTTTTAAGAGCTGAAGAAAGTAAATAAAACCTTCAAGTACTTCATTCAACTTAATAAGCAGCACCCCGCTGCACTCGGGTTAAAAAATTCTCAGAAATTTTTCCCAGCCTCCTAACAGCCACCATGAGCAGAGGGACCCTCTTTGGCAAGCAGGCAAAACAAAACCATGAAATTCAGTGGATTCCTTGGGCCGCCCTCATTCCTGCATTTTTCCCATGTGCACAAAAGAACAGAAGAATATTTCCTTGGACAGATACAAAAGGTTCCACAGAAGGTATCTAGAAAATGTGGTGAAAGAGGGATCTTCACTCACACCAAGAATTTGTAAGAGGACCTTAGCTAGGCTACGAATAGAATTTTTTTCTATTGTGACATCAGATATGAAACAGTGGCTCTTTTTCCAACTCCTAAATGTTTGGCTGAACAGAGGCAAGACATAAAGATCCAACTGCCTAGGTATTTTGCATGTAGGACTCCGAAGGCGGCTGGGTTCCTTTGTAGCCGTGGCTTTAACACATAGAGGCACAAAGCATCTTCCAGCCTCCTTTGCCATGAACTGTCACACTGCTGCTTCCTACATATTTGTTCCTTGTTTCTGCTCGATGAACGCACTTCTGTTCAGGGTCACCGCCATTTTTGTTTTGTCTCATTCCTTCCCAGAATAAAACTGATCTACAATGTTTCCACTATTTTTTTTGCTGTTTGTTAATATGGATCCAATCCATTTTCCTGCCTTTCTCTTCCCAGAAGCCAGCCTGGTTCCTTCAGTTATCCCAAGCGTTCTTTCCAAAGTTTCAATCCTTACTGGTTAGCTATCTTCACCGTTCACATGACAACACCATTTTTTTCTGCCGCCTAGTGTTGAAATGTTCCTTTTGGTCTGGAGTTTCATCTTATTTTCTCCACATATCTTTATGTCACTGTTCTTTGGACTGTTGTTAATGCCAGCTGTCTTCACTTGAAGTGAAAATACATGTCTGCGCATGTGTTTGCTTTCCCTTTGATCTCTCCCTGAATTAGTCCTTCTCTTCTTCTTCTTTCTTTTGGATATGAGAAAAGCATTGTTTATGCCTAGTAGAAGTTCATAGAATTTCTACCACCTTTAAAAAAGGAAACAAAAGATAAATTTACACGATGCTTTTTCTGTAAATTGTACAAAATGCCTGCATTTTGCTGGTATTTCTCTCCACACGCATACACCCCTGCCCACTGGAAAATATCCTTTCCGATAACTCCTTAGTCTATTTTAGAAACATTGATAAAGGATTAATTTTCACAAAGCACGCAATGTTCACACCTTCATGTTGTCTGTCTGATGCTGGTCTCCTGACAATGAAGATGAATCTTTGTCCCTGTCTTGTCTGGCGTTTGGGGTGGAAAAATACCTCCATTATTACATTAATGGGTTTTTTATTATTGATACCCAGCTTTTCAATGAGTATTTCAAAACAGCTCAAAATATAGAGCGAATGAAATAAAGGGCTTCATGCAATGTTACACAAGCTGATTCCCTTTCACAAACTGGGGAGGGGGGGGCACCAGTTCTGTTGAACAAGCGCAACCAATGCTTATCCAAGGGATTTCCAGCAATTCACTAAGGAAAATATCAGTGTTCACACACACACTGATATTTATGACCTGCGGTTACAACAATGCATTTACTACTGTTGTATTGAATTACTGTTGCACACACAGAGAGGCTGCTGGAAGAGCAGAATTGCGGTGAGAGCCCGTGCTGAGCGCAAGGTGCTGGGGCTCGGGCGACCTGGGTCCTAGACCCCACTCAGCCCAGAGCTCGGTGGCTGACCTTGGGGCAGCCACCAAAATGTCACCCCAGCCTACTTCACAGGGTTTTTGTTAGGGTAAGATTAGGAGGAGGAAGAGAATTATGTAACTGCCTGTTCCTTGAAAGGAAAAAAGCTGAGATACAAATATAATTAATAAAATTAATGGAGCATAAATGAAGTAAGGAATGCCTGAGAACTCTGCTGGATTCTTTGCTGTGACTTTATCATTATCAGCTTGCTTTTTTTTTGTTTTTTTAAGGAAAAATGCCCTCTTAACAGCTCCCCTTTCAATCTGCATGGTATTTATGTCTGTGCTTTCGATTAATACATACTCCCTGTGTTTTAAAGGATGTTTCAGAAGTTATCAACACTATATGTTATTAAATTTTTTGTTTGTGCTATGTCATGAGGGTCAACTTCCAAAACTATTAATAAATACTCATATTGCAGATGGGGAAACCAAGCTTGAGAGACCAGTGGCTATTAAAGCAGCTCAGATCTGTGGTACAGATTGCCCTCGAGGAGCTACTAACCTGCTCATACTTTAAAGCAGCTTAAAAATAAAATGCTTTTGAAATTTAGAGTTTTCTGTACACCACTGAGATCCCAAAGGTAATTCCCTCAAGAAGAATCAAAGTCCTGGAGAACCAAGCACCAAAAAAAGAGTAATTCTAAGCCATTCCCCCACCCCCCTCCCATTGGTTTCTATCATTCCCCACCACACACGCTGTCGTATTAGAAGCCTGGGGCTGAATGCTGACCAGGCAAAATTTGGTATGTTGTCACAAACGGTAGTTCATAGGAAGTTCATTAGTTAAACCCCATAGGTAGGCTGGCATGCAAAATACCGAAAACTGCATATGCGGAGATATTTTTCTTCAGTAAATGACTTGCTGGCCTGCATTCTGATCCCTTTCTCTCTTGTTTTCGTAAGTCAGCAGCTGCATTACCCAAAAAATCATTATTCCTTCCTCCCTGTACACTTTTCTTTACATTGTCCCCTGCAAGCAGGAACTACTAACAGGGTGCAGAGGGAGTCATGGGAGACAAGAGGAGGATGCCTCCCAAAATTCACATCTAGTCATCCTCCTTTCTCATCTGACAACTGTTGCAATGTGCCCCTGGATGCAACCTTATCACACTGTGACCTTACTACCCACCTCGATGCCCTGGGCGGGCACAGGCTCTGGAACACATAATGTGATTGTGTCACATCACGCAGCGAGTCCTCCCAAATGTTTACTTATTTATTTTATATAATTGGGATATTTCTAGGACGTCCCATCACACTGAATCTCTGGGCGGCTCACCACAAAATCAATAAATGCAACAGTAAAATTATAAATATCAACATATTATAAACACCCCAACAATAATAAAACTAAATAACCCATGACTGCAATAAAAATAATTACACTCTTTTAAACATCAAAATATTGGGTAAATAAAAAGGTCTTGACTGGTGCCAAAGCACCAGACGGACCTCTTTAGGGAGCGCATTCCAGGTGCTGAGATGTTCTCTTCCATGATGGTCATTTCCAAGAGCCTCCACAGCAGGTCCTGGAAATGCCTGTTGTCCAGGGAGCTGCCCTGCATGTATACGTGACCTCCAGAGCTGCAGATTGGAGCATCTTCCTAGGCAGTATAACCACGTGTTGGATCAGGTCCACCTTCCAACATGGACCGCTGGAGGGCCTCCTTGGAGGAAGGGCTCTGAAGGGCTCCTAGCTGTGGTTTGGAAGTTGCGGACGCAATCCTTCCTCCCTCTCCATTTTTACTCTTTGCAGTGTCCCCTCAAAAAGTGAGGTGGCTAATGATGACAAAACCCAAATATTTAAAAGGATAACTTGGTTAAAACCATCTTTGGCTTTTGACTCTTGTCTCCACACATATGCATATTCCTGTTCCCCTCTGGATACCAGTTCCAAATTGCATTTCCAGTTCAGTCTAGAAATCCCGCTCCCCTTTAAGTCTTCTGAAGCAGCAGGAAAGGATGAAGAGGTGACCTTTCCTGGCTTGTGCCATGCCCATTTCAGCAAGCACCACTCTGCAATGATCAGCTGGAGTGAGCAGAAGAGACAAGTATTAGCCGTGTAATTGCACCCCTCCTCCTTTGCTCATCTGGAATCAATATGCATCAAAACTCACTAAAATCCATAGGAATGCTAAATATGTAGTCAGATAAATAAGTTCCATAAACAGCTATGTTGCCATAGGGCAGGAACCTGAGCAATAATCTTTATCTGTATTTTCAGTGGTTTCTCAGAAGCTTATGAATATTATTGACTGTATCTACCTTTCCCAAGTTCTACAGTGTTATTCAATATTGCACAAGCCACTTTAAAAGTGATAAGCACCAAACACGTGGAGTGCCTTGATGCTACAGTCTGATGGTCTCATACTGACAAATTGTTTGGGACTAAAAGCTTGCAGAAAAGGATCCAGAGTAGCTCTATTGAAAAAGTAAGCCCCTGGGACATTAAGTGGATACTGGCTCCCCGGGGGACATTGGACAGGAAGTCATGCTGAGCAGGCTGAGTCTGCCAGAGTTGTGGTTTCCATTGTGGCATTTCAGATTAAAGTTTGTTACCAGAGTGAGACTGAGAACAACCTCTGCGAATTTCTGTGATTCTGCCTAGAACAGCCTTGCATCCTTGATCTTGTTTTGACCTACAACCTTCATCATTCCAGGTCAAGAGCCTATTAGCCAAGGATGATGGGAGGTATAGTGGAAATTTTCTAGCGGGAACTCTTCTGGGGTGGACTGACCTAGACAGATGAATCCCCACTCTTCATTACTATATATGGCCTTTATGGCGTCATGGTCCAGTTTACCAGATGGCTTGATGCCTGCAGGTCATGTGGTCTGCTCACAGCTTGCTAGTTTCTTTCTTCATAGCCAGTGCTGTTACAACCTTTTTCTTGGTATTCCAGAAAGATTTTCCAAAAGAAAGAGAGTACTTTTGGCCCATGTTTACCCTAACCCTGTTCTGTTGGAAGGCTCATAGCTCAGTAACAGAGTAAATGAATTGCACACAGGAAGTACCAGGCAGGGTTTGGGGAGAAATCCATTTTGTTTGCATTTCAGTGTGAACTTACTAATTTTGCATTTTTGAACTACTGTGCATAGCAAAACTCAGTCATTCTTCAAAATACATTCTTCTCCAAATCTTGCAATGATGTTTTTCCATCAACACACACACACACACACACACACACACAATGTACTTGCATGTTGAGGAAAGGAATGCTCAAACATGCATTATCTCGGGGAAATTGCCTCCAAACATGTTTATAATAGGCAAAAATGAACACAAAAAGGCAAATATTAGAAGAAATATGCAGACAAATGTCCATTGGTTTTCTATGTTTGGGATGAATTGAACATCAGATGAGAAATTCATGAAGCCTGAGATGAACCACACCTAGGAATAGAAAAATGAGAAATGGGGCAGGCGGAGGGATTTAATTTACAGATTTGTCCATCCTTTGTGTTGTGTTCAAGCCCTGGAATTTAGGATTAAAAGGACCTGACCTACCAAGCCTCCACCTGAGAATGTAAAGAGCCCCCCCCCAGCCAAAATAAGGGGCACCAGCCTAGGGGGCTTGATGATATGACCCAATCCAAGGCAATTTTGCATATTCAGAGATGTTCAAACCAAAATTCACTGTAATACCTACATTAAATGTAGGTATTACATTTAAATGTAATGCTTGGCTCTTTAAGACCATCAGCAAAGCCCATTTTCAGTTCTTCTGGGGTGAAAAAGAGGGAAGAGGGGAAAGCGCCAGCTGAAGGCTCAACGTGATTGGCATATTTTCAAATGCAGCCCTGTGCAAGCAAAGTTACAACATTAAATTGAAAAATCGTCTGCCCACAGCAGACACAAACACACAGGCACTATTTTCAGCAAATGAGCACCACTCTATTTTTTCACCATCTGTAAATAAAGTTTACCTGGAGCATCTGTACATAATTATATTACTTCCTTCTGTGTGCATTGCAGGCACCCATCTGTCTGGGGAGCAACTAATTTTCTTCTGTTTATCATCTTAATGTTCATTAGTTTCACTCTGGAATCAAGAATATGATCAGAAGGTAATGACTCCATATTGTTACATGCACCCCAGTTCCTCAAAAGGTTCAAGTTTGATGCCCTTGGAAAGGTGGCCAAGGAGGCTTAATGGCATGCTGTAATACTTGAGGTATTACCTGCTCCCAGAGGTATTAGTTGCCCCCAAATACTTGGCCCTTTTGGTGGAGTTATGACTGAAACCTTGCCACATTTTCCATTCAGTTGTCCTGCACAGTCTTCTGTAAGAGCAAGTTTCAGATTGCCTTTACTGAATAGGTTCCCTCATAACTTGCACAATTTCCAACTGGCACATCTTTTGGTTGGCAGCAATAGGCATGTCACCCTGTCTGTGACAAAGTTTATATTTTTTGCCCTTAAAATTAGACAGGTATATGTTAAAGTATTTCCAGGGTTCAGCATTAGTGGGGCCATTAATGTACATCAGTACATTAATTTGTTTTGCTGAGATGCCTGAGGGCATGTGGGCACTCCGATTTTGCAAGGGAGCTCTGGGGGAGCAGCATCCCCTGCTCTGAATAAGATCTCCAGGGAAACAGACAGTTCCCATCCCCAAAGAGGCCGCTGGCCTTTTTCAGTATCCCAAACTCAGCTCTTTCACTCTTGACTTTTTCATTGCCTGAGTCAAAATTCAACTCTGGTCCATCAGCTGGAATGCAAGGTCGCCCTGACCCTAAAAGATGTGCATCATGACCCAGTGACCCCATGTTAGACTCTCACAGCAACATATTGCTCCTTTATAAGGAGATGCAACTCAGGCCTGGTCAGACTTGTTCAAGTGCTGTCCTGCCCAATTAGCTTGGCCATTTTTACAGAAGTTTGCCCAAGGCCCAAAAACAGAATCACTGAGCTGGAAGCAGCTTGGGAGGCCATCTTAGGCTGGAGGTGTAGAGACCTAACCCAGGCTTCCTGGGAACCCAGTGTGGCCTATGAGGATGTCCCCAGAGGGCCACATCCCCTTACTCTGACCCCCAATGGGTGGGTGGTTGTCTGCAGTTTTCCCCATGTGAACGCCTCTGGAGGAGCATGGGCAGCTCTTTTAAAACTGGAAAGACGCTGTAGCAGTTGAGGGACTCCACAAGCATGTAAGACCCCATAGTCTTCCAGTCTCTACTAACTTCCAGAGTCTTATGGGTGTTCTGATCCTATAAAGGCAACTCTTGGGGATCCTAAAGCATGAACCCTGCACTGGTTTGGGGAAACTTTTGCTTTTGGTAATAAATCTAGGGTAACACAAATGGGAGGAACTTACACCAAAGTAAGGGAATTCAGAATATACCCCACAGAGTATTAAAGAGACGAAACCACAAAAGAAAAGTCCTATCTAGTTTCCCTTTGGTGGTTAAATTGCTTTTATATTGCCGTATATCTTTTGGGTCTTCCTGCATTTTGTCATATTAAACACTTATACTATCCAATTCTCTCTGGCTTTTGAGCTGTCAACTATGACACAATGCTATGAGGCTGCAGACTAAATTTTATGCATGGATAAAATCCCCAAAGATGATGTCAAGCATGGGAGAAGATATAATCAGTGTTGAAAATGTCTGTATTAAAAGGCAAAGTTAGATCTATAGTCATTTGTCCTCCACTTCCATTTGCACCAAAAGATAACAAAGAGATCTTTACACAGATACTGCACATCAGACACTCCTGGCGCCTTTGGGTTACCACTTCAAGAATCACACCCTTGTCATATCCACTTTGATGTCAACTTTGTTTTTCGGGGGATGGAAAGAAACAGATACTTTTTTTAACAAATACAGTGGTGAGAAATTCCCCTCAGCTTATTTGAACTCATGCGGCGATGGATTGTCATCTCATTCAGGTGGATTCCACATCTTCGCAACAAATAACTCCAGTATGAAAGGTCTTATGTTCATATGGGTGGGGATGCAGGTGGGCAGGAAAGTTAGCATGGGTACCCTCTGAAACCTGAGAGACAAGATGGGTTGAGATACAGCTGTGAGATGTCAATTGTCTGCCTTAAACCAGTTTGGACTTTTGGTCCTTCCCACCCAGGGCTGCATCCTGCAGAGGTGCAGAGCATCTTTCAGCCCAACACCCAATTTCCATTTTGGAGAAACAATTGGGGCCATGTGCCAGTGGGGGTGGGGCTGAAGGCAAAGGGGGCAGAGCCAGAAGGCCAAAACTGCCAGCTGATTTTTGCTTAGTTCTTACTGCTAGGAATTAAGTCACAGGAGAGGCATTTCAAATCTAACATGAAAAAAGAGCTGTGTGCAGAGGATGTTGCCTGTTCTGGTGGGACTGACGGCTCAGACCCTGAGAACTGATGATTGTTGAAATGGACCAGTTCCAGCTGCCGTCCAAGGCCCTGCATACCCGCCTGTCCCTGCTATGGGAGAGATTGGTTGAAGGGCAGCCGAGGGGCCCAGTCAACCTGCCTGTGGGAACGTGGAAGAGCAACGGAATCTTGAGAGAGGAGACTTAGAGATGATGAGTTTATGGGATGGGGAACTCCAACCCTTGAGGGGGTGGTCCCAATAGTCCATCGTCACAGTCATAGGGTACCCCAGCTGGGTCTCTGAGGGAGGAGCACAGGTGTGCCCAGTTCCACAGTGCTCCTCTCTACAGGGACAGGTGCAAGAGGATTCTTATAGAAGGCTTTGGGTGAAGGATATCAGAGAGGGTTCAACATTTCACTTTGTGCAGCACAGAGGTGTGCATGTAAAATAAAAATGTTTTGCAAGGAGGTGCTGCTGAGACTATTACCAGTGGGAGGGAGAAGCACAGCTTCTGACACAGAACCAAAATTAAAAGGGACTTGCAAAGAGGACTAAATCCCATGTGTAGCCCTTCAACTGTAGGTTCCCAACAGATCAAGTCCATCACATTCTTGCAAGCCAGTTGAGTCTACACTGTACTTCAACCCTACTGGTTCATAACTAGACGTAATATTCAGGTATTAAATGATGCAGCACAAACTTAAGCGTGTTTTCTCAGACAGCAGCGGCACTGAGTTAAATTGAATTTGTTTCCAAAGAGCCCTTGAACAGGATTGCAGCCCTGTGCTTGCTTTCTTGAAATATGCTCAGTGGGAACCTGCTCCCCAGTGTGTGTTCAGAGTGGCAGCCGTAAAATATTCTCTGGCCCTTCCATCCATTTTAATGCCTTTGCACCAAGTGTGCTTCCTTCCAACACCACACAGTTACCTCTTGACATCGTTCTAATGCAGGGGTCTCAAACTCAACTGACCTGGGGGCCGCTGGAAGTAGAGTCTGGGTGAGGCTGGGCTGCATCAAGCAGTGGTGGTGGGCCGCTCATCCCGTGTCGCTCCCGGAGGCCGGCCCGGGTGCCGCCGGCGCTTTGAAGGCCGCAGGGCCCCTCCCTCATGCCCTGCCTGTCCCGGCAATTGGCCCGTGGGCCGCGAGTTTGAAACCCCTGTTCTAATGGAACAAAAGAGTGTCTAGTCAGTGGAGAACAGGAGTGAGTTAACAGAACTTATTCGATGAATAAAAAACAGAATAACAGAACTTATTCGATGAATAGGAAACCCAACTCTGAAATGTGTGGTCTTTATCATGGTGGAATTTGACTAAAACCCTGCCCTAGAACATGGCTATTGTATCAGGACAATCCTATGCAAGTCTGTTCCGAAGGAGGTCCACTGCCTTTAACAGAAGTTATTTTGGAGAAAGTGTGTATAGGATTGCATCCTCTGTTTTGCAAAGGAGCATCCTAATTCGAGTAGAGATTTTTTTTCCTTCATATAGTAGCATAATTGAGTTCCTTGAAAAGAAAAAAAAAGATGAGATATAAATAGTAAATGCATGCATGCATCTTCTATGCGCTCAAAAAATGACTCAGTGGGACCTGTTACTGAGGGAGGAGTGTCATGCAATATCAACCAGGAAGTCTTTCCAAATTATCAGTTCCCCTGCCCCACCACCTCATCTTTGCATCACTGTTCAACAGCAAGCTAATCCCTGCTTGGAAGTCTTGGACCAGATCCTTTAAATGCAAACCTATTTAATGGTGGCGTCATGCCAAATATTCCTACAGCCACTGAATAGTCACAGCTGATGTCAACTTAGTTCTGTGCTATGTTCTGGAAATCCCTTTCTGATACACTTTCTGGCATTCATCACTTTGTGACCAACAGAGCCAAAGCGTTTGCCTATTTCATGAGCAATGGGGAATCTGACTTCTCAGTGCTACTCTTTTTGAATGCTCATGTTGGACAACACACACAACTCATGTTGTGGAATCCACTGAATTTCCTGGTTCAGCTTTATCAGTTCCTGTTCCAGTTGCAGATGGGAAGAATCCATCCAGTCCATGTCAGGTTTATTTATTTATTTCTTATTATTTATTACAACTATTTGTATCCTGTCCTTCCTCACAAGCTATCAGGACAGCTTACATAATATAAAATTCCAAAATGCAATAATAAAACCACAATTATTAAAACATCTAAAATCGGACATTATAAACTAAAAAAGGAAAAATAAAATAGGAAGTGCAACTGTGAAAACAAAATGAAAACAAAAAATCTTACAAAGTCTAAAAGCCTTAATTGTTAAAATGATGCTTAAATAAAAAGGTCCTTACCTGGCGTCGGAAGGAATATAATGTCGGTGCCAGGCAGACCTCTCTGGGGAGTGCATGCTACAGTCACATACATTCAATCATAAATGTGTTTCACCCAATTTCCACCTCTGAATGAAAATCTAAAGAAAGGCACAAACTGATGGAAAACTGCAGCCCCAGTTGGCATAGTTTGGGATTCAGAGCAGGTCATTTAAACTTGCAGACCAGACAAGATTCTCCTTCTTCCCTATTTCCAATGCAGTTTTCTGAAGCCAAGCTTGAGTTTGAAAACTCCAGTTACATTCTGTGCAAACACGGAACACATTATTTTAAATAGTTTAGATCCTACCATTCCTCAAAAAGAAAAAAGTCCAAAGTAGTTAACAACAAAAGAATGATAATCAAGCAAGAAGGGAAGGCATAAGCAAAAATGCAAAAATCAGCTGGGGCCTGAAGCACGATATTTCCAAGACACATAAGCCTTTTTCAAAACATTCATTCCATACTAAGACAATGTGACAGCAATAGGAAAAAACAACAGCAACAGAGGTGATAGTTACTTTAAAATATGCAAGACCCAAAAATCAGGATCTTTCTGAGAGCTGGGGAAGCTGGGGACATTTCTGTTTGGATTCAGTACTTCACATGGGTGGAAACAACTCCCGTGTCTCTGAGGGCATCGCCTTGATTTATGCTGCTTTGTAACCTGCAGAGCACCCATAAAGGACTTTGCTTTTAAGGTATCTTTTACGTTTGCTAGAGAGGGAAAATGTGAAGAGACCCCGAAGTTTCCTTTGAGTTCATAATTCTAACATTTCCAAGAAATGGGGAACAACCAGCCAGCATTCCAGAGCCAGTTTGGTAATGAGGCATGACCCGGCCCCGGAGAAAGCCAGAGTCCACCAGACACCAGCATTCAGGACCACGGACAGCAGTCCTGAGAGACGACAGGTGCGGTCTCTGCACTAGTCAAAGCCTTTCCCGTCAAGGCCAGGAGGGGACGCTTTGTGGCCCTTCAGAAGTTTTGGCCTACAACTCTTAGCGTCACTCACCACTGGCTATGCCAGCAGGGCCTGATGAGAGTTATACGCCAAACCATCTGCAAGACCCAAGCTGCCAACTCCAGTAATTACTGAAGCCATGTCCTCAAAGTGTCTCATTTGGCCAAGTGAAGGACCAGCAGCTTTTATATTTATGATTATTTATATACCTAAAAGTTTCATATGCAGTCTTTAAGGGTAAAAATTGTCTTGGGGAAGGAAGAGAGATTAATAAATAACAGCAGATTAAATTCTACCATTGGCTTCTTTTGCTTGTGGAGGTTGAATTGTGGAGAGTTTATAGGACAGAGGAAGTCACTGGAACAGAAAACACTCTGATCCAGAAGAAGATCAGGGCAAGTCTAGTACTCTGTTCACACAGCGGCCAGCCAGATCCCTGTGGAAAGCCCACTAGAACATGAGTTCCAACACACTCTTTGGTTGTACTCCTCGTCAATGGGTGTACAAGGCGTGCAGCCCCTGATCCTGGTGGCAATATACAGCCATGAGGACTTGCCACTGTTGATAGCCTTAAGCTCCTTGAATGTGCTGGCCTCTTGGGGGAACAATCCTCGGGGCTTTCCTGATCCTCCAGTGCAGCTAAGATCCATTCACTGGAGCCTGGTGGGAATGTACCTTTTTAACCTGATGAGGCAGAATCCGGTACTTGTACCTCATTTGGGGACAGAATGGGGAACGGCTGCCTCCCCAACTCATTCTCTAGGGCTGAAGGCTTCTGTATCCAAGGACTCATTGACCACAATGCAAGTCACCCTTGGATCCTTCTGTGCCAAATACAGTAAGACTGAGCTGTCCTTTTACACAAGCTCCACCATGCCTTGGAAGCCATCCTTTCCTGTCCCTTTCCAAAGTCATACTGTCTGCATGGATGCTCACTCCATTTTTCATCCCACCCATAAGACTTAAATGGACATGTGGTCATCAGTGTCTTTTGCCACTACAATGTAACATTTCTCATAGTACTGACACCCCCTGCATTTTCTCATGAAGGATGCTGCGGTCATTCTTTATAATCAGCAGAAGTTATTCATCTGTTCAAAACTAGTTTGTAGTTACTTTCAGACCTGTGGATTTCTTTAATGTATGCCACTATAGCTTTTCCCAAGGTCTTTCCAGCCTCTCTGTTTAGCAAGTCATACTCCATTAAATTTACTCGAATATGGAGACCTTTTGCAATAACTTCCTTGTTTTTGCAATCAAGGTCTTTTGTTCTTCTTGACACGCAAGGCCACGCTACTGCCATTTTTCTGTTTGTTTGTTTTAAAATGCTGCTTTCAGCCTCACTCTTAAGTGCTTGCTATCATTCATTCTTATGCCGTCCTTCTTTGATTTCGGCCAATATTGAAAATCTCTCTCTAACTTCCATGCCAAAAGACCTTGTAAAATTTGAAATGGTGATATTATAACTGTTTTCAAATATGACATCCACCTCCCTCCTCTTCCCAGCTTGCCACTGCCATGATCTCCAGCGTGTGTGCGTTAGTCCCATTATTAACCAGTGAAACTGGCTACAAAATTGGGCCATAGGGAGTGCTCATTTGGTTTTCCAGATATATATTCCCAAACAAGCCATCCTTTCCATTCCTCCCCTGGTTTTCTGTTTTTCCATCAAGAGCAGCCATTCAACAGGCACAGTCCTTACTGGGCTGCCTGTTTAGGCAGATGCCCCTTTATTTTTTCTACATTTTTCTTATTTTTCTTCACTGTGTTATGTGCAGCTGCAGACTTTGGTGCCCGAAAAGCCTTTGCCCTCTCCTGCATACTTAGCAGCATATTGGCTACTCAGATTTCCAGAGCATGGGTTTTTTGTTCGTATCTAATGGGTGTGGACAGCTCCTGCCCTCCAAGATGTTTGGAACTACAGCTTCCATCAGCCCCAGCATAGGCCAGTAGTCACAAGGATTCTGGGAGTTGTAGCCAAAATAACTGAACAGCACCAGTTTGCCCTCCCTCGTGTACATAGGATGCTGCAACGATATGATTGCCTTAAGATAGTTCCACGAGGCCATGATCTGAGCACACACGTGTGAACTGCACACATCTGGGCCTGCCAAATAAACAGCAACCACAGTGCTCAACTGTTCATCAGGAGAAAGATACAGAAGATGAAATGAACCCCAGTTCCTGATGGGTATGACAGGAGCATCAGCTGCTGATGTGGAAGTTATTCTCCGACCAGGCAAACGGGTGCAGAATCTGCTTCTGCATGGATGTGCCCCCTAGAATGAATTGTGGCCTAGAGGCTGCTGAATCTCCTCAGCCCTTTTTGATGGCTCCATCAGCATTAAACCCAACTGAAAGATGCCACAGAGTTGAAACAGTCTTGCAGATATTCAATTATATCCTGGTTCTCATTCTTTCTTATGCAGCAGTTTTCTACCTTCCTCTGTGTTCCATACCCTGCTGCCCAGGAATCATATTAATGCCTCTGAAATAACTGAACAGAAGCCTAATACAATTCCATAAATGGACACTTAAGTTCGTGTTCATAACTGCATCATGTTTAATAATGGAGAAGCCATAATAGGCTTTAAAACAATTATCCCCTTATAAAGTTATTCCAACGCTTGGCCATGGCTGTGAATTTCTGGTTGGCCTAATTAAAAAAGAAGCAAAGTCTGATTTACAAGACATTATGAAATGGGCCATAAACTTTTAAAAACTGGCTACATTTTTGTTGGAAATGTAGCTCATCTTCAAAGACTCAAGACAAGTTTACACTTCAAGTAAAGGAACAGAAAAGGAAGGCGTGCAAAGTAGCCCAAGCCAAGACTGAAAAGGGGAAGGAAGGGAAGTTCATTCCCCATTAGATTGTTTCCATGAAGCATTTATCAGTCCAAAATGTTTGTTTAATCCAGAAATTATAATCAACTTTTCTCTTCTGCACATTGAAACTGGTTACACATTGAAAATCACCAAAGCTTCCCTAAAGTTCACCCTAATGATTCCTGTTATCCTGTCGCCAAAGTGATTATATTTCAGATTCAGCACATGACAACACCCAGTGTAATTCCCTCCCTAGTGCAGATTTCAGCATTCTGTTTTCCATGCAAAGTTTTCATTTTCAAAACTGAAAATCCTAATGAATGTCAGACTTGCCAAATGAGTCAGGAGGTCACCTTGGAGTAATAAGCTTTAACGGTACTTAAAAATGCACTCTGTTTAAGTGATTGGAGCAGTGTTCTGCTAGTGCCGGTAGCTTCTGCTTTTGCAGAACACTGCTGCATGCCTCCGGTGCTCGCACTGGTCTGCTGCAGATCTTAAGGGGCAGGTGGGCATGTAGGGAAAAAGACATTCCTTTAGGTATCCCGGTCCCAAGCTGTTTAGATCTGAACAGACCACCTGTGGAGGAGACGGTCCTAGGATCCCAGGTCTGCATTTGGCCCAGGAGGTCCCTGTACAACCGTACAAATATGCCAAAGGTTCTCTGGGGAGCTGTCTGCCCCCTGTGTTCTTCTGCCCACCCACCTCGATTCCTGCCCAACACAGAGTAGACCTTCACAGAAATGCTGCCAATTGTTATAAAGCTGACATATGTTACCATATAGAGCTATGCCACCCCGCAATTAATATGACAAGCATTTATGTCAACTTATTCTACAAGGATAAATTCCCACTGTGTTATCACCACGGCATCTGTATAATAATGCATACCCAGTGGGAAGGAACAGAACTCTTGGCGGTGTTTTCCCAGAATGAATGGATCTGTAATCCCACCTTGACAGGAAAAATGTAATTATTCACAAAGGAGTTTATTGCCTGAATTCCCTTGACAGGAAAGCACCCTTTGAGAGAGAGAGAGAGAGAGAGAGAGAGAGAGAGAGAGAGAGAGAGAGAGAGAGAGAGAGAGAGAGACAGACAGACTGTGGGCCTTTGGGGGAGGGCAGATATTGAGAGTTTGCAGATACGTTTCATCATCACAAGCATTCGGGACTGTGTTAGTTAAAGAAACGGAAGTACTGAAAAGCCCCCGAAGTACACACAATAGAGACAAGCAAAGACACTAGTGGTGACAATATCATCCGCTTAAGAGCTGCCACTGCTTAGAAGCAAAGCTTGGGGAGATGAGAAACCTGAGGAGAGCTGAGCATGGCATTCTGTCCCATTATCAGCTTAAATCCCCCAACTGCAAAGTCAAATTTTTCTGTGTTTTAATCAACCACTCCAGTGTAAAGTACCTGAGAAATAACAGGAATGATTAATGCTGAGCTTTTTAGCTTATGAAAAATAAAGAAGGCAAGTAAATGGATGGACAGGATAGAGGTGGATAAAATTGCATATGGTATAGAAACTGTGGGCAAGGAGACTTCCCCCCGCCCCCTCATTTAATGTTAGTACCCCAAGGTGTCATTCCATGAGTGGTGGGAGAACCAGGGTGGTTAA
This sequence comes from Varanus komodoensis, assembly GCF_004798865.1. Lineage (NCBI taxonomy): Eukaryota > Metazoa > Chordata > Lepidosauria > Squamata > Varanidae > Varanus > Varanus komodoensis. The sequence goes on from NW_025335549.1 coordinate 3,602,518, forward strand.
TAGGAGGTACTTATTCCCAGAGGACTGAGTTAAACGATGGAATTTGCTGCCACAAGATGCACTGAAGGCTTGCAAAGGGGGTTAGACAAATTTAAAGGGGGTTAGCCAAATTCAGGATAAGACCATTAGTGGATACTGCTATCATGAGAAGCAGCATACTTCTCCATTCCAGTCACTGGGGAACATGGGCACTGTAGCACTCACATCCTGCTTCTTTGCTTCCTGTAAGCACCCGGCCCGCTGCCTCGGAATGGCATGCCTCCAGCATAGGTCGACCCTTGGTCTGACAAAGCACATTTTCTCTTGTGGTCTTGTCTGGGCTGTTCTTCAGAGTTCCTGTGGCAGGAATGATGGATTCAGAAAGGTTGCAAAACTGAACACACCTTGCTGAGCACGAAGAAATGCAAAGATAGTTTGATGGCCCTTTTTGTGCTTAAAAAGGTGCCAACCGGGGGCACCAAAACAGTGGAGAGATGGGTGGCACACACACTCTCCCGCCCTCTGCCTCTCCACTCCTAATCAACCCCCTTCAAAAGAGGCTTTTGCAAGCAGAAAATGGGCACTAAAATACTCATGAGGCGTGTTTGTATGTAACATTTAATAGGGCCTGGTGGTATACATTATGTGTCTGGGGGAAGTATAATTAAGAAGAAGAGGGAGAAGCTGTATTCCTCTCGTGTCTCCTCTCCCTTGGAAGAGCCTTCTGCTGCTGTTTGCAAGAATACACAGAAAGAGAAGTGGAACTCAATGATTCTTATTCATGAGTGGATGTTTTGAGCAACAGGGCTGGACCCTTCCCCTTCTTCAGGTTTGCTCATGAGTAAAAATGCTCCTGCAGTCAGCAGATCCTGCTCAGCCGTCACAGCTATCATTATGCACATACCCAGTGTAGAAGCTGAAGCATCAACCAGGGTGTCCACCTGGACTGGGTATGACGAACAGCCTACAAGGAACCGAACCTATGGAGCAAAATCTGGGAGTTTACAAAGTACCAAAGAAGCCATAAAACAGACTGGCAAGAGTCTGACAACAAAACAGGGATCAAGCACAGGTTTCCAATGCTGTTTGACCCCAGGAATCTGATCCAGCCAAGGAGGCTTGCCTTAGATGTGAGGCTGCTTGGACAGAAACAGCCCTCCCCATGTCAAAATTGCTATACGCTTTCCGTGCAATGATGAAATATGGTTGCAGAATTTATAATAAAGGAATTGCATGTGTACATTTTATTCAGAGCTGCCTTTCCTTTTGTCCTTCCTCTGGGTGAAGCATCAGCCCCAGTCAGTAGAGCCCGAACTCAGGAATGCTGGGAGCTGTAGTCCCATGGGGATCATGGCGAGACGACTGCCCTGCTTTGCCTTCTGATCAGAAAAATCCATCCCATTCACGGGGATTAATATCTGAGGAACTGCAACTAAATAAGACATAAAAACCGAGATCGTCACAGTAACACCTGATCACCAAGCCAAGCAAATGAATGGGTTCTCATTCTACATGGTTATTTACATCTTTGATACTCACTAACATTCTTGTCAATTGAGCATGGATTTATTATTTTAATTATGCCAGGCTTGAAGAGATTTAAACATCTGTTATAGGTGTTCAATAAGTATTAGAACAGCAATCAATTTCCCCTTTAAACAGAGCTGGGATTTATGGCTATCTGCAAATAGCTAAACCCACTGTTGACAACAGTGGAGTTATTTTTGAAAGGGAGGCAGGAGGGCTTTTTAATTAGCTCATAATTAATTCTATTTAGGATGAGTTAGCTGCAACATAACAGCATTACAAAACACTAAGTCACTTAATTACAGAATTTGTGGTGTCATTATCAGATCCCCTAATGCCGGCACGACAGTCATCCGTCTGTCGCGATCACCACCCCCAGCATTTATGGATTATCTATACTCCTTGTCTTGTTTATCTTTAATACAAAGATTTGTCATGTTTGTCTAGCAGAGCACAAACATCAAATCAGAAAAGCACAGTCCAATTCAAACCTCCTTCAGTGTTCTCAAAACACTTCTGCCCTTCAAATCGCACTGTAAGCCAGAAACTGCTGTTCCCTATTAAATTCCTTATAACAGGTTGTGCCTCAAATCATACAGAGAATTGCTGGGGCAACACCCCGGCCCTACCAAGTTGGCAATGCAGTTCCAAGCCCTGGTTCATCAGTGTGCCCTTTTAAAACACACTGCATGGAGAAAAGTCTCAAGCAACTTACCAAACTGTGCAGTTTGGGTTTTGTGAGAGGACTACAGATTTCTCTTACTATACCACTGCAGATTGTCAGGGGTGGTCCTCCAGTTTGTCCTGGGACCCTGTTTTGAAGGGGGTCTTAACCCTCTGTCCCTGCTGCAGGCTAGATCTAGATTAGGGGTGCAATTTGTATCCCCTCCACTCCAAAAAGTTACCCTTTGGGCAATGTGAATTGCAGTGCAGAAGAGGGGTTGCAGTCTGAATCAGGACTGCAGTGGGAACTGTGCTATTTCCCACATTCCTGTTCCAATAAGGTATGGATCACACATGGGCAATTTGTGGAGGGAAAAAACCCACACTGAAGGCCAGAATTGCACCACCCAGAAAATTTGGCTTATGCTCCTATTTAATAAACTTCTGTACCACGTGATGGTCAAAGCTTTCTGGACTATTCACAAAAATTAAAATCATAAAGTACAACATGAGAAAGCACAATGCAGAGGTTTAAAAATTTAATCTTCAGTATAAAATAGAAACAATAATCCAATAAAATAGCAACTGTGAAAAGATTTAGAATTCAGGAAGTTTTTTAATAGAAACTGAAAGAATACATGCCGGAGAAAATGAGGTCTCTTCACCCAGTGCCTGAAAAGAGCACAACAGAAGCACCAGGCAAGACTCTCTAGGAAGCCTGTTCCACATTTGGGGGGCCACAGCAGAAAAGGCTCTTTTTCAGTCACTACTCTGCTTACCTCCTTTGGCAGAGGCTCCCAGGGAAAGACTGCTCAAGATGATCTTTGGCCAGGGGCAAGCGTAGTCCTACAACTGATCTGGCCCCAAGCCATCTGGGGCTGTGGATATTAACGCCAGCATTTTGGAACAGGTCTGGAAATGGACTGGCAGCTCGTGCAGATGAAAATGTGTGTGTGTGTTGTGTGTGTGTGTGTTTGTTTGTTTGTGAAATTTATAGGCCATCCATCACTGTCGTCTCTGGACGGCTTACAGAATATCATAAATCCTAAACAAAATAAATTAGCTTTACCGTGAACTGAGCATAAAACTGACATATTTAAAATAAATTAGATAATACATATGCAATTAAAATTGATTGACATTAAAATATTGATCAAACAAAAAGGTCTTGACCTGGCGCCAAAAAGCATATAATGATGGCGCCAGGCGGGCTTCTCTAGGGAGCGCATTCCATAGTTGAGGTGCCGCCGCAGAGAAAGAGAATTGGCAGAATGCCAGCATGTTGGCCATTAATGATCTCATTGCCTTAGTTTGGAGTCTTTTCAAAGGCAGCCCCACTCACTGCAGAAATCTGGGAGGGAGGTTACCAGGGAATGAAAGGCTCTAGCTTTGTAGGGTTGGTTGTGCTTCCTGGCCTCCACAAACAGCAGGGCCACAAGTTCCCTCATTCAACCCTTTCCAGGCCCTGTAACAGAATGCAAGGCGGGACACGCACACAAGCCATTTGTAGGGGCGGAGCTGCTCACTCACACACCGTTACTGAGGGGGTCCTCCTCACTAGCCAAAGGCACTTCAGCAGTTAGGGCAGGCCTGGGGTCGGAGGGGCCTTTCCAGCTGGTGCTCCCCCACCATGCCAATGGGCCCACCCACATTAGCTACAGGGCTGTGGGCAGTTACACTGGAGGTCACCTGGCGCTCACTGGAACGGCCAAAACGGAGGCCCATGGCGGTGGCATCTACGGCAACAGGCCCCTGGCCAGTGCTGAGGATGTTTCCTGCTGCCACCAAACTTGTCTGCTCTTCATTTCTTCTCTAGAGGGTTCAAGGAACTGAACCAGGACAGAACATTCCTACAAATCCTCCAACTAGCTGGAACACCAGGGAAGGTCCCTTTTTAAATCAGTAGAACAGCTCTGTTGAGCAGGCTGAGTTTCTGTAGGATCACATAGGATGGACAGAAGAAGCACACCGAGTCTGAAGGAAAGGAAACTTTATATTACTGAACTAGGAAACATCATATAGAAAAGGAACTTTGCGACCAAATAAAGCCATCACGGCATGAGATGTCCTGGTGTGGCACTCTGATGGAGAGCACCTTTTTAGGTTACACTGAGTTATTGATCCCAAACAATAATCAAACCACAGATAAGACAAAGCTAGTAGAAGATGAGAACAGTGATAAAACAACCGGCAGAACACCACAACCTGAAAATGCAAGGTTCAGCCTCACAGAAAAGAACCCCCATGGACTCATTCTTGTCCTCTTCAGCGGGGTGGAAGTCTAGGAAGAAGCTGCTACAGTTCCCAGTGCCTGTCTACTCAAAAGGTCAGTGGCCTACATGGTGAAGCACCACTATTCTTCTAAGAGAACATTCACAAATTTAGTGAGCCCTGTGTGTTGATGTACCTGCTAATCTCTTAGGAGAAAAGACTCAGGCCCCTTTGCACCAGGAACATGCCGTCTCACAGCTCTCCTGTATCCAAATCCAAATGCTCTCTGATACGAGTATATTGATCCCAAACAATGACCAAACCACAAATAAGACAGGTCTTTTTGGTAGTGGCACCCCATTTATGGAATTCGTTCCCCAGAGAAGCACACCTGGTGCCAACACTGCACCAGCCAAGAATGCTTTTATTCACTCAGCATTTTAATGTTTAAGTGATATGTTATTAATATCTACAGACTGGTCTTTGTCTTACTTTCCGTTCTGGTTCTTGTTTTTATTTGTTTTTATTGGGATATTGCGGGACAACATTCTCCGGGTCATGACAAGAGTCTCTGAGCTAACAGTTGCAGGGTTTAGTTCATCCTCTGGGGTTATACCGAGTTCAGTTCTTCAGACAGTCTTTAAGGTATTACAAGCAAACAAAAGCCAAGCATGCTGACACATAACAGCCCCAGGTTCATTTGATTATTTTACTAAACTCCAATACAAAGTAATTTTCTCAATATCTATCCAGTGGGCATAATCTATCAATACATTCCTGTCTGAAATACTGAAATGAAACTGAAATTTTACAGAACAAAACTATAGATATTGTTACTAGCAACTTTTGGTACACCTAAAACAACCCAGGAAATCAAGTAGCATCAAACCACAGAAACTGTGGTCCCACTGGAGGCTGTGTCCATCTTAACATGCACTGTAGTTGGGCCTGTGTCACAACACAGATGCTCTGGTGCAGCCTTTAGTGTTGTGCAGTGATGGATATAATCCCATTAGGTTGATGGGGGCCTTGCAATGCAACTTCTCTTTTACAACACATTGCAGAAGCTATTCTGCTTGGAAAATCATTGTCATCCTGGCTACAACAAAACTGAAAAGCAGCAGATGTGTGAGAGAACGACCTGACATTTATACATCAGTGTTCAGCAAGAAATTTGCGGGTCAATCTTCTTCAGCTTTATATAACAAAAGTTCACTCAGGCTGCAACACAACACCTCCAACCAATGTGCTATGTTTAAAGATACCATGAAAGAGAGGAACAAACAATTTAGATAGCAGGAGAAACTTCTGACACTCTCAGAAGCTGACATCTTTATACTGTAGAAGCTGCATGGAACAGTCCTTCTTTCGTTCCTGCCTTCACTGGTTTTCCCCCAGCTAAATCCAGCCTTTCAGACTGATCACCACATGCTGAGCCAGCGAGATTTTCCTGAAAGACCTTCCCACCCAATCTTTCCACTGAAATTGGGTCTTTCATGTTAGCAAGAGAAACTTTTTATGTGTATTATGAAAAAGTTGACTCATAGCAGGTAATTTCAAAACATGAATGACCTTCTTCGAAAGCATCATGGGCAAACAGGATTTGAAGTTCATGCCTTGTTGTTTTTTTAAAAATGCTTCTCTCCTAAAGTTTTTGGGACTGTGGGGGATAAAAAAAAAAAATCTAGATGCACAACTAAAACAGATAACTTTTCTGGAGGTTCTGGAGTAAACAGGACCTCCAACCCTACCTCTCTAGGGTGAAGACAGGGCATTTCGAGGAGAGAAGGAACTGATGGAAGGGGGTACTAATTGCCTTTTCACTGACCACCACTTCCACCACCTCCTACCAGGTTCCATGGCCTTACAGAAGCTGATCCGGTGGACTGCAGCCTGAAGTGAGCCAGAAACCATGGGACAGGCTCCACATCAGGATCAAAGAGCAGGTCAGCACCCAGGAACACACCAGGAAGCAAGATCAAGATGCAAACCAGAATTCTTGAGCATAGATGCAGGAAGACACCAGACCTCAGGAGGATCTTGTCGCTCAAGCAAGTTTCAACTTGTGCGGAAAGCTCTCTTGCACCCACTTCTTGTCCAATTAAATGAAGAAAAAGATACCCATGTGCACTGCTTTGGGCTTCCTGAAGGAAAGGGTGGAATATAAATAAATAGCTAAAATGCATTTGTCCTATCCCCATCCTTCTGGATGCCTACCCATAAATTCAGGTCAGTTATTGTTTCCACGTGTTACTAAAACAGTGCTTTTTTTCACTCAACCTGTCTTTTCCTCTGGGCAAATTTCTGTTCCTCACTCAACGCACACAGCGTTAAGTGGGGCATTGTTTGTGTGGAACAGTCATCACAGCTCAAAGAACACTATTTCCATGTCACCTCGAATCACCCTGAACACAGTGCTCCTCAATGCAGCGAGTGTGCAGCCTTGACTACCAGTCATCCACTTATGCGTCATCAAGGGACATGTGTTTGTCTGGGCACCAGTCCTCCGCTGGGTGGATTCTGAAGCAGAAGGAAGAAGGCATTCAGTCTGAATTCTTTCCCATGTCTCCTGAAGGTCTCCTGCAGTCGCTACGGAATCACGTCCATCCAGAGACTATGGGTTATAAGTAATCTCCTGTTAGAGTAGCTCCACCGTTCCCATTCTAGAGATCCTGTCAAGGACCTCTGGAGAAGAGGACGGGCAACCAGGAGAGTCAGAGAAACTTTGTTGGGCTAGCCAGGGTGGGGGTGTGGTAAAGGGAAGGGTTAAAGGGTTTGAGTTAGCCTGATGCCAGGTAGAGGCCATATGTGAAGGATATGAGGAGGAAAGGTAGTCCCTGCGGGGCAGAACAGAAAAAAGGACAAGGGCAGGAAAGAGCAGGTATGTATGAGAGAAGAGTATTTATCATGACATTTATACTGCCAAGGTGGAACCCCTCTTCCCTTCCATTTTTATCCTGCCTACAACCCTGTGAGGTGGGCTAGGCTAGGAGTCAGAGAGTAAATGGCCATACAACATTTTCCCCACTGTTTTTCTCATGTCAATATTGTCTTCTTTTGGGCACCTGATTAAGGCTCTCCTCTACTTCCACTTATTTACACTACACGAGGGTGCATTTATGGAAGCTGATTCATCAGGCCCCCTATTTTATTGTATTTTAGGTGTTTTAAGACTTTTTAAATGTTGTATGTTAATAGTCTTCTGTTTTATATTATCTTGCATTTGTAGATTGCAATGTTTGCGATCACTCCAAAGAACCTTGGCTATTGGATGATTTAGAAAGGAAATAAATTACCTGCATCTGACCCAGCTCACCTCCTCCAAATCTTGAAGCTCAAGGCTGGATCCTGATCACTGGTTTCCCCAAAAGCAAGCAGCATCAATGTCCCCACTCAAAATCAATCTACCCCAGGTTGTGTTTTTTCTCCTAGGCAATCCCTTGAAAATTCAGGCATTCTGTATAAAATTCCCCTAGAAAATTCAGACCTACTTCCTTCATGCTGGTTGCATTGCACCGCCCCAAGTTCTCTTGTGCAAGCGCAAAGACACACAAAGGGAGCAGGAGAACCCTGCTGGTCTGAACCCTGCACTGGCTGGGGGAGTGTCTTGACTGGTACTCAGCAGCCATCATTGGCAGTCAAAGAATCATATTCTGGCAATTAGTACCCATTAGAGAAGCATCCAGTTCTCCCCAACAATGAAAAGCAAGCAAGCAAGTCTATAAAATAACACTGAGTAATTACGCTACTTTGCTGTGGTGATGGCAGGCCGTTACCATTTCTTTTTGTTTCAGGTAGAATTCCTTGTTATCCATAGCAATTTCTCATCTATCAGTGGCATATTATTGGATGAGCATCAACCTACTGGCCTCTTCTATTGATGAGATTGATCTTGCAGTAAAATACCATTGAATGGGGCCAGTCAAAACTAGGAAACTCTATCAAGTGTGCAAGCCAGGGAAGCCCTTGGGAGATCTCAAATATACAAACATGTTCACACAGAGGCAGAATTTTGGTTCTCTCCCACACACACCCAGTCTGTCTGTATTATTTCTCTGCACTTGATTTAACTCAACTCCACTTTAGCAACTGTCATGTTAATTAGTCAGATGGTTAAAGTTAATGTTCTATTTCATTACACGGTTGTGTTCTCCAACAGTCACATTGCTTGCAAGCATTACTGTTCAAAAGCAGGCTTTGCAGCTCTGTGACAGCTCTTCCCACTCGAAAAGGGATTGATGCCATACACAGCCTCCCCACTCAGAAAACGACCTGGAAAAAGAGAATAAATCCACTCAGATGGAAATGAAGATCTCCCTCAGACCCAGAAGCACCAGCACACATGCAACTGCTGCTTCATGATTTGGGCACATTAGATATTAACAGCAGACTCTGTTCTCTGAGTGCCAACCCTTTTGTGACCAAATGGTAGGCTTGTGGGAACTTGCAGAAGCCCAAATGATTTTTAGAAGTGAGAAATTCAAGGGAGAAAAACCTCAGGAAACATCCCAGTTTTAAGCAGCCATCCTTTGGTGCTGAACTGGGCTGTAGCATGTACTTTTGAGACTCGATCCACGGTGTTGAACCACCCAGCCAAGGGCTGTGATTTATGGCGCTGTCTGTGGTGCTGAAGCCTAAACCCTGTCGCCGGGGTCGTGTCAGCACCATGGGCAGCCTCTTAAAAGTGCTGGTTGCAGCAGGGTCGGGATGCGCTGCTCCACTGACATTGGAGTCCTCCGTTTTCACTTCCAGCATGGATTCAGCGAACTCCGTGGGCACAGAATGCCGGCTGACAGTTGCAGGAAAGAGGCAAAAACAGGGAAAGGGAGAATTAAATGGAGCATTCTGAAAGAGACTGGCCAGCTAGAACCCCAAACAGGAGCACTCCATTCAGTACTCAGTCTTACAGCCCCCTTTTTCCAACATACATTGATAAGTAGTGCAGTGGTTAGAATGTTAGGCTAGGCTGGAAAGGGACCCACATTCAGCTAAGAAGCTCAATGGATGTCTTCGGACCTCTCTCTCAGATTTATTGTAAGAAAGAAAGGGAAGGAAGGATGATGTACACCACCCTGGGCATCTTGGAGACCACTAAATGATCACTGGCCAGAGGAAAAGGTGGCAGGCAGGGGAATGTAAATGTGTTAGTCCAATTTGGCCCTCTGTGAAACCCCAGGGGGCTAGATTGGACCTCTGGACTTGGGGTCATGCAGCCCTGTTACAGAACTGGCAGCCTTCTTAAACTACATGCATTTCAGCAGCCTGGACTGGCTCCAGATTTGAGGGGAATCCCTCATGCACCCCCATCTCAGCTGCAGGATATTGCAGACAATTTGCCTGGTGGTCGCTAGGTATGCTTTGGAACACCAGCAAAGGGGGCTCAGGGCAACCACCTCAGCTGTTAAGTCCTGGCAAGTGCTCAAGGATCCTACCAGCTGGAGCTGGGCTTACTGCTTCTTTCCTTCATGGATTTATTATCCACCTTCTAAAAAAAAACAGCAACACACATAAGGTGATTTACACTTGATAACATTAAATAATTAAACATGGCATAAAATGTATAGGAGATAACAGCGCATAATTAAACCAGTAGGAAGGCTCCTGCCTTCAGCAGCCAAACACATGGTTGGGTTGCAGATGCTCCCTCATTCAGGCTGCAGCACTTCTGGTTAACAGATCTGACGTGGTACGTTCACAATAACTCCCACTTGAGGCTCTCGTGAACAGTTGTCAGTAGAAGCAGAAATAGGAGTAGGCAGTGCCATTCCAGATAAACCAATGATGATCGTTTAGTAAGTAGGTTTGCATGTTCGTGTTTACATGTTCCTCCAGAAGCCACAGAAAAACGAACTGGCTTATGCTGTTCATTTCACTGCCAATGGCCAGATGTCCTTTGGTTTCCAGCATGGTTTCCAGCATACTATAGAGCTTGTCCTGACTCAAGATTGGCAGGGTTATATTTCATGCAGCAGAGGAAGTGAAGGGATTCAGGACAGATCCCTGGTAAATCTTAGAGAAAGGGAACTGAGGTTCTCTCAGGTATGCTTGCTAACGCAATTTAGAGCTTTGGGGACACAATTAAGGCACTGGAATTGGCCCTGTCAGAAGGTAGCCGGTACACAGGGGACCATATTGCTCTCACACGCTCTTCTTACCAACCTAAGTTGGTTCTGGCCACAGCTGCCTCCTGGGAATCCAGGAGCAATGCAAGGGTCTTCCTTCAAGCTTGAATGGGCAAGTTCTTCTCATGATGCATTTAGAGCTTTGAACATCCTGAATCTGGATGTTTGTATTTTCCAAACTCTCCAGAGCTGCAAATGTTTGAAGCACAGAGGAGAAGATTGTACAAAAAGGACAGTTCAAATGGCTTTGCTATTTTGATATTCTACAAATGTTCTTTTCCCCAAAACAGAGGAGGGATGCATGGTGAGCTTGTTCTCAAGAACATATGGTACTGAAATAGCAACCCTATAAGTCTCTAGCAGCCCCTGACAGTGGTAGGAGATTAGTAAAAGATCAGCTATGGCTGCATAAATATTAAAAGCTTCCTCCACCCGATTCTTAGAGGAAATGTATATTTAAATTCAAGCACCTCTCCTTGAAAGTAGTCCAAATGTGCCTTGGAAATGAAGACCCTTTGTCTGTGAAGTCAAAGGAATTGTCCAGGCACTGAATGTTTGCTTTTGGATTTGCAGAAGATTAAAATGAAGTTAAAATGGAACCTGATGTCAAGCAGAGGAATAATTCCTAAAGGCACCTGAAGAAAACCCAGTGGCCCCTTGATCTGTGCTTTCAGCATGAAACAGAATAACAGCTGACACCACCACTCCAGAGGAACTGCAAGATCCATCCCCCCCACACACTGCAAATAGAGAAAAATGTCAAAGCACAGGTTTGATCTCACAGCACCTTCGGCCCATCACTGTGCCAGCTCCGCCAGGATCTGCCAGGTAAATGGCCTTATCGTCAAAGCAACATGAGGCGACAAGGCTAACATCTAAGATTCCTCTGTTGTCTACTGATAGGACTGTTGCTTTTCATCAATACATAGAATCAGCAGGTGGCTAGCAGCTGGGAGACCTTCAGGAACTCCTGTAGAACCATAAGACATGAGGTCTGGGGGGGCCTGACCCTGAACTGCCCATTTAGAAAAACACCAAGATGTACCACACATTCCTACCAGCAGCAGAGTGCAGCCCTTGGAAGCCCGTAGTTCAGTGGTGGAGTTCAGGCTTTGCATGGACAAAGACAGGGGTTTATTTCCAGCTCTCAGGTGGGCAGTTAAAAGGATCAAACAGCAAGGGATGGAAAAGATACTCTGCCTCAGACCCCGGAGAGCCACTGCTGGTCGTATTCATACAGCTTCCTATGTATATTTCCAGGAAAGGGTTATGGCTCAGTGGCTAATTTTAACATCTTTCCAATGCCTCAGAATTCCTATTTTCCCATGCCATTTCATATATGTGGTGGCTTAGTACTGTTTTAGTGCTCTCTCTCGCTCTCGCTCTCTCTCTCTGTGCCTTCTCCATTTTTAATTTAACGTCCAATCCTGTGCCCATTTTGACAGGGAAAAAACATCTCTGCTACTGACTTATAGGGCTTTTTCCCAGGGTATAAGACTGTGCCCTTAATGCATTCCCCTGTTCCTTGTTTCCAAAGTGACTCTATTGTGCTTCACTTGCTGCATTTCCTTGTAGCTTTACTGTAATGGTGATTAACTACCCTGTGCTTTTCCCTTCTGAGCCAAATGAAGAACTTCTCTTATAAGGCAGCCGAAAATAGTATAAATAATAGAGCATGTGCTGGGCATGGAGCTGGTCCTGGAATCAATCTCTGTTATCTCCAGGTAGAGCTGGGAAAGACTCCTTCCTGAAATCATGAAGAGTTGCTGCCAGTCAGTGCAGACATAACTGGGCTAGCTGGAGCAATGTATAAGGCAGCTTTCGGTGCCCTTTTGTCTCTATTGCGCATGCCATGAATCCCAATGGAAAGGTTCCAGTGGTTTCCCTGGTACCTTTTAATAGTTATCATGGATTGGGTGAAAAAAGATAATAAAGGTAGATGAAATCCAGCATCCATGATGACCTGAGTCCAGCATGAAATAATCCTTGAACTTAGACTAGGGAAGCCACAGTCCAAATCCCTGCTTAGCCCTGAAGTCTGCCATGTGGCCTTGGGCCATCAACTCTCTCAGTCCAGCCTAAGTCGAGTTGTGCAAGCCAAAGAGGTTTCAGTGTCACCTTGGCACATGTCAATTTGGCACATTCTGCCAACCTGGAGCGCTGCCAGAGGGCATGAGCAGTAGGAGAGTGACCTAAGCAGAAGGTCCAGAGCAGCTAGGGAGCTGCCCAACAGAAACCAAACAGAGAAAACCAGAGACTTGACCAAGACCAGCAGAGGAGGTGTCCAGCAGCGACAGCGGAGGCAAGGCTAGGTTTTGAGGGCTAAGCAAGGGAGTTTCTCCACAGAAGCCCTGCTCCAGCAACTGCAAGTAGTGACAATGCTGGGGTCTTCAATGGGGTACCCAGAAAACCCTGCTTTTGCTGCCTGACTTGAATTTCAGCAACAGGTTTGCCAGCAAAAGAAGACATATCAGACACCTGGCATGCCTCCATACATGTCTGGTGGGCTGCATTTGGCTTAGCGGGTCACTGTTTGTGCAGGCCTGATCTAACAGGATGAATCTGGTGATACCGGCTGCATCTGTCATTGAGCTGATTGATTACTGTTTTATTGGTCCTCCACTTCCTTCTCCTAATAGGAAATGCAGAAGGTGTTTGTTTATTTTACAGTTTCCCACGCACGCTGTTTGATTGATTTATGGTCTCACCCATCCGCCTAATCTGAGTGTTATCTCTCTCTCTCTCTCTCTCTCTCTCTCTCACACACACACACACACACACACACACTAGCAACAATATTTAGGCAGGAGCCTTAAACACAAAAGGACCCTGGAGCTTCCACAGCAATGCAGCTGATCAACAGACTTAAGTCAAATGCAGATCCAAGGGGATGGGAAGAAAATACGCACTGAACTCCCATAAAATCTTCTGTAATGGCTCATGCTATAATACAGCATCCATCTATTGAGCTTGATGAAGCTGAAAGAGATTTAACATCATCCATGCATCCTCATAAGGGCTTAGTGCAGTGAAGGGCCATGCCAACTCTTTGGAACATTATTCCATGCATGACCTAGTGAGAGGATTCTGTGCATGGTAGAGTATTTTTGTGAGCATCGACAGCTGCTCCATACTTTAATGCTAGACTGGGTATAAGAACCTGGCTGCTTTAAACCGAAGGTATAGACTTGCAGACCTGGGGCCCATTAAAACCATACTCCAGTGGGAAGCTCCCCAGAAGTCCATCTCTCCTCCCCTTAGCCCCACTCCTGTATTCCTTCTTAATCTTTCTGCCCTGCCATCAAGGAAGTATACAACAATTTAGAACACAATAAAATATTAAAAAGAGAAAAGCAGTAAAACTATATATCAGAATGCCAATAAAATGGGTTGGTCAGCCCAGGAGGGCCTCCTGAGATCAAGATGTGTTCAGGAGGCACCAGCCACAACCTAAATTTGGAGTCTTCTTGATCTCCGGAGGTGGGAAGTTCCACAGAAATCGAGCTTTGACAATTCATGATTTGATGGTGTCCTGAACTTGTGTGCTGTGTTTCCCCCATTCTACAGCTTGCAATAACCACTACCATCAAGGGGGTGGAGGTATGCTAGGCTTGCATTTTGCCTTTGCCTCTTTTGAAGAAGCCCAGTCCACCTCTGGTATGTGACTACCAAGTGTAGTTTCGAAACGGAATTTGGTTCGACACCTCTGCCTTAAATGGAGGGCTCTGGCAGGAGAACCTTAGTCTGAACCAGTGCCTCAGCTGGTTCCTCTACCTCACCACCGTCCCAACTGGCCATAATCTGCTGCTGCAGCCATCAGGCCAGCAAGGGGCAGACAAGCTGCTGACTCTGGTTTAGTGCTTCATCCTGAAGCACTTGCTGTTCGGACACAGACTCAGGGGCTTGGACCATCCATGTCTTACACAAACTGCCAGTGATAATGACTTAAATCTAATCATGGTTCTCCAGAAATACTAAGTGACATTCGTGATTATTTAACCTATGTGCTCAGGTTGGGATTTAGGTGACACCTCTATGATCCAGACACATAATGCATGTACAGTTCCTTAGCAATTCATAAAATATCAACTGGTATAAGAGCATTAAATCTTTCTACTGAAGGATTGTTCACACAATTGAATTCTAGCCTTAGATATTAAATTTCTTAAGCTCAAATCCTCAGTGGCTGATTATTAAATTCATGAATGGTAGGTATTTTAGATTTGGGAGGACTTTTATGCTCGATAGTGTTAATGCTCCTTCAGCTTCATTAAGGAAATTGAACTATGAAATAATCTTCAAATGAATTAACTAAGGAGACATCAAAGCTGATAGCCAGAAATTTAGCTGTTCAGAAGCCTACAAGGAGGCACCCTAAATCAATGTGAATCATTCCAAATGCATTACAGCATTCCATGTATTACATCATCTCCATAAAGTAGCAGTTTTAAATATGTTTTATTAATTTAATAAAGTAAAATTGCAGTGCCATTTGCTCTCATTGCTGTAAACATTATTCCTCATTGAGCTCAATGAGACAGAAACTTGTTCCTCTATGCCAGCAAAGCCTTGATGTCTGCTGCATAATATGAATGCAAGAACAGTATTTGCAGAGTGGAAGTAACAAGCGTAACCTTCCCTTCCAGTCCTTCCCCTAGATCCATTTTTCTGCCACTGTTGGGCTTCTCAAAGCTCATCAAGGCGGAGGTGAGAGCATAGCTGGGAAGGAACCACCGAGGAAATCAGAGACAGAAACAGAAGGGGGAAGTAGCTGGGAAGCATAGGAGGAAAACCCTAAATCAGAAGGAGTTGAATCTCTTTCAGCCAAAGGTGCAACTCATTTTCAGAGAAGCATCCAAGGGCTATATTAAAGTCATGTGCAGGGGCCAATGCCAAAGGGCTGGGTCCAGTTATGAGTCTATCTTAGCTTGGAGCTATTATAGACCATGACTAAGCCTTTGGAGAGGCAGCCCAACCTCTCAGAAGTGGAGATATGCTTCAGCCAGACAACCGAGCAACGGGGAGAAAAGGCACAGGACATGGCCACTGGGGAAACCCAGAGGGCCAGGGGTTCACCTCTCTGCCCTAAACTACACCTGCATGGTTCCCCTCGCCACCTAAACTCACATCCTGGAACAATCTAGGTGCATCTCTCTGGACACACCCAACACTTGCCAAACTTGCATGCTCTCTTTGCTCAGACCCCAAGTCCTTTCTTCATGAGGTTTGTTATGCCTCCCCAATCATGAAACATAGAAACAGAGTGAGTCAGAAGGGGTCTCCCGGGCCATCTAGTCTGACCCCCGGCTCCACCCAGCTCCGCTCACGACATGCCCACCATGACCCAAGAATCTCCTTTTCAGTGTGTCGTACTGTCCGCTAGGATCGCCCCACCCTTTTTTGTAGGCTTCTATTTGTTTTATTACAAGCACATGTGCCCCCTTTTATCTGTTGCATTGCAAGATAAGTGTTGGATGCCAATGAAAAATTAAATATTTTTAAACAGAACATGAAGTAGAGCTCAGAGTAAAGTTTAAGTATATGCACCCTGCTACTGCAGCCTCTTCCTAGAGAGTGATCCCCAGTAGTGCATTTTTCTGCAGTCCTGGGACCAGGACCTTAGCATGCTAGTGTGATGCAGAATCCCAGCTCATCCTTTCAGTTTGGACTTCTTCCCCACCCCACACCATCCACCCCATTTCCATTACAGATTCATAGCACATAAAGCGTCACCCCAGACCCCAACCCCTGGCTGCCATTACATACAAAAAATAACTTCATGAACAGCTGCAGTTGCTTAGCATCTGTCAGGAACCCAAAAGATAAACGAATAGGATGTTGACTAGCATGTCCAAACATCACAAGACTTTGGCTTGTGTTTTGATCACCAGTAGCATCTCCATAACTGCTCGAGGGTGGGAAATAATCACATTTGATGGAGAGCCCAAATTCTCTTGACTGGTAATGAAGGCACGCTGCATATTGATTCAAAGGGCTAATAAGTGCAGAAGTTCAAAGCAAGCTCTGGCAGGCAAATGTTTTCTTCTTTTCCCTCTGACATAAGTACACACACACACAACCACCACAAGGCAGGATTGCATCCTCTTCTAAATAGGATGGATTAGAGAATGGTCTTTTTAAAAAAAGAACAGTTTTGTTTCCTGACCTCTTTAAAGCTGACTACATCACCCTCTAATCTAAAGTGATTTGCATCCTAAATAAAGCAAAATAAGTCTCAGGCAGTGATTTTGTTTTGGTTCTGTTTTTATTTGCACCAATTTCCACAGAAGATTACAGTCAAAGTCATTAAGTTCGGATGCAAGTGGGACCGTTGGGCTACTAGCCCAGGCATTTTGTCTCAGGGTTGCAGCTCCGATTTCTCAGAAAAGTTTTTTTTCTTTTTTCTTTTTTTGCAAAAAATTTTATTGTGTGTTTTTTCACATTCCTCCTGAACTGTTCAAAAAATTCAGTACCCTCCTGGAAAATATTCAGTAATACTCAAATTTCACCTTCTACAAAGAAGGTGGAAAATTTTACGTGCAAGTGTGGTTCCAGTTTTAATACTGTGGAAGGAAAATCCACTATAGCAGAAGAATGGCAAAGGTTCAACAGGTGGTGTAATGAATTTCCCCAGGGTATAGTTTCTTAGAGCCGTAGCAAGGCCTTCTGGGCTTGAGTTTGATAGGAGGAGCTCCAGAGATAATTGCCTTGGAGCTGCATTCTCCAGTCATTCTTTAGATAAGGGCTGCTTTTGCTGTGAGAACCAAAGTGTTTGTCTTACTGAAGCAGTATCATCCCTCCACTGTCTCCCAGGAAAGTGGGGGTTAGAGCCTGTGTGCATACTAATAAACTCTGGTGTGGCAGAAAAAGAAGAACTTTATAAAATCCACGGCAAGGATTGCTTCTGCTATTGGCTTGGGCAGAACTATTGAGCATGTGCACCCAGGCAAACCCAGGGACCCACAGAGCATCAAATTCACTATGGCTACAAACAAAGGGGATGTAAGAGTTGCTTCTTTATAGTCTGCATCCATATGTCATCACTGCATTCAATAAAAGTATATCTTATTTGACATAGGTGGGTTTTTTTCCTTTTCAAGTCTGCTTAAGTGTGATGCCTTGGTTGTACCAAGTCCCAGGAGTTATAACAGAAGGAATGGATTCAGCCCATATTAATTCCAGTTCTCCTCTCTGATCCTATTGGTTTTTTTTATCCCTGGATCAAACTAACAAGACAGTCTCACTCTGCATGGACTGAATCAAGTTTTCTTAGAAAAGAATCTTCTGTCTGCCACCAATTTACTTCTCATTCAGCCTGATCAGTTCCTCCTTCAGCAGAAATGGGTAGCGGAAAAGGGTGCTTTGGACACCATAAAAACCATTTTGTGACCTGGCAAGTTTACCCTTCTGTGATGAGGAGCAACCACGGCTCAATGGCAGAGTCCCTGTTTTACAGGTTCAATCCCTGGCATCTCAGATAGGATTGGCAAAACTGCCAGAAATGCTGCTGCCAGTCAGTGTTGACATTACTGATCTAGATGGACCAACAGTCAACTCAGTATAAAGCACCTTCTTATCTTCCTGTGACAGCCTCTCCTCAGTATCAGAGATCTGCTATTGGTTCAGTGATGGCTCCAGCATTGCAGAAGACCCTCCCAAAGCAGCCCACCTGTTCTCATCCTCAAGATCATTCTGTCATCGAGACAGAAAACAGGAAGTGGGTTTCGGGCAGGAAGGCTAGCCTCCTAAAGGAGAGCGGGGTCTATCCTCAGTCAGTATTCTGAGAAGGCATTGAAAATGGTCTTGGGTTCCCTTATCGCATGAGGCCTTCACCAGACGCCTTTCTACTCTGAGGTGTCTTGCTCCTGAGTCCCACCATAAGACCCAAGACCTCAGGGAACCCCTTCAGTTGATTTATTTACACTTATTCTTATCTTTATGTGAGGTTGAAATCTACAAGATGGAAACTTATGCCCTTTATAGCTCTTATCAGCAGGCAACCAAGAAGGGCTTCACAACATGGGCAGGATGGACCTTGTCACCTGGACCCAAACCATTTAAGGCAGCTAAAACCAGCCACGGTTGTCCCTCCTGGAGATTTCTGAGAGTTCTCCTTACTGGAGGGATCTCATGATTCCTTCACCACATAATGGAGACAATCCCCAAAAAGAGAGAAAATGGGCTGGTCAAAGGCCATTCACAGTTAGACGGTCTGATAATGGCACTGAATAATACTGTATTAGGGCCTAAGTGAAGCTGTTACTGAGAATATCTCAAGGAACAGATGGGAGCTCAAAAAAAATCTCTCCTCTCGCTCTTAGACGTAAGTAGAAGTATTAACAACCGCTACTCATGATTTCATTTCCTCTCTCGAACAAGGGAAAAAACAAGGAGAACTGAAGGGTTTGGGATGAAAAATGTCTCATCTGATTATTGTCAGGAGCTACAAGTCGGCCTTTGCAGAGAAGACGAAATGTTGAGCAAATTCTCCTGATCCTTTCACTTGCAGCAGAAACCTGATTGCTTTCTCTGTTGGTGATTTATTGAAATCTACATCTTAATCTTGGTGGGAAACTCATTATGGCCCTCATTTGATGGTCTTTGATCACTGGGAAAGCAGAAGAATCATCAAGAATATTTGAACTTGTTACCAACCAGGGACAGTTTAGCTTAAGGGGAAAAGAGCAAGTAAGGGGAGTCGGGATAATGCTATACAAAGTGATGTGCTGTGTGCATGAAATGGACAAGGAGACTTTTGGTCCTCCCTCTCTCATCATACGCGAACCCAGTGGTGTCATCCCAGGCAGCTGATTTATGGAAGATTCAGAGCAGAGAGAGGGACAGGCTGCATAGTGGAACCCTGGACCTAATACCACAGACCTACAGAGGACAATCCACTTGGATGGCTTTGAAAGGGGATTAGGCAGATTCTTGGAGCTTAAGGCTCTTGGTGGTTGCATTCTGAGCAATGGAATTCGTTCTTCCTGCTGATTTTTTTTTAAAGGGTTAAGTCATAATACTGCTGCATGGGTCCACAAGTTCCTCAAAGCACATCTGTGTAAAAGGCAATGATTTTTCATAGTTTAAGAATGGGGACATCAAGAGGGACCTTTTAACCTGGACAATCTTGGAGGTAAGAGACAGCTTGGCCAAAGCTGCTGCTCCATTTGTAGGGCGCACCTCACCGGCCACAATGCTGGTGAAGCAAAGCCCCTCAGAGGCTATGCAGGCCACAGCTGGGGCATGTGGGCAGCACCATCAGCTGAGCCGGTCCTAGCTGGAATAAGGCAGCACTCGGGACCAAGACTGACTCAGGACTGAAGGACCAACAAGAAGGGAGTGTGGAGAGCAGCCCAGAAGTCAGGATGAAAGAGAGCACTGCAAAGGATCTGGGGACGTGCAAGAACTGGGGAAGACATGACTGCTCACCCAAAGCTTACATGGAGCAGGAAGCCCCATTACACTCCTCTCCATCCAGGAGGGTCCAATGGCCAGCCAGGACTTGAGGGTGCTTCACTAAGAAGATGCCAGTTGCAGTTTGCTGATTCACCACAGCTGCACACAGATCCCCCCACTCCTAACATCTGATGGGATGTCCCCCACAAGCAGTTCTGTGGTCCCTAATAGTGAGGGGGCATCAAGTTTGAAAGGCTTGTTAGCTGAACCTGCTTGCAATGGCTTTATTCAGATGGCAATCCTTTGCAACTGGAGAACATCCACGGTGCCTCTCGTGCATTCATGGTACCTAGCTGTGACAACTTCACAAGGTCTACCAGTGCAAAAAGAACAGACCTCATTATCTTGAGAGCTACTGGACTGATGTTATTGTGCAAACTCTTGCTGGAAGACTATTTCTAGATATAAAATTCATTGGTATAATTTGTGATGAAATGCTTTGCTTGGTGTTTTTTGGAAAACTAGCATGGTGCAGTGGTTAGAGCGTTGCACTAGGACTTGGGAGATCCGGGTTCTAGTCTTCATTCAGCTATGACGTTCACTGGATGACTCTTGATCAGTCACATACTCTCAACCTAAACCTCACAGGCTGTTGTTGCAAGGATAAAATGGAGGAGATAAGTTCCCTGAAGGAGGAAGGAAGTTGAGATATAAATGTTACATCGTCGTCATCATCATGCTGCGCATGAACACTGAGGCACCATGTGGATTATCGTTTTGCAGCTGCTGAGACATGTTTTGAACTGTGGCTACACACTGTAGGATGATTGTGGTATTCTACTATGGCTTTAGCAGAAAGAACAACCAACCTCTTTGCTGTTAAAATCAGCATGGGACTATTGACCATAGAGTGCATCCATGCATTGCTCCATGGGTAGACGAGCCTTTCTCATTTGGGGCAACCTTTACAACTCCCATCAGCCCCAAGCAACACAGCCAATAGCAAGCCACACCACACCCAAACAGCAAGAAGATCAGAAGCAACATGCCCCTGCTTTGAAGACGTTCTGAGTTTCTTCTCCATCAAATATGAGTTACTATAGACATGAGGCCTAAGCTCAAAACAACTGCATTTTATAACCCCCGAACATACCTGGATAGCTTGACACAGGTATGTCAAATATCAGTACTTTATGAAAGAGCATGATCATTTTTGGTGCTGCTTACATAGGAACATCCAGTCTGCTTTTGGGTTGTTTCCATTTAAATTTTTTGTAGAGTTTGTCCATGCCCTAATTGGTGTGTGAGTATAGGAAAGGATTGTGTGTTCACAACTCCATGGTCAAACATATGGCAATGTGTCCCTCTGGACAGTGAAAGTAAAGAAGTGAACTTTGTTATTGCTGATAACGGAAGAAGAGCAGTGATTAAGCCTGGGAACTTTGGGCCTTTAAGTGAAAGTTAGTCTGCTATTTTTATTGTGTTATATCTGCTTTTGCTCTTACAGGAGGCCCTGTAATCAGCATGCTATATTTATGGAGAATATAAATGTGCTCATTTGTTTTAAATTGTCTCTGCATCTTCTTCTGTACTCGTCCTTCTAACCTGAAACTGCTGGGGGAAAATAGGAAAAGATTATGCAAGCAGATGGTGGCAGCTGCCGTTCTTCCTTCTCTCACTGTCATCATTCACTCACTTGCTCCTCCTGGGCCGAAGGGGAAAGCCAGCAAAAGACTGGCAAGAAGGAACGGGAGGTGATGGAGGGGCAGGGGTGCTCTCACTGGTGCCCCCCTGCCCAGTTAGAGGCCTTGGCAGATGCCCGGCTACACCAGCCCCAACCGGTCCTGTTCTCCCGCAACAATTCTTGGGAAATAGAAATACTGTTGAAGCTCACAAGAATGCTCCCATTCCCACTTGCAAAATGCTGAAGGGCCTAGGACCCTCCTGCCCTCCCGAGAACATCAAGACCAGCCCAAACGAAGCCTGTCAACAGAGTGCAGTAGCAGGTGATGTATGAGGCTACAGGGTGGATAGACAGGCAGTCATGGTCTCCCGGGGCCACTGCTGCTTCACACCCACCCCCTGAAGCCTCCTGACTTGTTCTGGCCACTTCAAGGTCAAGGCTGTGCAGGGAACAAGTCAATTCTCACATTCCCAACAGTCAAGCAGCCGAGCCTCAGGGACAGCCCCACCAGTAAGCACAGCCAGGCATCTGCCAGGGACCCAAACCCCAGCATTGGCCCCAGTGACAAGAGTCCCCTGCTCTTGCTCACCCCCTTTGCTATTGCAAGCTCCCCTGCCTGTGGGCTTTCTGCCTGTCAAGCTCCTGGATGGCCAACATTGACAAGTGGAGCTCCAGGGCCAGGAGTGCTTGCAGGATCAGAAGTGCTACAAGCATGGAACCAGCTGGAAGCCCCAGGGAGTGCTACAAAAGTGCTCAGCCCTGCCTTGTCACAGCAGCATGGGTCTAGTGGTTGCTTTGTTTTCCTGATTCTCCTGCTGGCCCTGCAATGCCTTGTCCCTGCCTAATCACACCTCTGCCAGATATCTGATCCTTGCCTTTGCATGGTCTGCATGCCTTGGTCTGGAGCCTGACCTTGGTTTGCTCTTGCTCTTGCCTTTGCTTCTGCACCTTGCTGATATCTGACTTTTCTTGTACTTGGTTTTCTTTGCCTCTGGTCCTAATGTATCTTGCCCAGAACACCATCTCTGTCCAGCACCTAGAGGCCTGATACCAATCCTGCAGGCTGCCTGTTTATCAAGCCACCAAGGGGAGCTGTGCTACTCATCAGATCTTGGTAGATCCCTCAGGCAAGCAAATAAGCAGGCAAGCAGTAGCTAGGATGCGGAAGAGGCTGGGGGGAAATAGGAGTTGGAGGCAATGGTTGTGAGAAGGTAGACTCACTGAGAGAGAAGAACCCCTGGGGGTATTGCCATGCCCATGGACAGCAGCATGGCGGAGCAGAGATTCGGGGCTCCAGCCCAAATGGACCAAGCCCAGCACCACTTCTGCTGCTCCTCTCCTCTGCTGCTTTCTGGCCTGGACAACTGACCAGTCAGTAATGCCACAGGAGAAGCAGGGCCAAGAAGCTTCAGAGATTAATGAGGAACCCCTATGATGGACTTGGGCCTTGGCCAAATCCCAAGAATGTGGACCCTTGACATCTGCCCTATTCATAAGATGCAGCATGTGGTAAGAAATAAAGCTAGGCAATCCAAGTCCTTAAAATATTCCAGTCCAGAAAGATGCCTAGGTTGTTGCTTTCTGCCCATCTTGCTCAAGACCTGGTAAGCAACAGTTCTGATAGACTCATATTTTATCTCAGGTTACCTCCCATCCATAGAAAATCCTTATGGCCACATAACTTATGGGGAAATAACTACTTCCCTTGAGAATAATTTTGGTGGTATCAGCAACAGAAATCTTTAATTTAATTTACAAAATTTACATATTGCTGCTTCAATGTAAATTTATGTTCCCATAATAAAGTAATGAAAAAACCATAAAAGTATATTAAAATATTTAAAAATAACCACATACATCAATGCAATAAACGAGAAGAGCAATAGACCATGTAAATAGACCATTCTTCCCCCATCTGGTGCCCTCCAGATAGGTTGGGCTCCCATCATCCCCAGCCAGCAGGGGGCAGGAGAAGGGGGACCAGCAGTTCCTAAGCCCCACAGAGCTGTGTACATCTTCTTCACAGTTGCGTGTAAACATCTCTTCAAACTGAGCTTGGAAATGTACAAGGGGCTGTAGTTTCAATATAGGTTCATTTCATCATTGTGTCTTCAAGCAGTCATTGCTAGCTCTGGACTAGCTGTTGTTTCTCTGGATTAGCTGTTGTCATAGCTGACAACCTCATAGAAAATATCTTGCCATCATTCAGCCTAGAAGTTACCAGGATAAACTTATTGCTGTCCAGTCAGAATCCCAGTTGATGCATCAGCTTCAATTGCTGGGCCTTCATGCCACCAAAACTGTTTGAGTCTTGAGGAAAAGATGGATCTCATAGCAATCCCTGATTCATGCTCCACCCTTTCAGGAGAAACAATCCACCCCACAGCTGGTTGAATGCAATCACCCTGGGAAGATGGACCGCCCATCCACAGCAACACCATCTAATGCCATAAATTGACCCCCATTGGAAACTGGAACCAAAAACAGAACTATAAAGATACCCCTTGTGCAACTCTATGAAACAATTATACTGATAATGCTGTGTACAGTTCTGGACACGGCAGCTAAAAAGGGTATTTTAGAGGTGGAAAGAGTGCAGAAAAAGGCAACTAAAATACAGGGGCTGGAGCACTTCCTCATCGAGGAAAGGCCATAAAAAGGGAAGACATGATAGAGCTGTACAAAATTATGCATGATGTGGAGAAATTAATAGGCACATTTTGTGCCTTCCTCATAATACTAGCACTCAACGGTTCACCTGATTGGTAAAAGGAAGTATTTCTTCACGTGTCAGATAAAAGGAGCTGCTTCCTCATGCACCACAGAGATATGCTATGGAATTCACTTCCACAAGATGTAGGGATGGCCACCAACTTGGATGGCTTGAAAAGGGGATGGACAAAATGCACGTTCCATGGACACCTGCTTGGACCTTGCATGGCTTTTCTTATGTTCAGTCCTGCTCCTGAGCAGCAGATCACCACTTCTTCTTTCTC
Source organism: Varanus komodoensis (assembly GCF_004798865.1). NCBI lineage: Eukaryota > Metazoa > Chordata > Lepidosauria > Squamata > Varanidae > Varanus > Varanus komodoensis. The sequence goes on from NW_025335549.1 coordinate 3,627,096, forward strand.
ACCTCTCTCAGCTCGAGAAGACATAGGCTGCATGATAGTTCCCCAAGAGACCCCATCATGAAAAAGCCACACTGCTGATGCAAAATGCCCAATACCAACTTCAACCATCGGCCCTCTAATTATGAATGGAACCTCCAAAACTAGCATCTCCCAGTTCCCAGTGTTAAGAGCCTAGATGGAAGATATCCTGGCCAATGGCATCGAACACCACTGAGAAACTTAGTGGAGTCAATGGAGTTACAGCCCCACTGTCTCTTTCCTGGAAGCAGTCATCCATCCAGGCACGATCGTTTCAGTCCTAAATCTGGGCCAAAGTTCTTAAGGTCATAGCAATGGTGTCATTTGTACCATCACTGTAGTACATTTTCATCTTCCGGAACCCTTGCCTTCATTTTTAAATCAAACATCCACTTTCTAGCTGTTATGAAGACAGTCAGCTTGGAGATGAGTTGGCAATGCCTCGTAAAATCTCAGAAAGCTGTTGAAGAAAATTTCAAGGAGTCAGGGCAATTTTTATCTTCCTGCATAATTCTTAGCATGATTCTCCCCACCAGCACAAGCAGAAGCACCATCAAATATGTAAGTGAAGAGAAAATCTCCACAGCTTATAGAGTAAACTAATAAGCTACTGTCAGAACAGGATAGCCATGTGCAAAGGATTTCCAAGGCAAGGAAGGTGGGGGGAATCTTAGTGTCACAACAGCCCTGTAAGGAAGGCTGGCCCAAAATCAAGGAAGTTATATGAGACCACTCTGAAAGTGTCATGCTGGAACAGTGATTTGGGCTCATTTAAAGTCTCTTTATAGGATTATTTTAATATCAATCCATCTAATAGCCATCAGATTAATTGAGCAAGTTTAGAATAGCACTTCCTCCACTTGTCTAACGATAGAACCGGTGTGGGGAGAGGAGTGCCCTAATGTTTTTGCTTCCACCAGACACTTTGCTTGGAACTTAAAAGAAAAAAACTCTCTCAACAGTTTTGCAGTGTCCCTGCTCTTGCCTGGCTGCTCCATCTGTTCTCCATTGCTTTATAGCCTGCAAAGCAACATTTGCTGCAAAATATTCCCCAGGAACAGATCACTGCAACAAACCGGTATAACAGAGGGGGCACCATCAGGGTAGGATTGGGGGCAGAAGTACTGGGCACTGCCCCACAGAATAAGCAGGAAGGGCCCATGATGCAGCAGGCCTGTTGGGACTTGGCACAGTTGTTCTTGGCTCGCATTCCCAGGGCAGGCTGATCTGGACTTGAAGAAGGAGCTGCAAAAGGGGGGCTCAGAATGTGGGCCAGTTCCAGGTGCTGAGATGAGAGAAGCAGAGGCTCTTATCTCAAGGTCAGGCTCCCCAGGCATGCAGGCAACCTCTGGGAATAACCAAGATGAGCAGTTAATGGGAGTGGGCTTGGAACAGGGGAGTTTTTCAGGGAGATATAAAGCAGTTATGGCTCTTGGCCCCATGACATCAGCATTGCAAATAAACAGCCAGGAAAGAACTTTTAGGGCTGAAAATATTGCAGAAACTGCTGTAACTGGAGGTTACAAGTGCAACATTCTCTGGGTCAGTGAAAGAATGCATTCTGGTGCACAGGAAACCAAACTTCACTCAGCCATTTTACTAAATAAGCTAATTTTCTAAGTACCCATCCAAGTGAGCACAATCCAACACTACATTTCTATCTATAAGACATCTATAAGCCTGGAATTTTACAGATCCTCACTGGAAAGCCAGTGAGGCCAGAAGAGAAGGAGAGAAAGGAAGGGCAGTTTGTCAGCACTGGGTGTGTGCACAGCTAGGTCCATGCAGAGATGAATGAACAAGTCCCAGCATGGTAAGTCTGTATGGTGTGGCGGTTAGAGTGTGGACTGGAGGCCTGCAAGATCTTTGCTCAAGTCTCGTGGTGCAGTACAGCTTGCTGGGTCGCTCTGGGACGTTCATGGACTGTCAGCCTAATACACCCCACGGGGGTTGTTTTTGTGAGGATAAAATGAAGCTGTGCAAGCCATCTAGGGTTCCTTGCATGGAGAAAAAGGATGAGGTATAAATGCAAAATAAGAATATAGTTATTGTTATTTTCGGCTTTTGGTACCCCTACAAACCACCTTAGGAAATGGAATAATATTCAGTCATAGAAACCGTGGCTGCACTAGAGGTTGCTCTTAAGGCCAGAACCATCTTAATTTCTGGTCTCTGCCAGCCACTCAGAACCATAGCTAAGAGTTGGAGGAAGGTGTTGGGGTTTACAGCATTTTAGCTGGTGAAGGTGGCAGTATTACTCAGGCAACTCCCTCATTTTATTTATGCTAGATGCCCTCATGGTCCTACACCTCAAGTATCTTAAGATACATAGCCAGATCCATGTGCACCAGGAGGGGTTGCATGCTCCCAGTCTAAATATGTTTCTAATTTCTAATGTACTTCCCTACAGTTGAACTTCCAGGGAAATTTACAATGGAGGGATGGATGGATGGGGGTGGGGAAGACCAAAAGTTACCATGAACCTAGTTCACTGAAAATCCTGCAGGTTATCTGAAGAATCACCTCTTACCATATGTACCTACCCAGACAGAGGTCATTCAGGGGTCCTTCTCTGGGATTCCTTTGCAAAAGAAGTGAGGAGAGTGGCTACCAGGAGGAGGGTCTTTTTGGTTGTGGCACCCCAGTTTTGGAATGAGCTCCCCAGAGAGGTGCCTGGCACCTACTTTGCATTCATTTCAGCACCTGGCATGGCCCTTTTTATTTTGCTAGCATTTTAACAGTTTAACTTTTAAACTTTGTTTTTCTACGCTCCATTTTACTTTGTACCATTCTTATGCTTCTCTACCGAATCATAGCAATTGCAATCACAATTGTAATTTTGTCCTTGTTCTTTTAGATTCATTCACATGTCTGTGTGTCTTTTAAACTTTTAAGGTTACCTTATAAACTGCCCAGAGAGCATCAGCTATTGGGTCGGTATAAAATGAAATAAATAAATAAATAAACAAAATTCAAGGAAAAGTTCCTGAGCAGAATGCATGGATGTCTTTTACTCACCCACTGGCAAACTGTGTGAGCATTTGTTTTTGGCAATTGTATAAGACTTATCAGCGGTATCTCAGCTGCTTCACCGCCTCTGCCACTCACACAGGGACCTGCTGTGCCTGCAAAATAGGAAGTAACATGACATCTGGCTCACTGGTTCATCCTTAAAATTTGTATGCCAAGTAATTCGGGGGGGGGGGGGGTTTGGGGGGGGATACATCATATTTTGCTAAATGTTTTGGAATGGAAGTGGGAAAATCTAAAGTAATTTTAGAGCTGTCCTGATTTTCCCCTTTGGTTGCTTTAGAGAGAAAATTCTGGGCAATTCTGGAGCGAAAACTCAAGACACTGAGCACAAAGAGACTTGACCCAGCCATCACCTCATATGTAAAAATCAGTCATCCAAACCCACTACTTTGTTTGGATTCATCCGCTTAAAATTTCTTGTCCTCCTTATCCACTGGTGTTTGCTTGGTTTTTATTTCTGGGTGATTACATCCAGAAAATAAAGAAACCTAGAAGTTAACACCAAGTAAACTCTTCCATAACCTAAAGGTGTCATAAAATGTGTACATTTCCATAGGCTTGTAGTTCCTTGGATGAGTGTTGGGGTTTGTCATTTACTGAGGCCCATCTGTTACACTCGAATCAGCCTTTCCAATAGCTAACTCCAGTGGCAAGTGCCAACAGAAATGTGGCCACAACTGGGCCACTGAGAAGCCAAAGAGGAATATCAGCAAGTTCAAGGGAACTCTGAGGTTTGGAGAAAAGCAAACAACCTCAGAGGAAAAACACCCCCAAGCAGCCTAACGAAACCAAAACAAGTTCAATAGCCACTGGAGGGAGAAGGGACTGGAGCATCACGTAGAATGTTCTGCTGGGAAGGAAGGGCTGGCTAGTGCCAATGACCAGCCAAGGTGAGTAGAACTTCCCAGAACCTTGAAAACTTTTACCACAAAGGTCAATGTTCCCAGCCACCTGGAGGGTATGGGGAACAAGGATGGCCATGTGTCTTCTTTTATACAGGCCTGCCCTCCATCTTGAGGGTGTCCTTTCTTTGAAGGGCTGTCCAAGTCATGACTGGTATAACATTGAAGGATCATCAGCAGGAAGAGCTGAGCCTAGAGACTGCTGAGCCAGGACAACAGCTGCAACGGGGCACACTGGTCCCCTGGACACAGTCTTCTGCAGTTCCATGAGATGTGCTTTACTCCTCTTAAAATTAAAATATTTATTCCTAAATGAGCAACTATATATATAAATTAGCCTGTGGGAGTCTTCTCCTTCTTCTTTTTTGGCAATCCTTGAATGGCCAAGCAGTACCCAAGATGGCTCACCACACCCCACAGCTGTAGAAAACTCTGTCATCCAGGGTTCCCCAGTATCTACCTGAGGTAGATCCCCAAAACATATCTTAGCCATATAATTCTCACCAATTGTTATTATACTAAGCTAATTTTAAGAAAAATAAAAGCATTGAAGGAGAATATTCCAGACAGAAGGTTTCTGCAGCTTTTTTCTGATAAGTGACTATATCCATGTTGTTTGTAACCTTCCAGTTTAACTCAAATGACACAGAACATCAAAAATTTAAAAATACCCTCAAACCTATTGGAGCGATGTAGCTTCTATACACAGAGCTACCATCAAGAGATGATGGTACATCCTGTTCGGTTGCAGGAATGCATATTTCTGTTAACCCTTAGAGCACCAGTTTGTACAAAGCACAGCTTTTTGAAACTGGTTTGTATAAAAAGCTGCATTTCATAACATTGGATGGCTTCAGCAATGAAACTTGGGTATTGCAAGAATCTCAGAGTTACAGCAAGGAATTGTTTTACTTTTGAATATCTCCAGTTCTCATAAAAGAGCACTCTCATGGCTCCCAAAAACTGTAGGCGGCACCATGCAATATTGAGGATTTCTCCCGCTGCAGTTCTAGACAGAGCTACAGCCCAGAAGGTTCCAAGTGCACTTAGAACACTCAAAAATTGTATAGATACATTACGAAGTAGCAAGAGAGCCAGTGTGGTGTAGTGGTTCAGAGCATGGGACTGGGACTCAGACAATCTGGGTTCTAGTCCCCGCTCAGCCATGGAGCCAACTGGGTGACTTTGGGCCAGTCACAGACTCTCAGCCCAGCCTACCTCACAGGGTTTTTGTTGTGGGGATAAGATGTTGTAAGCTGCCTTGAGCCCTACGTAGGAAAAAGGCAGGATATAAATCAAAAATAAATAAAATAAAATAAGTACTCCTAGTAAAACTACTATTTACAAAGTGGGAAGAAGTTCTAGGAGGATGAGGAGAGGGAGAAGGGCCTCTGTATGCTTCCAAGCCACCAGGGAGATCCCTTACTCTGCTTGTTTCTGGCTATTTGTAGCTTTTCTTCCATTGTCTCCAGAAGCGCTTGGGGGCCTCAAACATCCAAGACTCCTCCTTGGGACCACACGTCCTGGGATCCTCTTGGAACCAACTTGGCTGCAAGGGCAAGCCAATACACAGAAGGAGCTGGGACCACTGTAGGATGCTGGTGGGGCTGCTCTTTGCATGGGAATGGCCTTTCCCTCACTTTCCCTCATTGTCTGCTAAGGACTTCCTGCAGGAGAGAAGGTACAGGAGGGAAAATGCACAATGGGGTTCAACTGCCAAGCCCAAAGTGTTGCTTATAATTACCTGAAGAACTACTTAGAGCAAGAGCCCCTGGTTTTAATATAAAGATATTTTTTACGTTAAAAAGCAAACAGCATGGCATTAACACCTGGGTCTCATTAATATGTATGCCAACCTGTTTGCAAGAGAAGGAATTCAAGTAACCCTGAAAGCCATCACACAGAGACACATGCTAACCAATTCACACTGAGATTTTAATTTAACTGTAGACTATAATTTGAGGTTTTTAAATTGAGTGTTCGGGGGGCAATATCCAGGAAATACTCACTTTGACTAATTCTGCTCAGGCTCTCTAGGCAGCGGGACAGGCACCTGTCTGTCTTGAGGCTCAACCCACAGGACAAGCAGTGCAGCTGCCAGCCACCAGAGGGCAGCACAGGACCAGGCACCTGCCTCTCTGGAAGTGGTCCAAACATCAGGTCCACCATATCCATTGCACAGCTAAGACTGTACCACAGAATACAAAGCCCAAATTCAGCCATGCCAAATATTCACCAGTAGAAATTCCCCCTCCCAAAATCTTAAATCATGCTCACATGCACATTTTTTCCACCAATTTTGACTGCCTCTCCAGCTTCATATATAAATGTACTTTGGAAAGTATAAATGCTTTCCAAATGATCCAACTGAAGCTCAAGAAATGCTTTGAGAACAGCATGGTGCTGAATTTTCATAGAACTGGATTTGCTTGCTTTTTCTTGAAAACCAACCTTTTAAAGGAGCTGGTATTTATTTATTCATGGTCAAATATATAAATGAATAAAATAAAATTGGCTTTTTTATTTGAAGAAGACTGACATGTGGAAAGGCAGCAATGAGGACCCAGACAAGATTGTCAAGTATAAGATGTTTCACTGGAGATCAAGGCCAAGATCTTTCACATCACTGTATTCCCAACCGCTGTGCATGCTTGGGAAAACTGTGCAGAAAATTGATGCTTTTGAAACATGGAGCTGGAGGAGAGTTCTGTGAATACCCTGGCAGACCAAAAAACAAACAAGTGGGTCCTGGATCAAATCAAACTGTAGCTTTCCTTAGCAGCAAAAATGACAAAATTGAGGTTGTCATACTTTGGACACATCAGGAGAAGGCAAGGCTGTCTGGAGAAGACAATAGTGCAAAGGAAAGTCAAGGGCAGAAGAAAAGCAAGACCAAATGAGACATGAGCTGACTCCATAAAGGAAACCATAGCCTTGAACTTAGAGCTGCTAAGCAGGCCTGTCTTCAAGGGTTTTCATTTTGGAGGGCTTCCATTGATAGGATGGCCATAAGTCAAAGATGACTTGATGGAATGTAACAACAGCAAATTTGTGGTCAAGATACTGGCATTTCATAGCTGATTTGGTGGGTCTCCCTGCAGTTCCCTCTAAAACTGGATGTTTGTGTACGGATTTCTACACAGTATCTTAGAAACATAGAAACAGAGCGAGTCAGAAGGGGTCTCCTGGGCCATCTAGTCTGACCTCCGGCACCAGCCGGCTCTGCTCACGACATGCCCACCATGTGGACGTCCAGCCTATCCTTGAACACCCTCACCAATGGGGCCTCAACGACCTCTCGTGGAAGCCCATTCCACACCCTCAGGGTCCTAACTGTCAGGAAGGACTTCCTGGCATCCAAATGGAACCTTGGCTCCCTGAGCTTTGCTCCGTTGGAGCGCGTTCTGCCTTCCTCTTCAGGGAAGAACAGGTCTCTCCCCATCTCCTTGTGACATCCCCTCACATACCTGTATGTCACCAACAGATCCCCTCTGAGTCTCCTCTTTTCCAGACCGAAGAGACCCAGTTCCCTCAGTCTCGCCTCATACGGCATCCCCTGCAAACCGGCCACCAATCTTGTGGCCCTATGCTGCACTGACTCCAACCTGGCTATACCCTTTCTGTAATGAGGGGCCCAAAACTGAGCACAATACTCCAGTTGCGGGCGCACCAGAGTCGTGTAGAGTGGTAGTAATACCTCTCTTGATCTAGAAGCCATGCTTCTGGCTATGCAACCAAGGGTGGCATTCGACCTCTTGACCACCACATCACACTGCTGACTCATGTTTAGCCTGCAGTCAACCAGCACCCCGAGGTCCCTTTCACAAGTGCTGCTCTCCAGCCACTTGTCACCTAAACTGTACTTAAGACACCCATTCCTATGCCCCAAGTGCAAGACCTTGCACTTATCCACATTGAACGCCATCCTGTTGTCTCCTGCCAGATCCTTTTGTTGTGATGCTCCTCAGTTGTGGCCACTGCTCCAGTTTTAGTGTCGTCTGTGAATTTGATCAGCAGACTGTTCACCCCTTCTTCCATATCATTAATGAAAAGATTAAACAGGATCGGCCCCAGAACAGAGCCCTGGGGAGTCCCACTTGTCACTGGCCACCATCCCGATGATTCCCCACTAATGGTTACCCTCTGCTTTCGTTCAGTCAACCATGCCCTAATCCACCAGACAGTGCTTTGGTGTATGCCAAAACTCCTCAGTTTCTCCACCAGGATATCATGGGGCACTTTGTCAATGGCCTTGCTGAAATCCAGGTATACCACATCCACTGCATCCCCTCCATCTAGCCATCTCGAAACCGAATTCCACAAGGTTTGTCTGGCAGGACCTGTTTTTGCAGAAGCTGTGTTGTGTGGCTGTCAGCCTCCCTTCCCTATCTAGCATCACTAGATCTCTCGCTCTTATGAGCCTTTCCATTGTTTTTCCTACAATGGACGTAAGGCTAACTGGTCTATAATTCCCCATGTCCTTTCTACTACTCTTTTTGAAAACTGGGACCACTGATGCCACCCTCCAGTCCTCTGGAACTTCACCCGTTCTCCACGAGGTCTCAAAAATGGAGGCCAGCGGGCGTGAGAGAACCCCTGCCAACTCTCTAAGTACAAAGCCTCGGGGCGGCTCACAACAATCTGACCTGTCAGGATATCATCCAGGGTCTCAAGTTGACCTGGAGGGCAATAACATACCCCCACTGTCAGGTCTCTTTTCCTGTCAAAACCCCTAAGTTTCACCCAGACTGTCTCTACCGAATCCCCATCTGTGCTGCATTCTATCTCACTGTATCCTATCCCTTCCCTGACGTATAAAGCCACGCCCCCACCTCTCTTTCCCTTCCTGTCCTTTCTAAAAAGGTGATACCCTTCTGTGTTCACATTCCAGACTTGCCTTTCATCCCACCAAGTTTCTGTGATTCCCACCAGATCATACCCCGCTATTCCCAGGAGAGCTTCAAGCTCTTCCTGCTTGTTACCCTTGCTCCTAGCATTGGTGTACATGCACCTCAACTCCTTCCCTCCGCTTCCCTTCCTTGGAGTTCCCAGCCTCCCCCTTCCTCTCATCCTCCCTGATACCTGGCCCCTCTCTGTAGGAGTCCTGTCAGTCCCTGCAGTACCTCTAAAACCCTGCTCCCAGAGCCCTGCTCCTCCCCCCACATTTGTCCAGTGCAGACACGTTTCTGGGGGGGCTGAACCCAGCCCCCCCGGCTCAGTTTAAAGTCTTCCGGACGAAGCTCGCTAGAGCATCTCCAAAGAACCGTTTCCCCATCCTCATGAGGTGTAACCCATCCCTTGCCAGAAGTCCATTGGCAAGAAACCGAGTGCCGTGGTAGAGGAACCCAAAGCGTTCCTTCTGGCACCACACCCTAAGCCAGTCGTTCACCTCGGGGGCCTTCCTGTCCCTTCCTGGCCCAAATCCCCAGACCAGTAAAATTGACGAGAAGGCCACTTGGGCCTTTAGCTCCCTGAGTTTCTTCTGCAAGGCCTCGAAGTCCCTGGTGATCCCGACCACACCCTGCCTGGCCATGTTGTTTGTGCCCACATGGATCACCAGGAGCGGCTGGTGACCCCTGGAGAGAAGAAGACTCTCCACTCTGTCCTTCACATGCCGGATGCGTGTGCCCGGCAGGCAGCAAACCTCCCTTGTCTTGAGGCTCAGTGCCCTTCAGCAGGGAGTCCCCAGCAACAATCACCCGCCGCCGTACCTTCCCGGTGCTGGTGGGCAGCCGTGCCCTGGCCCTCACCTCTCCCGCAGCGGCCCCCTTGCCGCCTGACGTCCCAGGCTGGGGGTCCTGCTGGTCCCCTGAGGCCTCATCAGCCCCAGCCTCCCCAAGTGGAGAGAACCTGTTTCCCAGCTCCAGATTGGTGCCAGGAGGAGGAGGAGGCCGTGCTGGCCTCCTCCTCCTGTGGGTGACATACCTCCACATCTCCACGGCTGCTCCTCCCGCGGCCTCTCCCTCAACCCTCTGTCCAGAGGGGGGCTGCTCCCGGGGGACCTGGTTTAAAACCTGTGGCAGGCTAGAATCCTGAGATGCTTCTGGACACAGGCTACTAGAAGAATACTAAAACTACCCAGGGGAACCAAAGGCTGCATTAAATCTTAAGAAATAATTTGTGGAACATGCAAACACAAGAAAAGTGTGCTTTGTTTTGCTTTTTATGAAGTGAGGCAAAAAAAGACTGGGGAACTCCCCATGACTTTTCTTATGTTCTTAGTCACACAGAGCATAATACAAGTCAATGCACTGACAACACAAGAAGTCACACAGAGCACAATACAAAATCAAATGAATGGAAATTCCAATTAGCATGACTGTGGTCCTGAATTCATGTGGGGATGAATAGGAGCTGCCAGATCGGCAGTGAAACTCGAGGGTGTTGTGGCAATGGCCAAGAAGCCAAGCTTTTCCTTTCAGAGCTTGATGCACAGGAAGCACCCACCTGGTTCGGAAGCAAAACTGCACTCCCAGGACACCTCCTGTTCTGCTTCCCCGTACGCTTGGTACCAGTGAGGGGAAGAGCTCTAGCAGCAGCACAGGGGCACAGAAAGTCCAGGAGGGGCACATGCCCCCCATGAGCCATGTGTGGCCGTGCCCCTGCTATAAACCAAGCAACTAAGTTCATAAGTCTTAGTTGCTGTAGCAAGGTAGCCACTCCCAGGGCTTCCCAAGACCAAGTGCCTCTTTTGTAAAACTTGGCCATTAATTGCCATTCGGCAGCTTCATGCCTTAAGAATCTTCCTTCAGTTTCTTTTGTGGGAAGTGATAAGTTGTGGGGACGTGTGACACTGTAATGCCTGCTGCAGAATGTCCTAGTCAGTCAAAATGCTTCTTTGCTGCTTTCTGAGCATCATCACTGTTGGATGTCTGTTTACCCTCGCGTTGGAACTGCCTGCTTTGAGATACGTGCATGTGGAAGAAGGGCATTGTTGCTAAGCGATTTCTTATATAATAGAATCATGGAATAGTAGAGCTGGAAGAAGTCCAACCCCTCCTCAATGGAGGATCAAAGTTGAAGCACCCCTGACAGGTGGCTGTCCAGCTGCCTCTTGAATGCCTCCAGCGTGGTAGAGCCCACAACCTCCCTGGGTCATGGGTCCCCTCAGGTTAGAAGATGAATAAGCCTGATGTTTGGTCTTGTGATTATGTTGCCCAAGTAAAAGAGGGGACACCAATGGCACCTGAGTTTAATCGCCATTAGGGCAGTCCATGGTTGCAGCTGAGTAGGTGTTTAGACCGGGTGCAGGGTCCAAAAGCAATGCAGAGACAACACCAAAAATCTGTGGGAAGGAAAATCCACCTTCCAGAACAGATTCTGTCCTTGTTGATGCTCTGGAGAGAGATTTGATTCAGCCAGGAGCTATTAAGTGCAGACCTGTGCTATTCTGTGACTTTTCTGCTAGGCCCCCAAATGGCCAGGTTTTAAAATGTGTTTTCCTTTCTTTCTTTTTTTTACAGAAATAATAATAATAAAGTGAATTGTGGAATGTTCTGAACAATTTGCTAACAGATGCCATAGCTGAACTCTGGAACAAAACTCTATTTCTCCAACAAATGAAATTCAAAATGTTCACTTTCTGTGTATTAATTAACTTCATTCTCAACGCTTTTATGTAAAGTAGTGCAGAATTAATGACTTGTGCACTCACATTCTGCTTAATTGTGCCATGCCTCCACCACCCCTGGCTTTGTTTTTCCATCCTTTATATTTGCCCGAAAACTCTTCTTCCCCACTGAAATTGCTCACCAAATGACTGCATTGCACATAACCCAGGTAATAAAGAGCTGGCAGACATCACCCCTCATTAAGGTGGCCGGACGCCTCATTGGCATTTGTTTACTCCTGATTGATAGGATATTATTCGAAGGCAGGGCAATAAGTTGGAGCATTTATAATGGTTTGGCCCATCTCCATCTGCTGCTTATAGCCATCAAAGAGGGGATGGAAATAGCTACAGAACCCATCTCACTCTTTAGCTTCCAAAACTAAAGACGCGCTCATTAATGCAAAGAAGCCGGTGGAATTCTGGAATGAGCAATCAGCAAAGAAATGCCTGAATTCCTAAACAGGCAATGGCAATGTTTGCATGTGCAAAAAGAAATCATTTAAAAATATTAATTTTCCCCCAAGGATGGATTGTATTTCTCTGCGGTCCCAGGCTCCTCATTTATAAATTGCCCAGTTATGTAAGCCATGCTCTGTTTTTCCGTTTTTATCGAGGGAAGCAGGGAAAGTGAAACCCTTAATTATCAAAGTCAGCTCAACCAAGCCAGGGGAAGGATTATTTTACAACTATCCTGGTTGTCCTAGAAGTGAATCTCCTGGGGGATTCATGAAGAAGGAAGGGGTTCAGGTAACAGGCCGCAATAAGCTCTGCATGAAGAGCTTGTGGAATATCCTCCAAGTTTTCCCAGAATGAGCATGAGCAGAAGGTAGATCAGAATGTACTGGTGGATGTTTGGGTGCTTTGCAGGAGATCAGTCAGGATTTCTGACTCCCAATTGTCCGACATTGCCACCCCAAAATCTCTCCCCCACTAAAGCAGCTGGTTGGGTGGAGATTTTGTGGGACCGGGGAGAAACCAGGGGTGGATCTGTAAGTGAAAGGACCAGTGAATTTGGTGCTAGTGCTGGCCTTAAAGGGTACTCAGAGGCATATACTGTTCTGTAATTCTTTGCATGTGCACATCTGCCTGCCCTCCTGGGCCAGTGTTCCATCTCCAGCTCCGCTTGCTGGACCTCCCTGTTCTAATGTCCCACTGTCACTGCCTAATGTCTGCCCACCCCTGGTCTGGAGGATGGGTCAGTAGTGGCAGGGCGGCAGAAGCAGGGAGAAAGGCAATCACCAGCCAGAATACCTCCTGGGAGGCTGTCTCTCCTTGTTCCCTCCCAGCTAGAACACCAACAAGAAGAGATCAGCCTGACCCCACCCATTGGTCGACAATGAACAGCTGTGTTCAATTGCCTCTTATAAATTCACCTATTTGCTCTGACATCCACAAAATAGTTGCCTTCTGCCAACTTTGCCCTCCACTTCTCTCACTCTCTGTCTCTGTAACCCATGATCTAATTCATCTAAGTTCTTTTGCACCTAGGACTGCAGTTTGTGTCATTCTAAATCCATAGAATGCAGTGGGATTTTCCACAGAGTTTAGGTTTGCATGCTAAGTCCCATTAAAGCCAGTGGCGCGTAGGTGACAAGCGACTATGACTAAATTTTCCTGGGTCAAGGCCTCAGTCTGCAATCTTAAGTCAGTAAATGAACCTTCACTGGAATTTTCATAAAGGTTTATAAAACTACAATTCTCAGACTAATGAAGCAATGGGCAGGAACTTCATACAGGAAAATGAGGGATTGAGCAGAACTGAGTGTGCATCATCCCTTCACTCCACAATATTGACTCATCTCATGATGAGCATTTAAAAGTTGCAGCCCAGTTTTATAGAGCTGTAGACAGTGGCAGTGTGGCCACAGCAGCCAGACCTGCTTCTCTTCAGAAAGCCACCTTCCATTTGCAGAAGGCAACGGAAACGAAAATGACTGGGAAAGGATAGCAGGCTCCCCCTCTTCAATGGCACAGGGATCGGGGCAGCTTCTCTCAATGCACAGTATTCCAAGCCAGAAAGCTCAGGCTCTGAAGGTGAGCTAGATGAAGAGGAGGAGAGGTTGAAATGCATTGCAGAAACAAGCAAGAGTAACCAAGTGTCTATTGAGTACCAGACTGCTTTTAGTTTGAGGGGAAACACTGTAGGACCAGGAGGGTCAGAGAGTGAGGGATGTGAGTATCGCCCAGTCATTCATCATCAAGCCAAACTATTGGACCAATTAAGTCAAGTCTCGCATCCCTAGCAGCTGGCTCACAAAGCAGCACAAACCTTCCTGAGGGTGGAACCAAGCCCTTTTGGACAAGAAGAGAGGAATCAGAATCTACTCCTGACATGGGCAAGAGCTAACTCCGTCAATCAGAGAGATCACTTCTTTGGGAGACGCTACTTGTTAACCATTTTATTATTGCTCTGTATTGCAAAGCTGCCTAGCCCAAGGAAAGTCTGTATTTTCAAAGATTTTGCCTCAATCTGCAGGAAAGAGAAAAGGGGAGAGACAGGCTCACCACACGTACTCAGTTTCTGAATGCCTGAACAGGGCTAAGGCACACTCCATTCTACTACCCATGCATTATCTCCAATACTTCCCTCTCCTCGCTCCCACGCCATCCTTTGCTAAAACAGTGGGGGCGGGGGATCCCTGATTACGTTTGACATTTTTATTACTTCCTGCTCCTTTCCAAAACACCACCACAAGCTGTTTGCTTGCCCAAGGGCTATTGTCTTCAAGAAACAACCAGGCACATTCCACACATTAGCTAACGAGTGCACTTTTTGAAGTCTACATTTAAAAAGAGAGAGAAAATTATGAAAATCCTATTATCTAGGAGAGCTGAAATATCGCTCCATGCCAAGTGCTCTTGCATTCAACAGCATGGCCATTTTAAGATGTTTGTTCGTGATTCACTCCATAAATGATATTTTTAAAATCCCAATCTTTTCCTCTCTTTTTGTGTCATTGCAGACATACTTTATAGCACCAATCTGACATGAATAGGCTCTAAGAGGTTTAGGTATGTGATGAAGAGAAGCACGGAAGTCGCCACCGTCTTACTCTCAGGTCTCTGCAACAAGTGAACTACTTTAGAGCTGGGATAGGCAGTGGGTGGCACCCACCTGACTCCAGAGCACATCTATGGGGAAGGGATCAGTGACAGAACACACGCTTTGTATGCAGGTGCTCCTGGGTTCCACGGCTTTCTTCTCCAGGTAGTGCAGAGAGAGTAATTGTGGGCCAGTCTCCCACAACCACAGACCATTCAGTGGAAGTCGTTGCCATTTGATTCCGAACAGGGGGGAGAGTGCAAGGAGAGCCTTTGATGCTCCTTCAACAGGTGGGAGAATCCACCTGGTTTGGAAGGGGAGGGGGGTTTGCAGGGGTGGAGGGAGAGCATATGCAAGACCTTGACCCAGTGAGGCAGAGCCAGGAGATATGAGCTGCCCAACTTGAGGACAGGGTTTGCACCATGTTGCCCTCCAGCAGCAAGGGCACCTCCAGACCGAGGGAAAGATTCCTGGTTGGATCCCACTTTTGCCATGAACAGAGACTTCTCTTTTCAGCTTTGGAAGAGGGCTATTCAGAACCCAAATGGTTCTGTTCTCTGTGGAGTCTTAGTAAAAGAACTCTATTTCAAAGAATTGTTTCATATTTTTGAGGGAGGGAGCGAAGGAGGGACAGACCAGTTCACCATGGCTAGGAATGAAAAATCCAGAGAAGTCCTGCCAGTCAGTGCCATTTCTACTGAACTACATGCTTTTTCCAAAGTGTGTTTCAAGAAAGTACAAGGCCCTCTATTCTGCCTCTCTTCTCGAATGCCACAAGTCACCCAGCTCTGCGGCATAGTGAAAACTAAGCTCAGAGAAAAAGAAACGGCAAGAGGTTGGATCCAGTGAGTACACCCAGTGAAATCAATAGGACTTCAGCTGTTCGGGAGTCCTCCAAGGGAGTGAGAGCTGATCATTACGGGAACCACAGCAGATAAGGAGGTGAGAATTAATGCTTCTCCTATCCAGCTCTGCTCTGGAAGAAAATTCCTCTTCCGAAGAAGAGATTTCCTCTGGGGAGAAATCCCAATGGTCAGGAATGCATTGGACACATGCCTTAGTTCTCCCTGCCGGTCCATGTGTGGGGCAGGGGGGATGTGACATCCACAGTATGGCAACGTCTTTCTTAGGAAGTGTGCTTCCAAGTTCTTCTAAGTGGCTAGTTCTGCTTTGCAAAGGCTTAGCCACGATCGCTACTTATCCCAGCAGCAATCCACACCAACAGGGTCTGCCTAGCAGAATCTAATCTTATGGACAGCACAGCAGGATACATCCCGGCTCAGGTAAGGTCCTTTGACTTCCATGGGGCCTTCTTCCAGGTAAATGCGTATCACTGCTAAAGCCTTCGAAACTCCTTTGGGATTCTTTTCTTAAATGGTAGCACAGCAGACTTTGTGGCTTCAACATCACAGCAGCTTCCTCTCTCCTCCCAACAAGAACAGGTGCAGCTTGGTGGGATAGCCCCAGCTTTGTCTGCAAAATGCTCTGGGTTTGATCCCCACTGGCATCTTCATATTGGGCTGGAGAGGACCTGCCTGAAGCCCCAGAAAGCCCTTGCTGCCAGCCAGTGTTGGCAAAACTAGACCAAATGGACCACAGGTTTGACTCGATGGAAATCGGCAGCTGCTCCTGTTCCCGTATCCTCTCCCTCGCCCTCTCTGTAGAGAACACACTTTCAGCTTGGAAAACCCTGGGCAGGGGTGAGGGTTAGGGCTCCAGGAAAGTCATCGCCCTCCACAGGCCTTACTCCCAAGAAACTGCTATTCAGATGCTCAAGCCAACTCTCATGACTAATAACCATAGATGCACCTACTTCCCCAGAATTTGTCTAATCCCCTTTTAAAGTCAACTAGTCATCTAGGGTCAGTGCTTGCTTTTTTCCTCTTCCATCCCAATTTGTTTCCTTTTCTGAAATGACTCTCTATTGCAAGGCTAGAGTCAAGGTCAGTCCTATCACTGATCTCTGTAGGCTGCTTGGGGAGCCTTTTCTAGCTGGAATTCGGGATAGAAAATGAATGCAAGGACCCAAGGTCACACTGGTGCCATCAGGGCGGCACGCAGGGATGGGAGCCCAGTGCCCCTCTCAGCAGGGGGGTCCAAATACAGTGGTGCAGTTTGCCGACTTGTGGCAGAAGTGAAGGAATGCATATTGTCCACAAAACGGGAGGGTCCAGAGCAAAACATTTCCTAACTGCCCCCAAACCAGGCTCCGGCAGTTCCAAAGCACTGGCAGAGGAGCCTGTAAATTAATTACACATTACATGAAGATGTGTAATGATTTGATGGGGTTCTGTGTGTGTGTGTGTGTGTGTGTATGCACAGACTGCAGCACAGACTTTAACTTCCAGGTTTTCATGAATGCTCCTCTGGGAAGGATGAAAGAACAATATGGAATTGGCAAGACCGTGCAAGAAAACCTTGCAGGGCTATAAAATAAAAAGCAAAAATAGCAAAGCTGCAGGGAAGGTTTCTGGGGGAGAGGAGGACAGGAGGGATCCCCAACAAGGAGGCACTGGCTGCAAAGAGAAAAGCAAAGCACCTGCACAGAAAGGGGGCCAAAAACCTAAAAGATGTTCAGACAAATCAGAGTAAAAAAAGTAGGTCCCAAGGATGCAGGAGGTTTGGTGGGCAAAGCAAGCAGCGCATCTCAGCGAGATCCTGCAGCCAACCTCATTTATCGGCATTGCAAAATGACATTTTCTAAAACAAGCTAAATGAATTACTCGCCTTGACGCTCCCAAAGGGAGGGAGAAGGGGGAAACTGACAGAAAATGACATATCACAGCCTTCCCAGCACGCTACGAATGAGCAGCTCTGACAGAGATGCAGGACATGGCCCTGCGAGCGCCACATTACGTGAGCAAGGCAAGTGGCAACCAAGCAGCGACCAAGAGGACGAACATTTCACTGGGAATGTCGTGGTCCGCATTGCCTGCCAGCCATTGCAGGAGGCATTGGAAGACGCTAGCATTGTCAACACGAACTGGCAGCCACGACTTTCCAGGGTTTTGGCAAGCATTTTGGCAGCCCTCCACAGAGATGCCAGGGATCTTCTGCAAAGCAGGCTCAGCACCACCAAGGCAGAGTCCCAACTATGAGTAAAGGAGGGCCAGAAAAGTGGTCCCACACTTGGAACTGAACACAGAAACCAGAATTTGGTTGGGCAGCAACTCCCCCATGACGAACGCGCATCCAGTGACTTCCATCTGCCATTTGCATTGCACGTCATGTATTTTCCGCAACAGTTTGCCCCCTAGCTAGTTTGCAGCCTTTCAAAAGGGGATACCCAACAATCACTCCACACCAGATCACATTCCATGGGAGGGGTGAAAAGCGCACGAAACATACCCCTCCCTCTTGCGGGCAAGCATTCATCCCAAAGGAAGTTTCCAAAGGATGGTGGAGGAATATTGAGCTCCAGCTTTGCACCAGGCTGATCTCTGCACCCAAGAACGCTTGAAATATGCTCTTTTTTTCCACTTCTCCTTCAATCCTCATTCTGTGTGTGTCTTCCCGTTCATATCGTGAGCCTGTGTCATATTGTGACAAGCACTGTCTTGCTTCTTATCTCAACTAGTCTTAGAGCAGTTATTATAACATTGCATTTTGGCTTGGACTATTGGGCAGTATAGAAATGAACCCAGCATAGAAATGATCCAAGTAGTACTCATAGTCTTCATCACTTCCACCACCATCAACATCATCAAATGGCTGAGCATGGTCCCTCTGAATAGATTTGGCTCCTCTCAATGGGCATCTCTTGAACAGGTTCCCATCTATGGGGAAAATGTTTGCAAATGCACCATTTTGTAAGACATCCCTCTATAAACATTAGCACCTTCCTTGCACAAGCACAACATGCACATAGAAAGCCAGTGACATCTTGTGGCAAACCTGAGCATTGTTGCCTTAAAGTCACCTGTTCATCTCGTAATTTCAAACAGCAACTGGACAGTGTACTTACTCAGGGCACTGTTTTCTGAGCAGCTGGATCCCTCTAGAGAGAAACAGAATTGCCCCAGTGTTCTTTACAGAGGAGCAAAGGGAGGCAGGGAGACTCCAATGATCTGACAAACAAGAAAATTCATTACTTTCAGAGTTATACACAGATGATAGCATGGGAGCATAGGAAATAGCCTTATGCTGAGGTCATGCTACTCCAGGGGTCGGCAACCTTTAACATTCAAGGAGCCATTCGGACCCGTTTCCCACACAAAAGAAAACACCGGGAGCCACAAAACCCTTTTGACATCTAAAATAAAAATAACACTGCATATATCGTTTTTTACCTTAATGCTATGTATATCTTCATTATGATTTAGCTGCAGCTCTAGTTCAGTCAGTAAAAACTGTTATTTTTAATCTTACATTATAAACTAGTAGGACTCCTTTCATATATTTTGAATAGGAGAACAGCTTCCTGCAGAGTCAAAGTCAGCGCTAAAGGGTTGCATGCATTAAACAGCAAACCCCATAAGTTCATCAGCAGTAAAAGCAAATGAATCTACCCACATATCATTAAATGTTTGGTTTTCTTCAGCAACTTTTCTTTTCTTTGATTTATCCATGGGGGGCATGCTCAGTAAATCAGGGGCTGTGCCAGAGATATAGGTGCGTTTAGTGACTGATTAGCAGATAAACAGTCGAGTGCTGTGAATTGTGACAGGTCCCAAGCACAGCTTTTGACATTCAGATGAAGGATATTACATTGGGACAAAGAGAATCGTTTAGTTTCATGTAACATGAGAGTCTGCAGGAGGCTTGTTTAGCAGAGGAATGTAGCGATTTACTTAACTAGCTGATTTACTTAACTTCGAGCAGATCAGCAATGTGCTGTGCAGCTTCGAGCAGATCAGCGGCTGTGCCGGAGTGTGTTTTGAGTGATGGAGCCACAGCAGAGGGGTTCAAGAGCCACATGCGGCTCCGGAGTCGCAGGTTGCCAACCCCTGATCTAGGCAGGAGACCCCTGGTCTACTCCAATATTGCTGTCACTGACAGACAGCAGCTCTCTGAGACTTCAGGCATGAGTTTTCCTAGCCCAAACTGGAGATGCCACCCTCCACTGAAGTTGGGACCTTCTCCATGCTAAGCATGTGTTCTACTCACTGAGCAAGAGGCCCACCCCATCCCCTTTCCAAATGTTAGGATATCTCATGTCCCTTCTAAGCCTGCTTCACGCAGTAGACAGCAACTAAATCAGTGTTTCCCTCTGAATTCAGTGTTACCTTCTGCTCTTGAAGAAGTGGAACCAGCTACCTAGGGAGGTGGTGGGCTCTCCCACACTGGAGACGTTCAGAAAGAAATTGGATGGCCATCCGAGTGGGATGGGGTAGCTTGGTGTCCTGCAGCAGCAGGGGGCTGGACCTGATGGCCTTTATGGCCCCTTCCAACTCTACTATTCTGTGATTCTAAGTGCAGCTGTAGAACCCATGTCTTTGCAAACACTGCTGTTTCAGAGTCTTGTCCCCTCCAACAATTACTATCTGGTGAAGTGGAGAACAGGCCTGCGTTCACTGACCCTGCCCTCCCACGAGGCCAGCTGGGGAAAGGTGCCTGTGGATCAGCCCTGACAGCAGAAACAAAGACTCCCACAGACTTCCAGCCGGTCATTTTTTATTCTTGCTTGTTCTGCAGCAGCCTTGACCACACCAGCGCCCTCCCGGTGTGCTGGGCAACAAACTCTCCTCGTTTATTCTTCCCTAATGCATCAGCTGCTGTATGTCACCCGAATGGGGAACAGAGAGGCAAAATAGGATCAAGTTACAACAAAAACTATAAAGTCAAGTTATTCCGATAAATCGTTGGCTGGCTGTTCAGCAAAAGCTCCTTGAAGAAAAATGCCTTTAGCAGATGCCAAAACAAAGCAACACTGGTGCTTGCCTGACACCAACTGGCAGGGAAATCCTTGAAGGGGGAGCTGGGGACACCAAAAGCTCTACTTGGCGTAGGGATGCTGGAGAAACGTTCAAATGCTTCTGGAGCTCTGCAACTCCAGCCTGTGGATGCCACAGCAGGCCAGCCTTTTCGGAGTCCACGGCTGCAACCACTTTGAAGACTGCTTTCCTTAACGCTGGCAGAGGGCAAAGTTGTCCCCGTTCATTCATTTGCACCACTACGTCAGCACAACTGTCGATGCACTAATGCACATTTGTGCAAATGGCCACTTAGGAACATTCATGCAAAAATCCAGTTCTATCAATTAACAGGTGATGTTACAAAAGGCACTTGCCAATCTGCAAAACACAGAGGTCAAAAATGCAACACGATCGGTGTGTCTCTAACCCCCAGGTAGCCTCTGAATGCACCGAGGGTCCATGCAGAGCCACCAGGAACACCTGGTCTGAAGAACGGTTGATTAAGGAGAAGCCACACTCCCAAATCATCCCTGGTGCTGGTTAGCTGGGGCTGACGGGAATAGTTGTCCAATATGTCAGGTGGGCACTGGGCTGGAAGCTGCTCGAAGAATTAAGAATTCTGAGCACAGGAGAAAAGTTAAGCCCTCCAGATCTAGCTGAGAAAAAAGCATGCATCAGCTATCAGAGGTCCCGCCTTGCGCAAGCACTCATTTCTATCCACCAAGACTGTTTTTTTTCCTCATTAATTTTACCAACCCACCCAGCACTCTCAAGGTTTTTCAAAGAATGTCACATTGGTTAAGGGGAGAAAAACAGTCCCAGATTAGCTCTGACAAGAGAGTTATACAATTAAGGCCTCAAATTGCAGAGAGCTGTTAAAAAATATTGTCCTTGATTTATTATACCCCTGATTCTCTGGCAGCCTTGCAAATGACCCGATTAATCAAGAATATGCTTATTCAGTCTGACAATATCCCTTCCCCAGTCTCTCTTCGGAGGGAAGTTATTAAATCTCCCTTTGGAACAGTCATATATTTATTTCACAGCCATCCATGAGCTTAACTGTGGTTTGTTTTATGCACACACAGTTGTAAGCTGTGTTGAGCTGGTCGGAAAAGTGACATAAAAATGTTTTACACAGATAAACAGCTTATTCTCTTTTAACTTCGGGGGGAATTCAAATCCGGGTGTTCTAAAGGATTGTGCCCTCTCTCCCTTTGCTCTCGTTTATACACTCAGAGCTCAATGACACACTGGTTAGGTTTCCATGACACAACAAGCCATGACGGTTTCTTGCTCAGGATGTGTCATTCAAACCCTGTTATGGTGTTTGTTTGAAGCTTTCCTACCCCATCCCCCACTTGCATCTCAGGACGGCTTACAATATTCCAGCATGGTAGGTTTGGTTTTTGGAAACCATGGTAAGAAAAAATGGTCTGTTCTATGGTTTCTGCACTTCACCATGGTTTGTCTGAGTGTCCAAACCTGGCATCATGGTTTCCACCATGGCCCTAGAAAGACCAGCAGCTGAGGCAGGAGCTGTTTTGGCCATCCAAGCATGAGATTGAATTTCAGATGTGGTGGATAATGGGATACATGCCAACAGCAGGAGGACCAAGCAAGGGAGGTAGAAACCACACTGGCATACCAGCAATACGGTAGAAACCCCTGGATCATCTATCAGGCATGTTCAGGCAAAACAATGCACACCGTGGAAACCATGTAGGATTGTTCTTACGACATGTGAGCACAGCTACAATGATACAATATGGAGTGCCATGCATAGTTGATTCTAACCTTCCCTTGCTTTCATGTTAGTGCATAGGAGCCCAATCCAGATTAAAGGGAGGGGAGGGTAAATCTTTCTACTCAGGGTCTCTCCCCACCAAAATATTCCCCCTCCATCAGTACCCAAGAGCTTGAGAAAAAAACAAACCCTCCATTGACATCATCATCAATGGGACTGTTTTTCTTTAGCCATCCTTCTATTGTCGTAGAACCAGCCCTTTTTGACCATGACAATTGAAAGCCACCAAGAATCTCCTCCTCCCACCAGTTCATTTGAAGTTCAATTGGTTATACTGGAGACTGAAAACCTTTCTGCTAATTTCCATTCAGAGCAACACAACCACAGCTACAGCCTGACAAATTGCTTCGTGTGACCCAGAGGCAGCCGTGGCCAAGGATTTATAGTGCCTACAAACCATTAAATGGCATTCTGCTGCATTTAGAACAGGCAATTGTTTTGATGGTTTATTTAGTGGAATAAGGGGAAGCCTTAACACACTTATAATGGCAGAAGCAGTGTCCAAATTGCTTCAGACAGCTACAAATTCTAGTTTGCAAAGAACAGGGAAGCAAACATCTTATCAGAAGGATTTTCTGTTCCAGGTTTCCAAACAGGGCAGTGCAGCTGTTGACGAGGACCAGTTCATATGAATGCATGACACCTGCCCTCCATCAGCTACACTGGCTGCCTGTTCCTCTCCGGGCCAAATTCAAGGTTTCAGCTATGACATACAAAGTCCTAAATGGCTTGGGACCACAGGATCCTTAGGAGCACCTTACTCCACACACCCCTGCCCTTCGTCTAAGGTTTTCCACTAGGGCTCTCCTATGAATTCCTGTCCCCAAGGAGCTTAACAGGGGAGGCTGCAAGAAGGAGGGCCTTTTCTGTGGTGGCACTCCAATTCTGGAACACTCTACTGCCAGAGACTTGCCAGGTGCCTACCTTATTGAGTTTCACGTGTCTGGCAAAAACATTCCTTTTCTGTTGCACCTTTGGCACCATCTGGACTATTTATATCAGTGCACAGTTTTTTAATCATATTAATGCATATGTTATTTTTATTTAATTATTTTATCCTGATTTTATTTTGTTTATTTATTATAGCATTTTAATTTTATTTACTAATGTTATTGGTTGATTATCTATTGCAAAGGCCACCCAGATAGCATGATGCTACTGGACAGCTTTTCAACAAATGGAATAAATAAATATAATATAAGCTAATTGTCCACCAAAAGGGGTGAATATGCAATAGCTGAGCAGATCGCTAGCCACCTCTGCATGTCCACATGAATTCTTACTTGGCCCTTTGGTTCTAGGCTTATAAGCCTAGATGCTTTTAGCTTTTCCTGCAGTGCAAGGCATATGGGTTGCTAGGAAAGCAAATAGGTGTGAGACGCAGACAAGAATTACTGCAATGGCAGCTGCTGTCACAAAACAAGATAAAGCTCTGATATTCCCATCTGCAGTTCTTAAGAGGCATTTGGGAGAGGTTATCCCAAGAAAAGTCCATCAGACAAATTGTTGCCTGCTTTTCCCACTCCGTGTTTCCAACACAATCTACTCTGGCAACAAAGCAGTTCAAGAGAAGAAAGGGGACCAGTGCTGCTGGAAAATATAAGCTGCGCCACGGAAACTTTCCAGCCCAAGGGTGCTGAACCTCTCTCTGCCCACAGGCCAAATTTCATTTTGGAGAAGTTCTCAGAGGCTACATTCCAGTAATGAGTAGGAATAAAATCCTAGCATATTTTTAGCTTGAACCAAAAACTATAGGTGTTGCAAAACAGGTTCCAAAATACAGACTGCCCTTTGGCAAAAGTTCTTGATTCCCCAGTGCACTTCCAGTAAGCACAACCGACCAAGAAAGAGCTCTGAGCATGTACAGAGCAGTTCATTGAACCCAGTCCAGCAACTACTTCCCATCATTCTCCGTTTGAGCATGCCCAGGGCCCCTCCCTCTGGGATGTCCCTTTCAGAGGCCAGCAAACCTCTTCTCCGCTGTCGCCCCTCTAGTTGCCTGGTTCCTCTCTCCTGATGTCACATCATGGAGTCAAGGGTTGTGCCAGGCTCAGCTGGCTCCTTCTCCCATGCCCCACCCACAGTTGCAAAACCTGGCTATTTTGACATCCACCTGAACATCTTGAGAGCGTGCCCTTGAGATAAGCTCCTCCGCTTCTTCCATTTCAGTATCTGAGAATTCTGGTTCTCAGGGTGACATGTCTGTAACTGCCTGGCCTTGGAGTGCACACCAAAAATTACTGCCCCTTTCATTCCCAGCAATAGGAGAGGCACATCAATATTTTAGTACAGAGGGGGCAGGTTTACACAAAGTCAGAAAGCCCCCATAGTATTGGTAGTTGCAGAATTGGAGAATGGGACCCCAAGAGATCCAGATCTGGCCAGGAGGCCTGAGGTTCCACACCCCCTGCAATAGCCTGTCCAAGACATTCAAGGACAAATAGCCAGAACTCCAAAGTACATTGTCAGGTGGGGGAGGTAGTCATTAAACTGGTCTAAAGTAAATTAAGTTTTTGCAAGGATGGAGTTCGTGGCTAGTAGGCATGGAGTCAAGTAAACAAGGGGTTAAAGGGGGCATGGATGGTGGCTACCCTCCACAAAAAATACTCAGGTGGATGTTACAAAACTGTGCTGATTGGAAGCTTTCACGGAGCATGAGATGCTCCACTCTTCTTTCTAATAGAAGTCAGTAATTACAACCTTTGTCTGCCTGACCCTTCCACAGACACCCCGGATCTTTCCGACTCAGGGCTGGTCGGTCCATTCTTCATGCAAGGAGGGGAGTACATTGTTTCAGCTGTTAAATCAAAGCAGCTTAATCGCCTTGCTTGACAGCTTATTATGGTTGGAGGCAGCATGAACTATAATAGATGCTAAGACTCTGTTGGCACTTGGATGTTTGACACATTGCACTATCCCCTTCAAAAAAAAAAAAAATGCTGCACATACAAGGCATTTGGAATGACCATTGACTAAATAGCTTCAGTTCTTATTTAACTATCTATCAATGTGATGAAGTGATCAGCAGAAAGTCAGCCAAGCAGGAGGACTACTAAAGATGTTGGGGTTATAGACAGATTTTACGTTCAGATCAAAAAAGATTTTTCAGTGAAAACAATGATCTACAATAGTCTTTTGAAATGGCATCTTTTGAGCCTTTTAAAAAGACATTGTTTAACATTAAAAAAAATCCTACTGCACCAATTTCTTGCGCATATAACAATATTGCATTCTATTGTATTGGATTAATTATTCCAGGACCTAATGAGTAGGACTCTGCTTTCTCTATGGCTCCCAAACAAAGATGCTCTTGGAATTCTGTACTGGTTGATGCTTTTTTCCACATCAAATGCTGATTTGCCTGTTTAGCTGCTTTATTTATTTATTTATTTACTTACTTACTTACTTACTTACTTATTTATTAAAACATTTTTATGCCGCCCCATTCGCCGAAGCCTCGGGGCGGCTTACAACAAACTCACCAGCTTATAGATGTCAACAGCAAAGTCCTATCACAATTTTGAACCTTCCCATTTCCAGTAATCACAGATCGTTGCTTATATACCCCAAAGGGCAGCATGCTGGGAAAGTATCTGCATATTCAGAAGAAGCCTACAACCTGTAGAGGGGACATGATATTTCCAAAAGTGAGGTAGGGGACTTTCCTCAAGCAGAACCCTTCCTCTTGAAGAATCCTCTTCTTCTAGTGGAAGGTAGATCCTGGAACCAACCCAGAGAATATGTGTCCAAGCTAGCATGACTCCTTCATCTAGTTCGAGTTACCTGAACTCAAAGACTCCACAGCTCCAACATGGCATAGGTAAAGAAGGGAGGAGAACAGTGCCACTTTTCCCACTTCCCAGCGCCTCAACAGCTGTCCTGGATGGGCCCAGCTTCGCAGCCAGTCCCAAAGGCTTCCAACTTAAGGATGAGCTAGGCCAGGCATGTCCAAAGTCTAGCCTGGGGGCCAATTGCGGCCTGTTTTCAAATTTCGAGCGGCCCACAGCCTCTTCTCCCCGCCGGCTCAGCCTGTCACTCATCCCTGCCGGCCGGCGTTTTTCCCTTCACCACACAGCGGTTCCCGCAGCTGTCCCCTGCTGCCTCCTGCTCCTTCAAGGCTGGTGGTTATATTTCTGAGTCAGCACTCTCGCCGCGTGACCCGTGTGGCACAAGGCTTGTGTGCCCATTTCTAAAATGGCGACTGTAACTAAAAAAAGGAAAGTTGCCAGCGAGGGCCGCCGCTTCCAGGACAAGTGGAAATTGGAGTATTTTTTCACTGAAATACGAAACAACTGTGTCTGCCTAATTTGCCAAGAGACTGTGCCTGTTTTCAAGGAATTCAATATCAAGAGGCACTACCAGACGAAACATGCTAACTACAACAAGCTAACTGGGAACGAACGCGGCGAAAAATTGAAGGAACTGGAAGCTGCTTTAACGGCACAGCAGTGCTTTTTCACAAGAGCCCGTGAGTCAAATGAAAATGCCACAAAGGCGAGCTACGAGGTGGCAATGCTGATTGCCAAGCACTGCAAACCTTTTACTGAGGGTGAATTTATTAAAGACTGCGTGATGAAAATGATGGAGAAAATTTGTCCTGAGAAGAAGCAAGCGTTTGCCAATGTTTGCCTGGCTTGTAACACTGTGGTACGGAGAACTGGAGATGTTTCATCTAATATTAAGAGACAGAGGCAAAAGGAGTGGAGTTTGACTTTTTTTCGTTAGCCTGCAACGAAAGCATGGATGCATCTGACACCACTCAGTTATTAATTTTTTTGAGAGGAGTGGACAATGACATGAGTGAAGAGCTACTTGACCTCCAGAGCCTTAAGGACCAAACAAGAGGAACAGATTTATTTGTTTCTGTTTGTTCCGCCGTAGATGACATGAAACTACCGTGGAATAAAGTCACTGGGATTATTACGGATAGCGCACCTGCCATGACTGGCAAGCAAAGTGGATTATCAACCCTAGTCTGAAATAAAGTCAGAGAAGAAGGAGGCAAAGCTATAAAACTCCACTGTATTATTCACCAACAAGTTCTCTGTGCCAAACATCTGAAATATGATCATGTTATGAAACCGGTGATGAAGGCTATTAATTGTATTCGCTCCAAAGCCCTGTGCCACTGCCAGTTTCAACAGTTTCTACTCGACATCCAGGCTGAATACGGAGATGTGTATCACAATGAGGTAAGATGGCTCAGTCGGGGGTCTGCACTGCAGCGCTTCTACTCTCTTAGGGAGGAAATGGGACAATTCTTGGCAAAAAAGGGACAACCGATGCCAGAGCTATCTGATCCTGTTTGGCCGACTGATTTTGGATTTTTAGTTGACATAACGCGACATCTGAACGTGCTGAACATGAGCCTTCAGGGGCAAAATGCAGTGGTAAGCCAACTATATTCACATATCAAAGCCTTTGGGACCAAGCTGCTACTTTTCCAAAGGCACCTGTCACAAACGCAGCCCAATACCACACATTTCCCATCGCTGCAGGAAATAATGACCAGTTTTCCACAGAACAATATATGTGCGCAAATAAGGAGGTATGAAGCAGACATCTCATCTCTGGCTGAGGAGTTTCAACAGCACTTTCGGGATTTTGCCGCTATTGAAAAGGAGACCACGCTTTTTTCATCTCCTTTCTCTGTGGACCCTGATGACGCTCCAGACCACCTGCAGCTGGAGCTCATTGAGCTGCAGTGTGACGCCGAGTGTCGCAGTCGGCACCAACAGCTCCCTCTTGTCAACTTTTACCGCCAGCTGGATGAAGACAGGTTCCAAGAGATTCGAACATTTGCTAAAAAAAATGCTGAGCTTGTTTGGTTCGACACACTTGTGCGAGAAGACATTCTCTGTTATGAACATTAACAAGAACCGCGTGAGGACGAGACTAAGTGACTTTCACCCGCGTGACACCTTGCGCATCAAAACCACTGTTTTTGAGCCAGACCTGGCCTATATAATGCAGTCGAGATCTCAGTATCACCCTTCACATTAGTGCAGTTATTTGTTTAGTCTTTCATAAAATAGTTCATTTGCATTTAATGTTAATGGTTCAAAGAATGTCAGGCTGAATGGTCGGCCCCCACACATTTTCACCTCACCAAATCTGGCCCTCCTTGCAAAAAGTTTGGACACCCCTGAGCTAGGCTGTGCATGCAAATGTACTTTTTTAATAAGAGAAAAGTAATCAGGGATTGAGCAGGAAGTGGCACAGCAGGGCTGAACCTTTCCATAACTGCTGGCTTGCCATGTCCTATGGAGACAATAGGAAGACCACCATTATCCCCCTGTAGCTCATGAATGTTGTTTCAGCCACAAAAGGGGTGGAACTCACTCCTTGGTCTTTGGAAATACAGGGAATGCATCAACCTCTCCTGGGTTGGGAGAGGCTTCAGAATGCTGCTGCACCTGCATTCAAGCCCCCATTGGGCTTGGGGGCAGGAACCTGGAGAATGGACAAGTTTAAAGCATATCATCCACACCTGCTTCTCTGTTCAATATTCCTTCCCCCATCTAAAGGCACTTTTCGGTAGATAGGTGAGGTGAGGTGAGGCTAGACTAGGCTTACCTACATTTATTGTTGTAAGCCGCCCCGAGGCTTCGGCGAATGGGGCGGCATAAAAATGTTTTAATAAATAAAATAAATAAATATATCAGCATGCAACATGCAGCTACCCCCTTAACTAACAGCTGCTTTTAGTTTACAAGTACCCAGTGCTTTTTGGGTACTTGTAGCCAACTTTTAAACCTGCAATAAAGCAGTGCCTTCCAAGGCCAGTTTGTCTGCTGACTATAGCAGATAATAATGTCTATCTCAAGGCACTGTGGTGATCTTTACCCTGGTTTGCTGCACCACAATCTGCTCTGGGTGACTGCCAGGGAGAGGGGACATGGCTAGCACCGACTTAGATCTATGCCGCCAGTGCTTCTCTCACTCCCTGGCAGAAAAAAGACCATATAAGGATGGGTGAGCCACACTCCGTTGCCCGAGCCACTTGCCTCGTTCCGCCAATGGCAGGGATCACGTGAGCACATTCATTCCTCACTGGGCTCCTTTGGGGTTCCCCTGCCAGGGAATTCCCCCCTAATATTGCTCATACCTCTGCAGATCCTGGCACACTGGCAAGCCAGCCAGCCCTCCCCCTTGCGCATGGACAGCATTTTGGTTGCATAAAGATGTTCAGCGCTTGAACTTCGGAATAGAGGAACGGTGGTCACAGCCTTATCGCTGCCCCTGACACTGACATCCCACTAAAGGTCTGGGCAACTTAGTATTCAAGACAAGGACAGATGTCTGACCGACTTCGACAACACTTTCTGCATTTCCCACAAGAGGGAGCATGGAATCCATTTTCCTGGCAACTTCTGCTCTCTAAAAGAGACAAACTTCTTGAGCAGTTAAAGCAAAGTTTGGATTTCAAAGCAAACTGGCCCTTCTCCCATCACGGCAGCAGCCACTCCATGCCCATATCGTCTTCACCACATCCCGAAATCCTGTAGCTGTTGCTGCCCGGCCTCCACAGCCAGTGCTTTGAATGATCAGATCAACCCAGAACATGTGTGGAGACTGTAAGGTGCAACTGCAACTCATCTTAGCCAGAGTAGAGGAGGGGTGATTCCTTCTATCTTACACATACCTGCAGAGAAGAGGGGGGCAAAGCATGGAGAATCAGTGAAAGAGAAAGCTCTTCAAAGGAAGGATCTGTGTTGTTGTTAGTCACGAAGTCATGTCTGGTCCAACCCATTGCGACCCCATGGACAACGTCCCTCCAGGCCTTCCTGTCCTCCGCCATCCCCCAGAGTCCACCTAAGCTCACGCCGACTGCTTCAGTGACTCCATCCAGCCACCTCATCCTCTGCCGTCCTCTTCTCCTTTTGCCATCAATTGTTCCCAGCACCAGGGTCTTCTCCAGTGAGGCCTTCGTTCTCATTAGATGGCCAAAGTACTTGAGTTTTATCTTCAGTATCTGGCCTTCTAAAGAGCAGTCAGGGTTGATCTCCTTTAGGATTGACCAGTTTGATCACCTTGCAGTCCAAGGGACTCGAAGGAGTCTCCTCCAGCACCACAATTCAAAGGCCTCAATTCTTTGGCGCTCAGCCTTCCTTATGGTCCAGCTTTCACAGCCATACATTGCAACTGGGAAAACCATAGCCTTGACTATACGCACTTTTGTTGGCAGGGTGATGTCTCTGCTTTTTAGTATGCTGTCTAGATTTGCCATAGCTTT
>NW_025335549.1:3657701-3688663 GCF_004798865.1 Varanus komodoensis
CAAGGCTATGGTTTTCCCAGTTGCAATGTATGGGAAAACCATAGCCTTGACTATACGCACTTTTGTTGGCAGGGTGATGTCTCTGCTTTTTAGTATGCTGTCTAGATTTGCCATAGCTTTCCTCCCCAGGAGCAAGCGGCTTTTTAATTTCTTGGCTGCAGTCCCCATCTGTGGTGATCTTGGAGCCCAGGAAAATAAAATCTGTCACTACCTCCATTTCTTTCCCATCTATTTGCCAGGAAGTGAGAGGACCAGATGCCATGATCTTAGTTTTCTTAATGTTGAGTTTCAAGCCAACTTTTTTGCGCTCTCCTCCTTCACCCGCATCAAGAGGCTCTTTAGAATATGGCTAATGGTAGCAGTCCATGTTTCCTCCTCTTTTCTTTATCCATCTAATTTGCTAGGGGTCACAATATGAGAGAGAGTAGTAGGACCAGTTGTTAGGGTAATAGCATCCTCAGAGTTTATGCATTGTCCTTCAACCAAAGCAGGAGCAGGAGCAACTTACAAAGAGTAGCAAGCAAGAGTCAAACCCTTTTACTATACAAGCATGGAAATGCATGACCATCATAGACAGAGAACAAAAGCAAACATCCAAGAGCCAAAGGACTATAAACAGAAAAGCTACATTTAAAAATGGCCACTGTAAGAGGCTAATTGCACCTGACCTGAGAGGCAGTTTTACAAATGAGGAGGTGTGGAAAGAAGAGCTGCTGCTGAAGTCTTCACCCTAACCCAGTCAAGGCAGTCATGGATCCCCTTCCAGGCAGGAAGCATGCCCAAGGGCAATGCTCACTGGATTCCTGTTGACCAGTTCCTGGCCCTGGAACCTGCCCAGAGACCCAGAGTTTTCTAACCCTAACCTCACACTTCACCCAAAGCCTAGCCCAGGAGCAAAATCCCTCTCCTCCTGCACATGATGTCTGACAGCACCACTGAAGGTTTTCTTGTTCTGCCCTCAGTCCTATCTATGCTTACACTCTCAGGGCCCCTGAAGCTGTACAGGGTCCCTGATTTGCCTAGCCCTAACCTGAGTCTTAACCTTAACCAGAGAATGGGGATAGAATCCCTCTTCACTCAGATAACACTCCCAAAGGCAGCACTGAGGGAGTTCTAGCAAGCAGCTTATTCTGTTTAATTTAGTCTAGTTCCAGGCCCTTGGGACATCACAGGAGCCCAAGTATCCCTAACCCAACTTTAGTCCTAAACTTAACCCTAAACCTAACGCAGGGGTTAAATCTCTTTCCACCCAGAAGCAGAGCCCAAAGGCAACTCCAGGGGTTTTCTTCTTGAGCACTCAGTCTGCCTGCCCAACAGAACCGCCAGCTGCGCTTGTCCCCAGTTGGCTAACCCCAACCTGAAGCTTAACCCAGCCCTAAAATGGAAAGCCTTCTTTTCTCCTCCTCCCTGTCCATCAGGCTGCAGGGGCTCTTACCAAACTGCTTGCCTGCACAGGACTTTGGCTGCGGGCCCCCTTAGGGACCCAGGGGGCTCTCCCCCGGTCTACGCCTGACATACGAAGCTCAACAGCTCTGACTTCTCCCTCAGTCAGGCTCCGTGCCTGTGGCATGAACAATTCCAATGGCACACAGGGTGAGGAAAGTGGTAGTCGGATTAGAGCAGCCTCTGAACTCACAGAGCTCCGCTTTCTTTTGGCCACACGTGTATTTGTACTCCAAAATCAATGCAAGCCAGAACTCTGCTTTTTAGCCATGCACACATTTCATCCACAGACCGGTAAATGGATTGAAATCTGGGCAGTTGAGGAGCTGTGCCTCAGGGGGCAGCACAGGCTTGGCATGCAGGAGGCATGTTTGATCTATGGCATCCCCAGGAAGGGCAAGATAAACTGCTCGAGACCCCCAGAAGCTGCTTGTAGTCATTGTGGCTGAGATGGACAAAGGGCTGATTAGAAGCAACTGCCTGTTTTCTGGCATTTTTGCTGCCTTACTGTGATGTGATTTTATATAAGATTTAGCATGCAATCCCACTGCTGGTTAGACATGGAAAAATGGTTATGTTCTGCAGCTTCCATGGCTGGGGGGGGGGGGGGGGGGGGGGGGAGGGAGGAGCAGGCAGAAGGGCATGGTGTTTTATCATTGCTTGGTGCTGATTTTTGTGAACTGCTTTGTGTCCACCTTTGATGGTGATAGATAGGATCTACCTTATTAAAATAAACCCACTTTTCAGCATTTATATTCACCCCCTTCAAGCCAGGTCTCAAGGTGGCCAGCAAATAAAGACATGCACATGTTTGCCAGTTTCTAAAACACAAGAAGAGTTATCCATAAAGCAACTAACAATTGCAGTTAGATACAAATTTGCAGATACAAAATTTCAGCCACATGCATTAAGTGCTGATTTTATAGCATACTTATTGTTCTATTCCACTATTGGATGGAATCTCCAGTTGGAAATAGAAAAGTGGTTCTTACCTTATGCAGTGTTTATGTTTTGCAGTGGAGGAAGGGGAAGGCTTATAGTTTGGGCTCTGTGACAGCTGGCAGTGGTGCTGACTTCCATCTCCAAAAAAGGAGCATCACCAACACCTCCTAACAAGTTCAAAATACAAACTTCCGTGGATGAGCATGGGAATCTCCACTCCTTCTAGCTGCTCACAATTAGCTGAGGTTCAGTCCCTGATGTGTTAGGAGGCGGCAGATGTTCCTAACCAGGACCACAAAGTGGAGATCTTGCCCCAGCGGCAGAGGAAGATTTCTGCCCTAGTCTACTTCCAGCTGTGTGCAGGACTGTCCTGCCCATGGGCTTCTGCTTTCGGCCAGATCCTCACTGCATTTACTCAGAAGCAGGATTTCAGTGGCACATTGCAGGGGACGGACACACCAGCTTTCTTCAGATCCACACACACACTTCAGATCCAAAGTCCAAACAACCTTAGAGCTGGCAAGCATTTGCCCATGGAAATCAAATAGGGCTATCCTCAATATAGGATCAGACTGTCAGGCAGTATGTCCATTTTTCAGGCTGAAAATGGAGAGAAAGAACAAAGCAAAGCTAAGGGAATATCAGAAGGATTTTATCTAGTGTTTTCCCCAGGAATTTAAGCTGGTAGAGATGCGAATTTTTGGAGGGTTGAAGCATGTGACTTTGCAACCTTGGCAAAGTAGGTTCCTCATGAAAAGAAGGGTGGACAGCCAGTGGCCACCAAATGGAGCCGACTTCCAGCCCCATGAGTTACGGTTGGGACACGGTGAATTGTAGTCGCTGCTATCCCAGGATGGGCGCCGCTTCCTCCCCTTTGCTGTAAGCCACCATCAGACAGACAGAAAATCATTTCACAGCGATGCCCTTTTCATTAGCTTTCTTTAGACTTAGTTACTTTTACACCATTCTTGTTGCAATTTTACAGAATTCTTTGAACAAACTTCTCCAACACGGAGCATTTCTTCTGTCAATTTTTCTGTCAATTTCTTCTGTGAGCTCATTCTCATCATCAGAGCTGAGCTTACTTCTTTGGCAATATAAAACTCTATTCCAGCATAAGAAAGGAGCATGAACTGTTATTTTATTTGGGCCTAGCTGAAGACTTGATTTGGTTTGTTTGTTTGGACAGGGAGCTGGATGAGCAGGAAGAAAACAATAAGTGGAAAATGTCAGAAAGGGGTTGATGTCCATTCTTGTGCGTGTGATCTGGGAAATGCAGCAAGACTGAGATCGTGCACAGTGAACATTCTTCAAGAAAAAAATGGCAGTGTAGCATCTGATGTGGCTACCTTAGGAAAAGGGAGGGCTACCTGGGAATGCAGAGGAAGGAATTCCCTAGTTTCTTCTTATAGGGGAAAGCAGTTAACAATGAAGGAAATCCTCACAGCCCTTTCCCTATCCGAACAGGCCCACCTGATTTCCCACACCCCCTTGCTGTCTTCAGACTGGAGGTGCCACTAAGTAGTTGGCCTGAGCACCAGAGGCCAAAGGAGCCCCCCAGAGAGGGGCGGGGGGGGGCTTCCTGGCAGGAGACGCCAAAGTCGCTTCGCTCCTGCTTCACGAAGGCGCAAAGGCGTGAGACAGCCTTGCGCAGGAAAGGGCAGGTGCCCGAGCGCTGGCGAACACCCAGACAGCCCACGCTCTGCTAAGATGCGTTCGTCTGCGCACATACGTGCGTATATCCGGGAGCTGGCCGCTGCCCGAAGCTCCGCCAGGGGGTGTCCTCCACTCCTCCGCCGGAGGGACAGGACAAGCCGCCGCTTCCCCAGCCGCCCCCTCCCTCGCCCTGGAGGCCGAACACCTGCCCAGGAATCTGCCGCCCGCCCCTGAGACGCTCCCGCTGATGGGGGCGCCGCTTCGCTCCAATAAAACCCCGCGCCGGGCGAAGGGCGGCCAGCAGCCATGCAGAGAAGCAGCCCCGCCGGGGCCCCCGCCCTGCACCTGCTCACCTCCTACTTCATCGACAGCATCCTGGGCAGCCGCGGCCCCGCCGCGGGACACCACGGTGAGGGCGGGGGGGGGGGGCGAGATGGGGTGGAAAATCCGGGGCGCCCGGCGGGGGGCAGATCGGCCGATCCAGGGCGCGCCGTCCATCAAGCCAAGCAGCAGGTCGCGGTGGTGGGGGGTGTTTTATCCTAATGCTCAGTGGGACGGACGTATTTCGTGCAGAGGAAAACATGCGATCCGTTTTCGTGCAGTTCGGAATATGAACTTTCTCCGTCCTATTATTTTTCATTCGAAAAATTTGGGTAGGCACTCGTGGGTTGGGGATAGCGGGCGGGGGGCGGGTCCATCTTCTTGTGTAATGGAAAACAATATTTAAACTACGGAGGGCTGTTTTCAGTCCAACGCTCAGGACTGGAGGAGTCCTCCGAAAAGCTTCTCCCAAAGCGAGGGGCGGCCGGACGCAAGCAGAGCCCCGCGCGCCTCCCACCAGGCTCTGCCCGGTACAGGTTCAGGCGTTGCCCCGGCCCGCTTTGCCCCTGCTAATGCGACTTTCACGCCGAAGCAGATCTCCGGCCCAGCGGCCTCCCCAGGCAATCCCGCCGAGTTCGCACGCGAAGGACTTCAGCGCCCGCGGGGGTTCCCGCTCCGTCTTCCCCGGCCGCGCCGTCGGCGTGGGCAGCCGCTTTCCTCGGCCTGCGCGCGTCGCACGCTCGCCACCCCCGCCCCCTTTTTTGAAACCTCGGAAACGCTGCCCCGAGGAGCTTCCATCCCACTGCCATCCGCGGGGTTTGCTCGCGGGCGTCGTCCTTTCGACAGCCCCGCAGCCTGCGCGGCGAGGGGCCTTCCGAGCGCGGCGGGCCCTCCGTCCCAGGCAAGGCAGCGCGCGGGCGGCGGGGCGGAGGCCCAGGCCGGGCCAGCCGCGCCTGCATCCCCGAAGGCAGCCCGGAGAGCTCACAGCCGTTTCTCGCCCCCCCTCCCGCTCCTCCTCTCCTCCGCACCCTCCCCAGGCGGGGACCCCGCGGAAGCTCGGGCGCCCTCCCGAGGCCCGCTGACGGCGGCGGAGACGCCCGTCGGACTGCCCGCCAGCGCAGGGGACGAGAAGGAAGCCGGCGCGGGCGGGAGCGTCGACGGCGGCGCCGGGGCGGCCGGGGGCGGCAGCGAGGCTCCCGCGGCGGGGCCGCTGAAGAGAAAGCAGCGCCGCTACCGCACCACCTTCAGCAACTTCCAGCTGGAGGAGCTGGAGCGCTCCTTCCGCAAGTCCCACTACCCCGACGTGTTCACCAGGTAGGCCGTCTCTCCGCAGGCTCGGGCCGCCCGGGCGCCGGGGTGCCGCTAAGGCGGCGGGTGAGCGCGCGTGTTGTCTTCGCGGTATTGGAACAGGCCTGGCCCGGCCGCCGACAAGCCCCGTTCGGAAAGTAGCTGTCCAGCCATGCAGGTGCTGAAAACAAGGACGGTCTGGCGCCAGTGCCACGGGGGGGCGGGGGGTCTCCATGTCCAGGCAGTGCCCCTGGAATGCCAGTTACCTCGGCCTGATCCAGCAGGGCTCTTCCTAGGCTCTTCCAGCGGTCCGCACTCTGGCTGTGGGACCCCGTGGAACCACAAGGAGAACGCCCGCAGTGACCAGGCAGGTTGGGAAGGGGGAAGGCACTTTCTTGGGTTAGTAGGTCCCAAGTTGTTCAGGGCTTGATATGCCAGACAGAACCTTAAACCTGGCCCAGTAGCAGCACACTGCCAAAGGAGCAGCTCACCGAAAAGCAGCAGCTGCCTGCTGCAAGAGTACTAGTTCAACAACATCTGGAAACCAGAGCTTGGGGATGCTTGCCAGGGGGCAGCAAGGGCAGCTGTATATTATCCTTTGACCGATCGTAGGACCATCTGATGCAAAAAGGAAGCGCTGCCCCCAGTTTTATTCTGACTTATAGTAGAGAAGGGGGGATTTCAGTAGGTGCGGCTTCTCTGCAGCAATGAGAAAGGCTGCCTGTCTTCTCTCCACTCCATAAGTAGTACATGAGTAGCAGCTATTGCAATTGGCAACTTTTAAAAGGAAGTTAAACAGCTGGATGGAGAATAGGGTACACAACTAATATTTTGCTTTGTCCATCCTCCATAACTGCTATTCCATGCTTTAAAACTGCATCCATATTCCTGACACATTAAAACAGCTACAGAACTGTTTGCAAGCCCTTTGAAATTGAAATAAAATACTCCAATCACTTGCAATTTTGCATTTTAAACTCAGCTTAATTCATAGTGCCATCAGGGAAAAAATAGAGTTTGTTTGTTTTTTTCCCTGTCCCAGTGTTCATTTGAGGTCCCCTAAACATTTTGGCCACCTAATGAAAAGGAAGGACTCCCTGGAGAAGAGCCTAATGCTGGGAACAATAGATGGCAAAAGAAGAAGGGGATGGCAGAGGATGAGGTGGCTAGATGGAGTCACTGAAGCAGTTGGTGTGAGCTTAAGTGGACTCCGGGGGATGGTGGAGGACAGGAAGGCCTGGAGGAGTGTTGTCCATGGGGTCACAATGGGTCAGACATGACTTTGCGACTAACAACAACATCAACAAACTTCATGACAGACCAGGGATCTGAACTTGGGGTTTCCCAGCCCTTGATCCACACCTGAACGCTGCACTCCCGAGACCCTTGACTGTATTAAACCAGAGATAATAAGCAGTATAAGAAAAGGCTTACCAAAAACGCTTCACTAGAGAAACTAAAACATCTGTACCCAGTCCTTGAATTATTTTGTTTCATCTTCACTGTTCAAATTTAGTTCCAAGTCTGGTTCAAAAAGTTTAAGAAATTGGAGGCAAAAACACAAAGACCAGAAAAAATCATACCGTCTCCAACCTGGCATCTTTCAGCCTAAGGTGTGGTTTTGTTTTGCTTGTTTGTTTGAAACCTGGACTTTTAAATCCAAATAGCCCATCTTTTTGAAGTTTTCCAAACACGGATCAAGCTTTCCGTTCTGCAGCCCACACCAGTGGGGATAGAAATCCATGCAGCACTTAAACTTGGCCAAAACTCCTATCAGTGAAACAACTCCATCTTGCTTCCTTGTTTTACTGCCCCATTGTGGTTTGCCTCTATAGTTTCCCCTGTGCCACTTTTTAGTCTTTAAACGTCTTGGGACAGGACACAGTCTGCAAAGCTCCATGCGTACTAATGGGGCACAATGGGCTAGTCAGAAGTGGTTAACTTTAAGTCCCATTCTTTTCAATGGGTGTGCTTTCAGCAGAACATTGGATCCAACCCAGTATAAACCAGTTGCCCCCTGCATGGCACTGGTCAGATGTTTTGGACTACAACTCCCAGAATTCCTGGCCATGCGGGCTGGGAGTCAGGAGTCCAAAATATCTGGA
The DNA here is from genome assembly GCF_004798865.1 of Varanus komodoensis. Taxonomy (NCBI): domain Eukaryota; kingdom Metazoa; phylum Chordata; class Lepidosauria; order Squamata; family Varanidae; genus Varanus; species Varanus komodoensis. Next base: position 3,665,456 of record NW_025335549.1, read on the forward strand.
AGTTGTGGGGCGTAGACTACCATGTATTATTCTTAATCATTATGAAGGTGATGATGGCGATGTTTGGTTTTCCATTTTCAGGGAGGAGCTTGCAATGCGGCTAGACCTCACAGAAGCCAGAGTCCAGGTAAGCCAGAGCACAGACCTCTATACTGATAATGTTTGAGACAAAGCTATGTCCATTTCTGGATGAGAAAATAGAAAGTGAGTGAGTATCTGCCATGGCGTGGCTACCGTGTTCCCCCTCCTGGACCGGTTTGCTTTTGTGGAGGGAGCTCCAGGAGCATTTCAACAGATTCCCAAACTAGCGCTCTCCTTGAATCCTCTGTAGATCACTGCAGCCTTAGCTCATCTTCTGCCATCCCTTATTCCCAGTGACCCCATTGTGCGCGAGCTCGTAAGAGCCTGCTGTACCTGAGCAAGGCTCCATCTTGTCTGGCATTCTGTCCACACAGTGGCCAACCAGCGGCCCACAGAACCCCACAAGCCCCTCAGCAGTGCAGCAGGCCCCTCTTGCCCAGGTTCCAGAGCAAGTGGGGTGCACAGGCAGACTGCCTCTGATACTGGAGTTGGCATCAAGCCATCAGGTCTACCGGCCATGGAGAGCATTCTGCTCTGTCCTCCTTTTAAAGACATCCAAATTGGCGGCCATCATCACGTCCGAAGGAAGGGAATTCCATCGCTGAACTATGCACTGTATGAAGGCATTCTTCCTTTGATCTTTCTGAATCTTCCACCAATCCACTTTTGGGGTGACCTCCATTTCTCCTACTCTATCAGCTTCAACTCCCTAAAAAAATCTGGCTCCCTATAAACTAGAGAGGGCAGAAAGTTGTGCAGGATCTCCTGGTGATCTGCAGTCATTTCTGATCCTGAAGACCCCCTACCTGAAGACAGAATGCTGAAAATGAAGGCTTCTGGGATGCAGACCTGTGTGTAAAAGGACCATAAAACCCGAAAACAGGAGGATACCCATTGAGAGAATCTGGATTCATAGAAATGAAGCTAGGAATAAAAGGAACATGGTAGTTGGAGTCTATTACTGACCACCCAGTCAAAGAGAATATGAGGGTGAAGCTTTTGAAAAGCAAATTGCCAGTTTTTCAAGGAGGCATGATCTCATCATTCTGGAGGATTCCAATTTCTCTGATATCTCTTGGAAGACAAATTCTGCCCAACACAGCCCCTCCAAGAGACTTCTAACATGTGTTGCTGAGAACTTCCTCCAACGGAAAGTGGAGGAAGGAACAAGAGGAAAAGCTATCCGTGACTTGATCCTAACCAACAGGGAAGACCTGGTGGACGAAGAGGCAGCTATGGGAAGTGAGCAGGCCATAATCGAAATTTTGATTCTAAAGGAGACAAGCCAAGTATTGCCAAACATGTACCCTGGGTTTCAAGAAACTGCAGAGAAGGCATCAGGAAGGCTTAAGCTAGGAACGAGCTGAGGCTTGTGAGGGATGCTAAAAGCACAAAAAGCCTTCTTCAGATTCATCCAAAGCAAAAGACAGAGGGTTCAGGAAATGGGTTCAATGAATCAATGTAAATGGCAAAATGATAACAGATGACAAAGAGAAGGCAGAAGTGCTCAATTCCTACTTCGGCTCAGTTTTCTCCCAAAAGAAGATCTATACCTTCCTCATGAAGGGGAAGTACGTCCTGATGGCAGCTCAAGGTTGATAAGCAAATGGTCAAGGATCCTCTAATTGGGTTGAATGAGTTCAAATCTCCAGGGCCTGATGTCCTCCATCCTAGAGTAATAAAGAAGCTGGAGGAAGAACTCTTTTGAGAAATCATGGAGGACAGGGGAAGAACCTGATGACTGAAGAAGAGCTAAAAGAAGAAGAATCTGGGAACTAAAGACCAGTCAGTCTGATATCAATCCCTGGGAAAATTCTGGAGTGGATTATACAACAGTCAGTCTGCAAACACCTTGAATACAATTCAGTGATTACTGTAACTCAGCATGGATTTCTCAAGAGCAAATCCTGCCAGATTAATTTGATTTCGTTTTTTTATTGGGTAACCTCCCTGATGAACTGTAGGAACACAGTGGACACAATCTATCTTGACTTGAGCAAAGCTTTTGACAAAGTGCCCCATGATATTCAGATTAGCTAGCAAAAAGTGAACTAGATGGAACAACCGTCAGGTGGATTCACAGATGGCTACAGAACTGGACCGAAAGGGAGCTCATCAATGCCACCTTCTCAGACTGGGAAGAGACAACAAGTGGGGCACTAGAAGGTTGGGTCCAGGATCCAGCACTCTTCAACATTTGTATTAATGATTTGGATGAGGAAGGAATGAGGAGGGAATATTATCAGACTGGCAGATGACATAAAACTGGGTGGGATAGCTAATACCCTGGAAGACAGAAAGATATTTCAAGGTGAACTTGACAGGTGGGAGTGCTGGGCTGAAAGCCACTGAATGAAATTCAGTAGGAAGAAATGCCATGTTCTGCATCTAGGAAGAAGAAATTAAATTCACAGTTACAAGATGGGGAATGCTTGACTCAGCACTACTGCAGGTGCGAAGGATCTTGGAATTGTCATAGATCACAGGTTGAATATGAGTCAACAATGTGATGTGGCTGCAGAAAGGGCAAATGCTATTTTAGACTTCATTAACAGAAGCATCACTTCCAAATCAGGTAAAGTACTACGTCCCATTTATTTAGCACTGGTTAGGTCTCATCTGGACTGCTGTGTCCAGTTCAGGACACCACAGTTTAAGAAAGATGCAGACAAGCTGGAAAGGCTTCAGAGGAGGGCAACAAGGATGATCCAGGGATGGGAAACAAGGCCTTAGGAGGAGTGACTGAAAGAATTAGGCATGTTTAGCCTCAATTAGAGAAGACTGAGGGGAGATATGATAGCAGTCTGCAAGTATCTGAAAGGCTATCACAATAAGAAATGTCAGGATCTCTTCCCAATCATCCCAAAGTGCAGGACATGGGGTGAAGGGCTCAAGTTACAGGAAGCCAGATTCCAGTTAGTTATCAGGAAAAAAATCCCAGACTGTTAGAACAGTATGACTGTGGAACCAACCTAGGGAGGTCGTGGGCTATCCCACACTGGAAGCATTCAGGAGGCAGCTGGACAGCCCTCTGAGAGGGATGGTTTGACTCGGTGTTCTGCACTGAGCAGTGGTTGAACCTGATGGCCCTCTGGGCACTTCCAACTCTATTGTTCTATTATTCTATGAATGTGCCCATGGCTCCCCAGGTTTTCTCTTGTCTCCCTGACTATCAAAACATGCAATAAAAAGAATATGGGAAGCAAGCTGATTGCATTCACTAAGTCATTTTGTAAAACACCAGGTATATCAGGCCTACAGAAATTAATAATGATTCCATTTGCGCTTTTTTCTCTGTCCTGATACTGCTTTTCATGAGTTTCCTTTGCATTGAGGTCAGCTTCTTAATGGGTTTCTAACACATGCTTATATCTTAAATCTGCATAATTCCAACATGGTGTCTGTGGACCCCACTTGTGGTACCAGCCAGCCTCCCTGACCCTCCTAGCTTCTACCTGAAAGGTTTCTTGATGTGTTGAGGGGCTAATGGGTTGCCCCACATGCCACAAGGAGGGCTCCCACCTCCTGCATCATCTTCAGCTCCAGGAATGCCTCTGAGCATTCTTAGAAGATAAAAATAGTAGGACCATTGTTTTGTAGCGTGCTCACCTTCCCAGAAACAAGGCCAGGGTAAGCTGGGTTAATGCGGTGTGCCCTGGTGATAGAATGGGGGGTGAGAGAAAGTACCCTGCACTGCCTGCCTATTTATTTTATGTTTTGGTCTGTGCGTGGCACATTTTTCCTGGTCTGTATGTGAAGCAGGAAGTTCCCCAGTTCACCTCCAGTTTTCCCTCTGGAAATGAGTGTTTTGACATACCTATTGGGGCAGACATTTTGTGAACACGCAAACCCATCCCATGGCAGACATTTTGTGAGAGTGTTTGCTATGCTCTCTCAAAATTCCGGATGTGGCCAAAACAAGGCCTAGAAGTTTCCTCTCTCCTAAGTTGTGGTAAGGAGAACCACATGGTAAGGTTGCAATTGTCAGAATCTCTGCAGTTTCAATTTGTGAAGGGGAAATAAAACTCGGGTTCGTGGGAAAGATCAATCATCATGACCATCTGTGGCTTTATTGTTTGGCCCAGGTTCCCGCGGTAGACTCACGATAATGCATTACTGGTCAGGCAGGTGAACTCACTGCAAAGTTTCAGTACAACTACAGGATATTTTATACCCTCCAGGTCACGTACACAGAGCAACTGATGACAGAATGCAGACATTACAATAAGATTTTGAGGTCATCACATACAGAACAGATAAAGGAAGATCAGCCAATCATACAGTGACAATGAGATTACAATATTTCTAATTGCAGTGTATTGACACTTTAGTTGAGTAACTTGAACCCATTTCCACATCTGTTTAAACATGTAAATTCAAGCTACTGAGAAACTATTCATGAACTCATAAGCTCATCTAGACTCAGACCCTAAGTAATGCATCCACACCATTCTGAATGGCCAGGGCACATGGAGCCCTCTGGGCTAGCAAAAGATACTTCCTGGTAAACTGTGAATTCCAACAATAATTATTTAACCATTGTGAAGGTATATAATGTATATTTGGACTGAAAGACCTGTCTACTGTAGCTTACAGCTAAAGGTGAGAGAAAGGAGCGGGGGAGGAATGCTATTTTAAACAGTGACTTAGTTTGGAAAGCTGGTGCTTTTGAGAAGGAATACAGGATTGATTCCTCAATGCAAAAGTACACAGAAGCAATATTTTTCTGACAGGATTTATCCAAATTTTCCCAACACAATCTATCACAGTCGGCATGGCATACTGTTATTAAATCAATTTCTCCATGCATCTCTGAAGGTCTGGTTCCAAAACCGAAGGGCAAAGTGGAGGAAACGCGAGAAAACCGAGATTTTAGGAAGCCTGCCCAGCCTCTCCTTAATGCATCCCTTGGGCCTGTACTTGGACATTCCGCTGACTCAAGCACCCCTGCTGGACCCCACGTGGAGATCGGTGCCTGTGACCCCAACATTCAGCCCTGCAGCCTTGACCCCCTTTGGCCTCAGCAGCCTCACCTGGACCTCCCTTTTCCGGAACCCAATTTTAAGCCCTCAGCTCAACAGGTAATGTCGACCGTGCTAATGCAAAGATTGCAGCTGGGGATGACTTCCTATATGTGACAGCCTGACCCTGTGCAGAGTTAGGCATCCTTTGAACTCGCCCAGTTGCCATGAATTGCTCTGTATCTGATTCTGCATAGGATTCGGCTGTTGTTATTACAATGAGGAAACTCCCTAGAGCCTACATAGGACAGGTGCACAGAACTCATGACTGGGGACCAAATTTAGCTCTCTGGGTTTGCCCAGGGGGCCCTGCCCCTTTCTCTCACCCATGCATTGTTCAGCTTCTGTTTTGCAGTTTTTCTCCCATCCTGAAAGACAGGAAAGCCCTTCCCAAGTTGTAGCAACTGGTGGTAGAGTCTGAAGTCTCCAACCATGGCTGTCACTGGAATCCAGCCCCAGAGAGTTGCGTGGGCATAGTATTTGCCCCCCCCCCATCTGAAATAGGATCAAACCCCCCACCCCAAATTAGGAAGAAGTATCTGAACTTCCCCTAGAAGCAAAAAATGACAAAAAAATTGCCTTCTCATGAGGAGACATCATGAGAAGGCAAGACACTCTGAAGAAAACAATCATGTGAGAGGAAAATTGAAAGCAGAAGAAGAAAAGGAAGACCAAATTTCCGTTTGGCCGCCACCTTGATTGACGAGGGCTGAGCAGGGCTGCCAAGGACCAACCATTTTGGAGGGCTTCCATTCATTGGGTCACCATAAGTCCTAGACAACTTGACAGCACCTTAGAACAAGCTTAACAGAGTAACAGTTCAAAAGCAACAACACCAACAAAAAGCAGCTCCCTATAACTTACTTCAAAATGCACGTTGACATGAGTGCCACCAACCTGAGCAGCACAGTTCCCCAAAACTGGACAGCCTGTGTTCAGCCATAGGCTGTGATCCAAAGATCCATCTAAACTGAACAGCAGGAATTGCATGGCCATGGGCATCCCGGGCATAACTGTTTCTCTGCTCAAGGACTGCGGGGTCAAGTTCTTAATGGATTTCTAACATTTGCTTGCATTTTAAAACCTGCATTTGCATAAGGCCAACTGGACTGTTACCTCCATGAATACCCAGAATGACGTGTTGCCCTCTCCATTGTTTCAGAAGTGTTTTTCCATACAGTATGTGTCTGGAGTGGATGCTACTTGAGAGAAGTAACACTGATCTCTCTGAACTAGCTTCAGCTGGATCAGAGCCCTGACATGTGAACAAGACCTTTCTGCATGAGCCATTCGACTGACTCCAATGGCAAATTAAATAAATGCTAAAATCTCTCTCACCGAAATCTACAGGACTGAAAAGATGTTGGATCATGTTCTTTTAACATTCCCCTTCTGAGTTTTGCTGTAGATTTACAATTACAGAGTTTGCATCTTGTAATTTGTTCACCCTCAAGGCATTCTCCTCTGCCTTGAAAAAGAAAGTAGCAGAAGTTTATCCACTCAGAAATAAACACTGCAATGTAAATAAGATCATTCTGACTGGTCAAACGGGATCTGGTGCTAAACTAGCTGTCAATACTTTCCGCTTAACTGCAGTATAAACCCTTAAACAACAAACAAGATGCATATTAAAAGAACCCAATAAAACTGCAACCCAAATGTGAAATAGTCAGGTGAAATTTACAAGCCAGATTTGCAGCTTAATTCTCCCACTGTATGCTGGGTTTAACACTGAATCTTCTGGGTTTTGAACTTTAGAGGCACATAAATCTTTGAACTTTGAGACTTGTGTGCATCCAATGCAGAGCGAGCTGCTATTGTAGTGGTCCCTGTTCCCTCCATGCCTTGCACTGCGTATTTGGGCAGCTCTTTGGACAGCTTCCTCCTTGTCAGCCAGGCAACCTGCTTCTTCCCCTGTCTGGCCCAGACAACAGCGCTGGTGAGAAAGAGGAGAAGCAGCAGCTGCCTTCTTGCCCCCAGGTTCTCTGCCTATCAAGCAAGCCAGCAAGTGGTAACAGTGATGAGGAAGAGAAGGATGAGCCATTGCAGTCACAATTTGCTACAGTTTAGAGTTACATCCGTGCCCAAGGAAACTGTGGTGAGTCTTTCCAACAGGACCAGGAATCAATAACGTGAGACGTAGTTTCTTCCTGCTGCGTTTCATCTGAATAATAAACCCCCATATTCTTGTTTGGCACCACTGCTGATTTTGTTATCTTTTCAGTTTTGCTTGGAATAAGCCCTCTCAGGCTTCAGGGAGGGTGGGATATTAAAGCTCTCTTTACAACAACAACAACAACAGCAACACTTTCTAGCCCAGTGCCTCCCAATGACCCTGTTGCCTGGTGATGGCGGAAGTTGGTAGTCCAGGCACCAGGTTGTGCAAGTGTGCCCTTAAAGAATTTTGGACAACTCAGCCTTTTGTTTGGCAGCTTCTGGCTCCCCTTTGTTTCTTAGGGAAGCAAATGTTCCCTAAAGTAATTGATATTGACCTTTTCTTTCTCCCATCATGAATGCAGGTTTCTCAGTGCTTTAAACCCCCTTGTGACTACCGCCTCAGTCCTGATGAAAGCTCCCGGACCCCCGGCAGACCCTGTTGTAACGGCCTTTGCCGATCCCCTTGCAGCTGAAAGGAAAACGTCCAGCATTGCGGACCTGAGACTCAAAGCAAAAGAACATTCTGCGCAAATTCCTTCCCGGAGCCTGGCGCCTGCTCACACAAGCGCAAGCAAGGAGCATCTTTGTTAAGCATCCTTCCAGAGACTCAAGTCCTAGTCAAGCCAGAACTGGAACCGCTTTGCTTTCCAAGGACGGGCAAAGACAACCACCCAAGGGAATCCAAAGGAAGTGCCCTTGCTAGAGGAAAACAGGATGGTGCATTGTAATGACTTAACGTATTTCATCTGCTTCCGTATCCCAAACATTTTTAACCCTTATCAGAGAAATGAAAGGTTACTCTTCAACGAAAGTGTAGTGAGAGCAGTCGACTTGGATGGCTTTAAAAGAGAATCCGAGAGGTTTGTGGAGGATAAGTCACATCAGTGGTGAGCTATTAATGTCTAGTGGCAGAAGTAACGTGTCTTTCCATGCCAGTGAATGTGGGCATCCTAGAGGCAGCTAAGTGGTCAGCATGAAAAATGGGATGCTTGACTAATTAAGCTTTGCTTTCATCAAGCATGCCTCTTCTTACATTCTTACAAAAGCTTGCAGTTAAGTTCTAAAAACAGAGCATTTGGAATAGTCTTTTCAGTGAAGTTTATTTCTTTAAATTGTTTTCATGTCTGATCAGTTCCAAAACCGATAGGATAATACCTTTATGGGGCAAGTCAAAGCTTCATATTCATAACCTTTGAGTTGACCTAATCAAAGGATTGGCCCACTGCAGCTTCCTTCACTTCTTGTGAAGTCTGAACATCAGCCTTTAATTCTTAATTATTTGCATGCTCTCTCTCTCTCTATCACACACACACACACACACACACACACACACACACAGAGAGAGAGAGAGAGAGAGAGAGAGAGAGAGAGAGAGAGAGAGAGACTCCTCACATAGGGCAGAATTCTCCAAGCTGTGCTGGGAATTATGGGGATTCTGGCTGGGAATTATCGGAATCAAGGTCCTAAACTTCTAGAGGGTTGGGGAAGGCTGACACACAAGGGCTCTGGCAGTCTTATAAACAAGCCCACAAAAGTTACTAGCATGGAGTAGATTTTGCTAGACTTCTGGAGGCTTACTGAAGAGGTTCAGATTGTTCCAGTCCTCTAAATTTCTGTGCAGGGCACAAAACAGGTGGGGTCTGCTTGGCTTCTGTGATGGGCACAGCCTTTTGTTTTGTTTTGTTTTGTGTTTGTTTGTTTGTTGTTTGCCTGCATGCAGCTTCTCACCAAAACTGTTGATGAAGGGCTTAAGTGCACAGCCAGGCTAAGGATTGCAATCCTAACCACATTAAAGGATAAGGCTGCTGTCGCTAGGCCAGGAATATGTTCCACTGAATTAAATCAGACTTCCTCCATGCTGAGGTTTGGGTGCAAGATCACAGTGGAGCCAAAAAGCCTTATTTCAGAATACCTATTCATGGAACTGGCCTGGGAAATTCATTCTGCAATTCAGGAAGGCCCCATTCAGATCTCACTGAACTCTGGAAAGTCTCTATCTCAAGGTTGGGGGCCAAATGAGACAGCCAAAGCACCCCCCCCCCACCTCCCTCTTCCCCAACCGCAAATGGTTTCACGGCTTTTGCAGTTTTTTCTCCTGTTCTAGGAGGTCGAAATGTCCCTCTTAAGGCCCAGTCAAAGGGGCTTTAAGAGAAAATAGGCTGGTATTTTTTCCCATATTTTGGGCTCTTCCATATTGCCTTTGGCCAAGGAAAAAGACTCCCCACACCAAGAAATTCTCCAAAATTGAATGTGACTCTTCAGCTGAAAGTTGCCCATCTTCTTTTAGAAGGGAATTGGCCATGAAGTAATTTGAGGGTCCCACTAGGATGGGGGAAGACCCTCTCTCAGTCATAAAGCTTTGGGCCAATCGCTTAACTCTCTGTACCTAACACTACTTCACAGAGTTGTTTTGAAAAGAGCATGGACAGGAGAACCATCTGTGCCACTCTGGAGTACAATTATAGTAAAACACTCCTAGTTTTTTCTTCTTTTTAAATATCTTGCTTTATTTCCTCTTCCAAGGAACAGAAGGTGTCCCTCAGCAGCTCCATTTTATCCCCACAGCAACTCTGTGAGGTAGGTTAGGCTGAGAGTCAGTGACTGGCCCAAAGTCACTCTGTGAGCTTCATGACATAATGAAGTCTAGAACCCAGCTCTCCTGCGTCCCCAGTCTATGCATTAAATCACACTGGATCAATTAACTCAACAGGAGTCATTCCCCAGTAACTGTACTTAGGACCACAACCTTAAGAAGTGTTATACAAATGCCGAATATCGCTATTTCTACTATAGGAGCCCCATGTTTGATTTTAAAAGATCATTCATATAAGACGGCTTCACCTAATGCGCAGATAGCTCAGAAACGTAAGTATGATATTAAAATCAAATTTCAATGTGAGGTTTTCACTCAAGACCTGTAGAAAATGTACTGTGTTTTGCACCAGAAATAAATGACTGCTTATATGACTAAGTTAGCTGAGTAAATGTTACACTCAAAGCTTTGGGTATTCATGCTTTGTCATCGGGTACTTTCCAATAAAGGTCAATTGTTTTATTAGTCTGAATTCAGAACACAGACACTGGCTACTGTCATTAATGAAAGACAAGGGTTTCAAAATGCCATGCCATGCCATGGGCAATCCAGTTCATGAAGTCTTTCTTGGAATAATCTAGAATTGTACATTGTGTACTCGCCTGGAGCAAGCAGAGATTGGCACCTGGTGGCTAGGAAGGAAGTCATGCTGAATGTTTTTTTAAGGGTACAAATGAGTTAAAATATATACTGGTAGGCAGGACTGGCTAAGAATCTGTCATGTGGCTTCATGATTTCTTCAAATTTATTTGCAAGGCCTCAGAAGGAAAATCTAGAGGAAATAATAGAACAAACCATGTGTGTTGCACCTGCAGAACAGAACATTAAGGCTTAGTTAATAATAGGGATGGCCCTATCATTAGGCAGAAGGGCATGATTGAGTCAGGCCGGAAGTTGGATGTGTTGGTGGGCAAAGCTTGTAGACCACCTGGCCCTTCCACCTCCTTGGCAAACAGGTTGTGTACTGTATGGCAGAGGTGCAGAAGCTCTCTCAATCCATTTCAGAGACATTCTCAAGAGCCTCATTAGGGAGGGGAGGACAAAGATAAAGCTGCTGCACCGAGGATACTAAAAACACCAGGATATTTTAGCTTAAAGCTCTTACACCCAGTGAATAAGGCATAAGAAAGGCATTTCCACCTTCTAGCATGCAGGGGAAGGGAAGCAACACAAAATTCAAGAAACACTCCAATGAACAGCAAACAGAAGAAAGGGAGGGGGCCACAGAAATGGAACGTGGCTTTCTGAGATACCCCAGAGGCCACTTGAGGCCCTGGGCCAGCAGTTCTGCAGCCCTGCTTTATGGAACACTCCTTCAGGCACAATCTGTCAGGACTCACTCCTGAACTCGTTTAAGCCCTTGGTTTAAAGCATGGCAGTTTAAGAAGGCTTTAATCTGGCATCTTTCTTTTCTGCATTTCCTGCAGTTACATTGTTCCCTCCCGAACATGGCTTTAAACTTGCTTCTTTTCATTAGCTGGGTTCTCGGCTCACTCTGGTCACACCATATGCAGTAGCACATGATTATCATCTTTTGTGGCTGTGATGGAGATGACCTTGTGTGATGCTGTATTGTTTAAGCCACCTAAATTCATTTCTGGAAACAACACAGAGATTAATTTTTCATCAGTTAATTACATACCATCTTAGCATCTATTGCACTTTGAGGGCTGATTGTCCCAGTCTTCAAAACAGTTTTATTTCCAAAATACAGATTATGAAAACTTTGCATGTAAGCAAGGAGGGATTGCTTGGCAAGGAAAGGGGGGCTGGGAGAGACACAGAGGGATAAAGGGTATGTGTGAATAGTAAGCCAGGTGTTAAAAGAAAAGACAGACACAGCAACGCAGTAGGGTGTTCTGACTCACAGATCTGTATTGAGAAGGAAGTATTCATGAAGAAAATTAATTTAAGAAGTATGTAGCTCAGGTTCTGAGCCCGTTAAGTCCTTTTAAAAAACAGATTAGTGATTCAAACTTTTCCTTCTTCTTTTTATTCTAGCAATCTCTTAAACAATTAGCACAGTAATTGGAAAAGGGACTCAAACATTCAGATACAGATGGAGATAAAAGAGTTTCCACGAGAGCTTTTGCTTTGCTTTGTGAGCTGCAGAGACGCACCTGCCTTTAGGATCCGCAGGGTGAAAGCAACGAAGGAAGACACTGAATAAGGAGAGAAGCACACCGAACTGCAACACCATACAAATGACTTAATTCATGTAAAGTAGCCGTAATTGCATTGATCAGGAATGCGTGAGCAATCCTTTTAGTACGTGCCACTGCTGCATGGAAGCGGCCACCTCGCAAAGCAGTCTGCCTGGACTGCATTATCTGGCAACATTTTTTAAAATGCGTTTTTAAGTTGATGCAAATGCAATGTTTTCTACTCTTCCAGCTAGTTTCTGACCCAGTCAGGTCTCCTGGAAGTGTGGAAAACTGAAGAATTTGAATCACAAAGCAATGAGTATTCCATTTATGCATTTTGCATTTTAATCATCAGTTAAATAAAAAAGCAGGTCTTTGGCACTGTAAAATACAGACAGTGAAGGGGGAGAATTACCTCAGGCCACATCAAGACCCACTGCCCCCCTAGGCCAGCTATTGGTTTGGGAAGGTGTATACAGCTCAACAAAACTAAACAGAAGGTGTCCCACGTCAAGGCTGCAGGTGAGCAGGGGGACAGTGACAGGATGGGACAGATGTCACAGCAGCCATGAAGTCCTAGGCACTCCAGATAGGGTGCCTCCAGCATGAGTGTTGAAGTCTCCCAGGTCCAGAAGCCTGGAGAACTCCAACATCACATCCAAGCCATCAGCTCAGGTAGGCAGACTGATGGGGTGCAGGGTGGGCTGTACACCAGCAGAATCCCCCATCTGTTCTGCCGGCCCAACACAAGTTGCAAATACTCTGGACTAGTTGCTGGACAGACAGGGTGCCTGGAGAGGGAGACTGAATTCTTCTAGGCCACGGCAATGCCCCCTTCCTGTTGGAAGTGAGAAAGAGTGCTGCTTTCGGTGCACATCCTCAAGGGCTGCTGGCTGGTCTCCAGAGGAAGAATCAGAGGTGGAGGGAGATACCTGGGGTGGGAGGGAGCCTGGGCACGTGGGCCAAGTCAAGACACTGAGATGAGCGAAGCGGAGCCGTCCAGCTCAGGGCCAGGCTCCCCAGGTGGGCAGGCAGCCTCTGGGCATAACCAAGTTGGGCAGTTGCAGGCAGAGCATTTGCAGCTGGGGAGCTACTCAGCCACAGAGGGGGCAGGCATAGCTCCTGACCCCATGGCATGCTGCCAGCAGAGGAGGGCGGCCCAACGAGAGGATCAGCATGCACAGAGGCGGCGCGCTTGATTCCAGAAGGCCACTCCTGCTCATAAGGAGAGTTCCTGGAGGTGAATACTAGATTCAGAGAGTCATTCTGGGTGTTTGTGCATCTGGAAAATGCTTTAGCCACAATAAAGAAACATTTGCTTGCATGTGTGAAGCAGGAGAATCCTAGCTCACCACACTAAACCTAGCCCACAACACACGTTGTTTCTGCCCAGTGGGCACAAGTGGGAGACACTCTTCCCTATTCTTCCATCCAGGTCACATTTATACCTGCTGGAGTGGCCACCTCACCCGCCATTAAATGGTAGGTGAGGGAGGTGTTATTCTGCACGGATCTGGGATGAAACAGCAGCATCTTTAGACCTGAGGCAGACTGACTGGGCAGCTCTCGAACCCACAGGTGGACAGAGGAGCAGAACACAGCACAGCCAGTAGCGTCTGGGCCACGTGCCCTTGCTTGTCCCTGCGCCAACCCTCCCTCTTCCTGTCACAGATTTCAGTGGGAAATTAACTCTCCCCCCCCCCCCCCACACTGGGACTTACAAAGTGATTCGGTTCATGGAGGGATTGCCCCCCTTCTCTCAGATAAGACCTGGGGGCCCACAGCTATCCCAAAACAAGAAATGGGCAACCTGGGGCTCTCAGCCAGGTTTGGGGGTGCTCTCGGCCCAATTTCAGAAGCCCCCTGCATGCAGATTCTGCCCTGCTGCCAACAAGACAACACCCTGCCACAGATTCTGCCAACAAGACAACACCCTGCCACAGATTCTGCCAACAAGACAACACCCTGCCACAGCTAGTGACCAGTGCCGGGAACTCGCGTCGAGCGACTCGCTTCCAAGGCCAACTCACGTTGCAACAGCAACTCAACTCAGGAGCAACGAGCGAGTGACTCAGCTTGCAATTTCTGCACTTTTTGCAAGAGAGTCACTCCAGGGCAGGGTGTGCTGGAAGACAGGCATGGACACAGCAGAGGCGGTGGAAGGGAGGGAGTTTCAAGAGAACATGAGCAGGAGAGGAATTTTATTTATCTGTTTAAATTAATGGCAGTTGAAGGAAAGGCGTTCAGTGCATCGCTGAGAGAAGTGTAGGTGGGGGTGGGGGGTACAACTCTGCCACCCCACCACCTCCCTTTCTTCTGCTAAAGTTGGCTCTTGAGGCTTGAGCAGAGACCTGAGACGTGACTCAAACCTTTCTTGCAATGACTTGAGAGTCCTCCTGGACCCGAAAGTAAACACTTAACTCAAGACTTGGAATAAAAGACTTGAACACCTCCCTGCTAGGTACCCACTGTATCATGCAAGCCACTAATGTATGCAGAAAAGTCCATCAAAGAAATAGCTGCCTTAACCATTGTGATCTTTAGCACACGAGGCCAAAAGTATGTGATATGGCTGATGCAGATGGGGTGGAACAAAAAGCGCACTCATCACTTAAGAGTCTTTGGAATGAACAGTCCAATCACATTATTGTGAACTAAAGCAGAAGAAGTGCGAGACAGCTTGATTTATAGTTCCATCCAGCTCAAAAAAAAGGGCTGGTGGTAAAAATGTATTTCGGTGATCTGCTAAGGAGAAGAAATATATTGCATTTTGCAAGCACCCAGTCACAGCAAGAGATTTTTGACAAAAGTTGACTTTCACACACAATTAAACAAAATAATTTCAGTTTTATAGTTTCACAGAAACCAATCCAGACAGCAGCACCTTATCTGTAGACTTATTTTATGCTGATCAAAATCACAGGATTAATGTTCTGGGGAAGATGACAAGAAAGGATGACATTATTCTTATTTTCAAGAAAATGAATAGACAAGGAAGGGGAAATGGAGCACTTTGCAAAGACCAAAAATGGCAGGGATCTTTGGTCGGGCAGGAAAGGCCCTCCAACCAATTCACCACCAAGTGGTCCAAGAGCCGTCTCTCTTCCCTTTCGTCCCTCTTCCTTGTAATGAAAGAAACAAGGAAGCAGCTGGCTGCACTGGAAAATAGTTTGCAATTTCAGAGGAGAGACTGACTCTGAAAGGCAGCTCTTAGCTGTGCAGTTGTTGTAACATAAAGAGCATTCAAAGGCCTGCCGTATGGAAAGATCCAAAGGCCTGCTTCTCCTGGGAGCTCATTCCCCTGCAGCCTGAGGATGCTTTCAGACGGATACCCGTCCAGCAGAAGGCACTGACCAGCTGGCCCAGGTGCTTCCAGATGAGGACCTCTAGCTCCACGAATGAGGAGGCGCTAGGCAGCGATTTCCTCATCTTTCCTTCCAGGGTTTCCTGCGATAAGAAAAACGGATGGAGGGAGCAGTGAGGAAGCACAGGAGGGTTCTAAGTGGGAGGCAGCTGGGATAACAGCCTGACCCACTTTAGAAAGTCAGGTTTGAGGCTAACTGCACCATGAAATTCTCCGTGTGAAATCCACCCCCCCCCAGAAGTCCTGCAATAGCCTACTCCAATCATCTCTTAACGAGCTTCCTCAGAACCATACCTAGAAAGTTCTCTAAGTCCACAAAGAGATCTGTTATGGTGAATAATTGTCCTTGAAGAGTATCTTGTATATCTGCCATGTGCAGCTGTGGAAAGCACTGCGAGCGTTCAAAGGCCTGATTTCAGCTTGTTGGAAATGAACGAGGCGGTTGTGCTTGGTGAGAGTTTCAAGGTCAGGAAGACTGGATTCTTCAGAGGCGGAGAACGGGCCTTGGGAAATGGAGCCTCCAGATGTCAAAATGGGAGGAGCAGAGGGGCTTATTTCAAGCCCACCCTCTCCAGGTGTCCAGACGGACTCTAAGAACTGCCAGGGGGAGATGTGGGACGGGGGCTCCACAAGCCAGCTGAGGCTGGTATGACTCTTGACCCCATAACCCAGTGTCGAGAGAGGGAAGGGCAAGCCAACTAGAGGGACAGTGGAGAGAGAAGGGGCTTGCCCACTTTAAAAAGAGCCCTCCCAGAAAGAGAGAGCCCAGGGGTATCCAAACGGAGGGTTCTGGGAAGTACTTACTAGTAACTGGGTTCAACTAACTGCTCTGGGCATGCTCAGAGACTCATGCTTGCTGATTGTGCTTATAGGATGTACTTGAGAGAATAAAGAACTTTTGCCAGAGACAGATCTGTTGCTCTGCAAGTACACAGGGGGGGACCTTGCTCCCGACACAGTTTATATAGGGTGATAGAGCAGCCTTACATGATTGGATTGCATGTCCCAGAATCTTCTGCAAAGCCCAGGGGTTCGACAAGAAACTGGTGGGGAAAGAATGGCTTGAATCAGCTGGGAAACTAGTGTGGGTCTTGTCTGGAGTCACACAGCATGGCAAGTTACCAATCAGAGGTAATCAGTGAGTTACGTTGTCCATACCTGGGTGGCTTCCTACAGGGCGAGGGGTTTATAGGCAATGGAACATCGTGCCAACAACATATGGCTTGTTCTACAGCTGTTGAACCCACAATGGCCACCGTGTTACCCAAATCCAGGCAGCTGACCCCACTGTGGGTACAGAAAGTGGCCAAGGAGCCACTCAGCAGAGCAGCAGAGCCCCTGCTGAGCTTGCCTGGGCAGCCACCAGTGTCCACCATGTGCCTCAGCAGGACTTCCGGGTGCCAGTCACTGGCTCAGCCTCCCCTCAGCTGAGCACAACCTCTTTTACGATCACTGCAGCTTGTTTTCCCTTTCCCACGTTTTTTCAGAGATCGCTTTTTCTGGTCGCCGAAGTGGCAGCCAAAGTGCTCCAGTCGAACATCGGAGCAGTGGTCAATGGCTCACATACCCCGCCCCTTTTTTGTGCCCAAGGTTTGCACAATTTTTGTGTTCTTTTTTGGTGGGGAGAGTATTGGATTTTAGCCAGAGTCTTCACCATTCTCAGCATCCTGCCCTTTGCATGCTCAGGAAAGGAAGAATATGAAAGCCATCCCTTCTACAGGAGCAAAGAGTTTTGACAGCTGTCAAAATGCAGCTTGCTTTTTAAAATGGAGCTTTTAACAGAGCTAATCAGGGCTGCTGACAGGTACATATGCATCCATGAATCTACAGGTGTCTCTGTCAAAAGAAACCCGAAGAATGGGGTGGCTTGCACTTTTCCGCTTTCTCCAGCTCCTAAATTTTTCAGGAAAAAGTGGGAGAGGATCAGTACATGGAGAACAGCCAAGTCGATCCCCACCCAAAACAAGAGGAGCTCACTGGGAAGGCAGGGATCTGCTCACCATCCCCTTTTGCCAGCAAAATGATAGCCTGTCTGTAGCTCTGCCTTATCGGTGTCCGTAGACGGTACCCAATATCCCGGATCCATGCGGGGCCCTGGGCAGGGGCTGTCACTAGCAGTCCAATCAGATCTTGTGAAAAGCAATCTCCAGGGCGGAAAGCTGCCACAACCTCCATGGGAGTCCTGGCCGACACGGAGAGAGGAGACCCGGCGAGTCCTGCCGCAGAGTCTCCTGCGATGCCCATGGGAGGAGAGAAGGGGAAGTGGGGCACTGCCGATGGTGAGCCTGATTGTCTGCCAGGGGCACCATGGGTTGTTTCACAAACAACCCACACTCTGTGGTTTCTTCACAGAGTGAGTTGTCTTTGGTACGAACTCACCCATTGTGTCTCTGGCAGTTTGTTTGGCAAACCTGAGTCCGTTGTATTGGTGGCTCAGTCAGGTTGCCTGTATGGAACCTCCACAGAGCCTGCGTTCTGTGGGAAACGACTTCAGAAGGTCGTTGCCCTAAAGCCCTGCTTGTTGAAGTCCTGGAGGGATGTGGCGGATCACAGGACAATGAAGGCAAGGATCTTTGGTCTGCTCCTGCAGCATCGTCCTAACCTCCTCTTACATGAGCGGCAACAGACGCGTCCATGTGCAGGAGCAGGCAGAACTCCCATATCCCAAGTCAGGCCCAGGGTCCATCTAGCCTGGTTCTGCCTACACAGGC
This sequence comes from Varanus komodoensis, assembly GCF_004798865.1. Lineage (NCBI taxonomy): Eukaryota > Metazoa > Chordata > Lepidosauria > Squamata > Varanidae > Varanus > Varanus komodoensis. The sequence goes on from NW_025335549.1 coordinate 3,683,527, forward strand.
TGGCAGCAGACTGGGCTTCAGGCAGGGTTATGCAGCACTAATTACAAGCACCCTTACAGCTTGGTGCTCGAGTGTGAATCACTGAAGGCATGAGATGTGATTATTTGCTTCCATCTGAGAGAGAGCACATACGAGTATTTCCTCTTACACTGAGAAGCCAAGCCAGAGTCTGGGGAACCAAGCCCAGGAAATCCGACAGATTCCCACGCCAGATGGATTTCCTCACACATCCCCACCCTCAGCTTGAAAGGCATTGGCTGTAATAAACAGTGCTGGTTTCGCAACTACTCTCTTGCCTGATGCTCTAACCCAAGGAACTAGCTGAAACTTACAAAGTAGTGTGTTATGCAAAGTCTGCTTAAATGTTTTGTCTCTTGATTGCAAGAAGATGGCCTGAAGCAATGCTGCCTGTTTATATTCTGCATAATAAAATTGACTGAAAAGATGACTTGACAGCTTGGCTACAGAGAAAGCCGGGGACCGAGCACCAGACAGAGACCTGGGGATTCGGCAGTGCAGCGTCAGCTGAAACAGCCGAAAACTTCTGGGAAATAAGCGCTGGTCCTCCCTGTTGCTTCTTAGAAAGCCTGAGAACTGCCTCACTCCAAGTCTTACCTTTGGCCCAGCGACCACAGCAGTGGTGCTGGATACAGAGGCTCAGGCAGGCATCTTTCCCGACTCTGCCTGGAGGCACCAAGGATCCGGCCTGGGCCCTCGGGATGCAAAGCATGAGCTCAGCCAATGAGGCATGGCCCTGGGGCAATGGAGTTTTGCCCAGGCTTGATGTGCTTTCAACATACTGCAACTCATGTTGAAAACGTTGGTTAGGATGCTGAGAAGAGATGCTCCCAGGGCAGGGTCCAGTTACACTAGCTGCACTTCTGCCCCAGCTGAAAAGCTAAGTCAAGAGTATGTGAAGGAAAAGAGCTAAGTTCGGCATATGCTGGACCCAACCCCAGATGCACAGACATCCCACAAAGTCATGGGATGCACTGCAACACCACACAGTGCTTCTCCTTATGGACAATGTCAAAAATGCAGATGACTTTGCTGGAGAATGTTTGAAAACAGCAATGTACTTTTAAAAAACACTTGTATTACAAAAATATCATCATGTTGACTATTAAAAGGGAGTAGCACATTACTGTTTTTCAGATTCTTTAAAATAATTTTCTTAATAAAATTTGTAATCCTATGGTTACATTTTGGGAAGGGGTCCATGGAAAGCTGTTTCCAAACCGGGTTGCACATAATTGTCTACAAAGCAGGCAGTGCGTCTCATGCATGCGCACGCAGGCCAGCCAATGGTGGAGCAAGCACTGGGCTGGGATGCAGGAGATGAGAGGCCTAGTCCCATTCGACCTTGAAGCTTATTGGGTGAGACCAGGCCAGCCACTAAGTCTCAGCCTGGCCTACCTCACAGGGTTGCTGTTAGAATAAAATGGAGAAGGAGAAGAAAACCACATTAGCCACTTTGGGTTCTGTTCAAATGGAAATACGGCAGAATATAAATGTGTTAATGAATAAATGTGGGTGTTTGTAGGTAAGCACCTATATGCATAGGCGTGTGTGCAAATATTCTTCATAGGGAAGGTTCTTACACAACACTGCAAATTCATAACTTCCCAGAAAACCCAGAGTCAAGTCTGAACAAACAGGATGCTTTATGTGGAGGGAGAGTAAACACAGCAAGCAATCTAAACAAATTTTAAAATAATTTCACGAATGGTTTCCCTTTGGGGAGGATGAAGAAGTCGGACTTTTCTGGAAGTCACTTTCAGCTGATGGCTCCCTTATTAGACAAAAATTAGCATCCAATCGACCATGAAAAAGGCAAGCCATTATACACAAGGAGAGTCATCAAACTGACACAAGCTACTGTACATCTTGACACTTACTACATAATCAAAGTAATCTTTACTCTCCCTGGCAGATCTAATGCAGCTGTTCGTTTATCACCTTCCCTTGCTCCAGTGGGCCTGCCGTGTCACCTAGGCAGAGATGACAAACCAAATAAATAAATTGCAACGTTATCTCTTGGCGCTGCTCAGGTACAGCAAACAGGAGAAGAGCATTTAGTATTCCGTAATGGAGTTAGCCGTAATTTACCGAGAGATAATTTCTTTTGGACCTAAAAGTGTCCTGCCTCCCGTCGTGCAGACAAATAGAAGTAGCTGGCAGGAAATGGGGCATGATAATGCCACTCTTTAAATAGAGTAACAAAATGGAAATTCAATAGGCATGCATTACAAAATATGCAGCTCCCCGTTATCCAAACCTTTGATGGTTTTATAGCTGTTCACAGCACAAAAAGATTATATTAGCTCTTCAGCCCCAGTTTAAATACAAGGAAAATTTAAAGTGCCCGTGGAGGGGGGATGTTTGTTTGTTTTTGTGTTTTCCCAAGTAAATCCCGTTGTTGTTGCTATGTGCCATCAACTGATCCCCTATTTATAGCAATCCAAATTCCTTACTACCACAGTAAATTTTAGGCACAGAGAATAGCTGGAACTCAAAAGTGGAATCTGCTTTGGAAGTCCTAAATCAAATCAATGTATATGTGTGATTTCAAAAGGCCGGCCCTGTCTGAAAGGCAGTGCTCCAATGGAGTCACGTTCCATCTTGTGGTTCCTTGAAGATTACAGGGGTAGTTGGCAGCAAGATCAAGGCAGGAAGAAAGTAGGGGTTTGGAGAGCTCCACGTTGGTCCTGCTGGCTGGAATGCTCTTCTGCTAGGACAAAAGGCAGATGTTGTCTCAGCATGGAGCGAAAGCCAAATGGGGTCTTATAAGGTTGATAATACCTGTCGTGTGGCCAGCTGTACTGGGAGAGCTGACTGGATTATTAAGGGGCTTTCACCCGGTTTGTTTAGCTTGGGACTTCTGTGAGACTAGGAAATGGAGGTTCTCCCAGGGATTCATCCTCTGAACCAGCGGATCGTGATGGTGCTGTGGCCTCTTGATGGGAGAGCCCTGAATTGTCCTGTTCCTGAGAAAACTGTACTTGTCTTCAGCAGAATCCCCTCTGCACACCGGAAGGTATGAAGGCTGGGGGAATCACAGCAGCACTATGCAGTGGGGGGAAAGGGTGGCCCATGCCTTGGCACCAGCTTTTTCCTGGTTCCTGGGCAAGATTGGCATCAGAACTTGACATCACCATCAGGTCAGTGCTCTCGTAGCGGTCACCACTGATGTTCTGATGGCGGGCTTGGACATATGCATGGAAGATCATGCTGTTAGACATGACAGCTGTGTGCATCCCCCAGGATCAGGGGTATCATGCCGCTTGTTGAGACGTAGCAGCAGGAGAGGGCTATTGCCTGCATGTCCCACTTGTAGGCTTCCAATGGCAGGTTGACCGCTGTGGATGCTGAACTACCTTGACCCTCTGAGCTCTTCATACGTTTCAGTGCACAGAATCAACCGGGCAACAAGCGGCCTCTCGTGACGTTTGAAATTCTCATCCCCTTTCCTGCAGAGCCCAGCTGGCCCAAATCACCTCCTCAGAACCCAGCCTGTAAATATTTTCTCTGTCTCCCTACCAGGTTCTTTCTTGATTCAAAGAAAATGGGTCTGGGAAACAAAAATGTAAACAGAATAAAAGAATCACACATTATCACTGCAGTCTTCACTCAGGTGTATAAATAGCATCTATGAGTAATCATAGAGTTTACTACTGTTATATCACAATAACTCTGGCTTTGCATGGCTAACCCATTGCTTAATAGTAACACCTTACCTTTAAATAAAAAATAAATTTAGAATACAAAAATTTGTTTCCATCCCTTTCTGGCCTATCCTTGCTGCCTAAGCTGCTTAAGGATGGTTCCTTTCTAAGCTACTTTGATCAGTGGTTGAGCGCATTCTCAAATGCTGAGATCCAAAGATGCTAACTTGAGGCATACCTGCAGGCCTGGGTATGCCAGCTCAGTCTCTGACCTCTCCTTTCAAGTGGTGGCTGTTGGACATCCGCTCTGTTCCAAAAGCAGCTAGTCGTGTCACATGGGGGCTGCTGAAACACAGGACGAAGGCGCACCATGGGCTGACAGAACTAGCTGCACAGGGTTGTCTCAATCCTGACCTTTACGTTTAATTGAAAAGATGAGAGACTTTCATCAGAATCTATTTGATGGCACTTAAGTCTGTGTCTCCCCCAGAAGACAAATGACTAAAATTAGGGGAGGGGGGAAATGGACATAAAGAGCTACTGAACCAAAAATGATCGGCATTAGCTTCAAAGCCAGTGGGTTTTCCTCCACCACCACCCATATCGATCCGAAACAGAATAAATCCGTAAACGGTGATAGAGTTCAATGTAAATTACTTACAGCAAATGCTGCTTTTCAGCTCGCACCAGACAATCATGCTGGCCCATCCAGTCTCTTTTGCTTAGACAAAGCAAATTAACGTGGATAAAAACAGCCGTAATCCAAGGACTCTTTCTGAAACTGAGCTTTTTTGTGACATGCTTTCACCCAGGTTCCAATTGCACAGGAATATCAGCAGTGTCTATTTACAACACTGAACTCCTGTATACTAAAAGTTTTCCCAACAGACAAGAAGCAAAGGAAGTGGGATTCCAGAAATAACTCATAAGGTAAGAATGCCAGTAACAAAGTATGGAAGAATAGCATAAATGCTGCACCTAAACACTACAGAAATGCTAGAAGCATCAGTGTCAACCGTGTATATAAACCTAGAGTATTAAAACTCAGATCCATGGGCCAAATCCCCCCCTGCCCCCCCCCCAATTCTCCTGGTTCCAACACCTTTCCCCTACTTGGTAGTTTCTCAGATTTTGTATATTTTTCTCCATTCCAGAACTAAAGTTGCTCAAAGTGATCATGCCAGATACCTGGATCCAAATGGCTATGGACTGTGAAAGTCAGAGGATTCCAGACTAATTTGATGGAAAGCCATTCCAGCAACCTGTTTGGACCAGCTCTTTGTTAGAACCATGTTGTATTTATTTACTTATATTTATATTTTTGAACAGGACTGCAGGTGGCCCAGTGGTTTAGACCGCTGTGCTGCTGGGCTGGTTGATTGAAAGGTCACCGGTTCGAATCTGCACAATGGGGTGAGTTCCCGTTGCTCCGTCCCAGCTCCTGCCAACCTTGCAGTTTGAAAGCATGCAAA
>NW_025335549.1:3688763-3727864 GCF_004798865.1 Varanus komodoensis
GCACAATGGGATGAGTTCCCGTTGCTCCGTCCCAGCTCCTGCCAACCTTGCAGTTTGAAAGCATGCAAATGCAAGTAGATAAAAAGGTACCACTTCGGTGGGCAGGTAACAGCGTTCCGTGCACTTTGGTGTTTAGTCATGCCGGCCACATGACCACGGAGACTGTCTGCGGACAAACGCCGGCTCCCTCAGCCAGGAAGCGGAGATGAGCACCACCCCCTAGAGTCAGGCATGACTGGACTTAATGTCAAGGGGAAACCTTTACCTAACCTTTACCTTTATATTCTTGAACAGTGCAAATAAATAAATAAATAAATAAATAAATAAATAAATAAATAGAGGAAAGCAATAGAATGGGAAAGACTAGAGAACTTTTCAAGAAAATTGGAGGTATGAAGAGAACATTTCATGCAAAGTTGGGCATGATAAAGGACAAAAATGGTAGGGACCTAACAGATGCAGAAGAGATTAAGGTGACAAGAGTACATGGAAGAACTGTACAAAAAAGATCTTAATATCCCTGATGACCATGATGGGGTGGTCACTGACCTCAAGCCAGACATCCTGGAGTGTGAAGTCAAATGGGCCTTAGGAAGTCTGAGCAACAACAAAGCTAGTGGAGGTGACAGCATTCCAGCTGAGCTATTCAAAATCCCAAAAGACAAGGCAATTAAAGTGCTACACTCAATATGCCAGCAAATTTGGAAAACTCAGCAGTGGCCACAGGATTGGAAAAGGTCAGTTTACATTCCCATCCCAAAGAAGGTCAATGCCAAAGAATGTTCAAACTACCGCACCATTGCACTTATCTCACATGCTAGCAAAGTTATGCCCAAAATCCTACAAGCTGGGCTCCAGCAGTATGTGGACCGAGAACTACCAGAAGTACAGGCAGGGTTTTGAAGAGGCAAAGGAACTAGAGATCAAATTGCCAACATACACTGGATCATGCAGAAAGCTAGGGAGTTCCAGAAAAACATCTACTTCTGCTTCATTGCCTCCACAAAACCTCTGATTGTGTGGCTCTCAACAAATTGTGGCAAGTTCTTAAAGAGATGGGAGTACCAGATCATCTTATTTGTCTCTTGAGAAACCTCTATGCGGGTCAAGAAGCAACAGTGAGAACTGGACATGGAACTATTAATTGGTTCAAAATTGGGAAAGGGGTACAGCAAGGCTGTATATTGTCACCTTGCCTATTTAACTTATATGCAGAGCACATTATGAGAAAGGCGGGGCTAGATGAATCACCAGTTGGAACTAAGATTGCTGGGAGAAATCTCAACAACCTCAGATATGCAGATTATACCACTCTAATGGCAGAAAGTGAAGAGAAACTAAAGAGCCTCTTGATGGAGGTGAAAGAGGAGAGCACAAAACTTGGCTTGAAACTCAACATCAAGAAAACTAAGATCATGGCAACCGGTCCTATCACATCCTGGCAAATAGATGCGGAAGAAATGGAGGTACTGACAGATTTTATTTTTCTGGGCTCCAAGATCATTGCAGATGGGGACTGCAGCCAAGAAATTAAAAGATGCTTGCTCCTGGGGAGGAAAGCAATGGCAAATCTAGACAGTGTACTAAAAAGCAAAGACATCACCCTGCCATCTAAAGTTTATATAGTCAAAGCTATGGTTTTCCCAGTTGTAACGTATGGCTGTGAGAGTTGGACCGTAACGAAAACTGAATACCAAAGAATTGAGTTCTTTGAATTGTGGTACTGGAGAAGGGTCCAGAGAGTCTCATGGACTGCAAAGAAATCAAAGCAGACAATCTTAAAAGAAATCAACTCTGACTGTTCTTTAGAAAGTCAGATACTGAAGATGAAACTCAAATACTTTGGCCACCTAATGAGAAGGAAGGACTCCCTGGAGAAGAGCCTAATGCTGGGAACAATAGATGGCAAAAGAAGAAGGGGACGGCAGAGGATGAGGTGGATAGATGGAGTCAGTGGGGCAGTGGGTGTGGGCTTGGATGGACTCTAGGAGTTGGTGGAGGACAGGAGAGCCTGGAGGAATGTTGTCCATGGGGTCATGAAGGGTCAGACACAACTCGGTAACTAAACAAAAGAAAAATCTGCGTGTTTATATAATCCAAGGCATATTATGTAATCATCCTTTCTCTTTTATGCTCAAAAGAACCCTGTGAGGCAGGTCAGTCTGAAAGTCATTGACTGGTCCAAAGTTACCCAGTGATCTCCACAGATAAGTATGAACTAGAATCTTCCCCAAACAGGAAGCAAGAATTGGCACAAATTCACACTAGCACAAGTGGAAAAAAATTCTTGCACAAGTCTTGCTTCTGTCAATGAACGGACAACAGAATGAAAAGCCTTGACCATCTGTGAAATGCAGCAGGCAGCATTGGGAAAAAATCTGTATACTCCTATACGTGCTGCATCAAACAGGATACGAAGCAGAAGGAGAGGTTGGACAGGAAGCAATGTGTTGACTCCAACAGCCTAAAGGTGGTTGCTATGTGTGAAGGAAGCATTTCTCCACAGAACACATAATTAAACTCCAGAATTCAGTTCTGCAATCCAGTGAAGGCCTCCACTTTGGTGGGATTTAAAAGGGAATTGGACAAATCCGTGCAGAAGGCTATCCATGGCCATATGCTGCCTCCAGTATCAGAGGCCTTTTGCTTCTGTTCCCCAGTCTCCAGGAAATCCAATCTATTGCACCCCTGTCTTACCTGTGGGAGCCTGGGGCAGCTGCTGGTCACTGTGGGAAAAGAATGCGGGGCTTGCAGGAAATTAAAAGGATGGCTGGGTATGCTGGCAAGGAAAATGAAATCTCAAACGAAGCCAAGAGCAGGTATTTACAGACCCTGCTAGAGTGGTGGACCCTGGCACCTGGTACCAACATGGAGCCAAGGTCCTGCTCCTGGAGTCCTTGATTCGGAGCAGCTCCTAGAGACATCTCCACCCTAAGTGGCAAACATGATTTCTATTCAAACAAAGCCTGGTTCACATTTGAAAGAATCATCAGAATGGTTTTGGTTTTTTTTAATTCAAAAAAAATGTTTTTTTTAATTTAGACTAACCCACCCCCACCACCACCCCCCAATCACTGCCCTATCTCCAGCCTGATTATTTATGGCCTATTTAGGCATGCTCCATGTGACATATTACAAGGGAAACTAAGCCACTTAAGAACATCCTTAAGGATTAAAGGTTTCTGCATCCAAAGGAGCCTCACCCCCACCCCTGCCCCGAGAAATTTAGACTCCATGAATGAAAGCCTTCTAAAAAGTCTTGCCCTTGATAACTCCACTCAGCTCTTGTAAGCTCAAGGATGGGCTTCCTTTATGGAATCAGTCCGTCTCCTGCCTCGTCTCCCTCTATTTCTTCTCTCTTCAGCTTCCCTTGCATTAGCTCCCATCCGATTACTAGAGCTGTTATTTTTCATAACCTCTCTCTCTCTAGTATTTACTAGGGAAAATTTACTAACTTAAATAAACCAAGTTAAAATTGCTGACTGTCATTCCCACTTCCCGCTGCTGAAAACCTTTCATTTCAGGGAAAGCAAATAGAAATGGCAAGTCTCTTTGCCCTTCACCTTTTCACTAGAAGCCAAACAGATGCTAGAGCAAAAAAGCATTCGTATCTAACTACTTGAAGAATTTCAGATTACTGCACTGTCTTCTAAATTGCTGCAATCATGTTCGCTAAGTATGTTGCCGTTAGCAACTGTAAGGTTGAATGTTATTGGTTTGGATTGCTAAGAGAGTAGCATCGCACAAAAACCCTTGGATCAGCATGCAACTTGACATTGGGATGCAGGGGGACCTCGGGATTTTGTTCCTAGTTTAAAAAACTTCAGTGCTAACAAAAAATTCAAGGGTTTATTGTCAAAACGGAGAGTGGGGAGAGATCTGTTCAAAAGCCGCACCAGAAGAAGAAGGTTTATAAAAAACAATGAATAATTTGAGATAGGGGCTGTCACCCAGTTGAAGACGTGCTTCAACCTAAGGGGTGAGATGTATTAAAATGTGTATTGTCACTCTGTGCATGTCAGGAGTCATGTTACACTCGAGGCTGCTTTTGAAGATGATTTGGAATTTGCAGGTCATTCAGAATCCACTCCCTAGAATGCAAAAACGGGCTGGATGTTTTGTTCTTTTCGTGCAGCTGTTTTGTCCACTGCACTGGCTTCCAGGCCATTCCTAGGCTGTTTTGACCTTCTAAGTCCTTCACAGCCTAGGTCCAGGGTACCTGAAGGATTGCCTATCAGTACCAGAGATTCTTCTCTGATTCTTCTCACCATCCAAGGATAGGGACCAAACCTCTCCAGCCCAGCAACTGAATCCAATTTCTAAGAAGTTCCCACGGGCCTCATACCTGGGAGGGCTGAAGGCCAAAGCACCACCCTACACCAGTTTAACTATCAATAAGCCTTAACTATCAATAAACTTTTCAGCCATTCAGAAAGCAGGAGGGGAACCAGAAATGTAGAAAAGCTGGAAAATTGTGAAGCTATTGCTGGTCAGTGGGAACCCCAAGTTTGGGGTCCTGAGATCCCCACTTCCAGCTGAGAGCAATATAACAGCCTTTGATATTTTGATAACCTGGAAATGTTATGGAACAGCAGTGCATACATTCCTCAAATAAATAAACAGCATATTCTGGAGCCCTGGGTCCTACTGAGTCACATAGTCATTTCAGAATCATGCCTGCATGGTAGAATTCCCTGCAGCCTCATGGACAAACCTAAGATTTGATGCTTACTAGCCATCTGGAACACTTTCACGAAAATGTTTAATTACTGACTACATTTTAAGAAGCATTAAACCCATCAGTGCTGGGTTGTTGTGACTGGATGCAGGAGCTCACATTCGCGATAAAAACTCTTGCATGGACAAAACTCCAGTGTGCTTCTTCGCACCACAGTCACAATCTAACATTGGGAAAGCAATTCTCCAAATGCACGGAGGATAAATGGACTTAATGCCACTAAGTAAACATGACATTTTCATTGCACTGTGATCATAGATGAGTCATTAAGTAAAATGATTAATCAGAAATCAATGTTACTAAGCTCCTTTAGAGACAATGTGCCCCTTTGCCATGCAGAAGCCTTCCATTGATGGCCTAATGCATTTATTCGTACTCTCAGACAGTTGTTGTTAGTCTTAAACATCAGTGCCGGCCGGAAATCTGTGTGCAATTAAGCTCAAGTGATGACCTCTTTGTATGCGTTTTGGCACTTTTTATCAGACAGCTTGTTGTGCAAATATATAAATGAGTTCAAGCATTATAGGGAATTGCATTAACCATAATTTTCAGGCAGACAGCTATATTCCTGAATTTTAATACATGCACGAACAAGTTATTCAGCTCCATAAATTACTCATTTTATCAATCAGCAAATAGTTTTAACAGTTAGTGGATAGATTTGTTCTCAGGCATTAGAATCGACTGCTTTTGCAGCTGGACTTCCTCCTGCTTTTGCAGATTTGCCCTTTTGGAAGGAAAGCTGTGGGTTTGTTTAAAGAATATCCCATAAGCCATTGCCTTTTGCTTTCTGTATTTTGTATTTGGGAACAAATTCATCATGCATCAACTTTAGATGGATCTCTATGAAATGCAAAGGTCTGAAGGTCCATCCTTTGGTGGTAAAGCAACAGACTTTGTGTAAACTCCCCAAACTCTCCAGTAAGCACTGGGTAGAAAATGATGAAAACTACATTTCTGTCTGAGACCCCCTTAACTAGGGGTCCCCAATATGGTACCAACAGGACCCTTGAGTTGTACCCAGAATGGGGTCCCCAACATGACTCCAGTAAGTACCTAAAAAGCTTTTAAAAACTCTAATTTTTGTTCATGGATTTGTGTATATTAATAGCAAAGAAATGCCTACGAAGGAAAATTGTCCCCTCCACCCCTTGCCTAAGTCTAGCCACCTTCTTTTGCTTCCTTCCTTGCATTGGTTCCTACTCACTCCTTTTCATCTCTAGCCTACTTGTGTCCGTAATCAACTTCTTTCTCTCCCCTCCTAGCCCCTAGCCTTCCCCTTCCCCTCCCTCTACCTTTGCCATGCAATTCCTCCTTCCCCCCAGCTTCTAGCCTCAGTCCGACTCTTTCTCGCATTTCTTTCACTAGCCAGACCTTCAGAGCAGCCATTATCAGCAGCTAGTCACATCCTCCATGGGACTTTTTGGAGCAGTTTCTCAAATTCCCAGAGGTGCCCCCAAGTTCTGAAAGGTTGGAGACCCCTGAACTAGGCAATAATGGCCATCATTGGGTGTCGAACCACTCAAGGGTCAAATTCAATTCTGGAAAAGCATTTGGGGGCTGCACTCCAATGCTGGGTGGGGCTGAAGCAAAACTACAGGACCAAAAACACCAACATAATTTAATCCAGAACACTCCCTACCAGAGATGTAACCTTTGGAGAAGCAAGCTAGCCATCTAGAACGAAGCATGGAAAGACACAGAAGTTAAGAAACAACCAAAGGCATATTAGCACTCTGCGCTTGCTGATATATACAGCAGCAGCTAGGGGAAGTTTGTGGCTAAACTGAATGGGCAAATCATGTAACCTGTAGTAGGCAACTTCTAATGTTATGATGGTTAACTTCTCTGGCTGGCTTGACCACTGAGGGAGCTTCATAAAGCTACTGCAGAGGTGGGGGTGAACGTGGGACAAAACCCCCTCCCCATCTATTCATCTTGTGGTTTGCAAGGTTTGTGAACTGCCAGGAGACCTGCAGCTACTCGATGAAATAGAAATGAAATAAATTTAAAAAATTAAAACGCAGCAAGGGGCACTCAGGAAAAAGCCCTTGCATCAGGCAAAGGAAGGAAGGGTGGATCCTTATTATAGCCAAAAACAGCAGCACCTGGACACAAGAAAAGGCATCAGCAGTCTCTTCAGAAGCCTCAAAATGTGGAGAAATACAGAAAAGGACTTCGGAAAAAGCCCTCAGCAAAGACATCTTACTCCAGCCCCCAACCCCATAATAGGCCCAATTATGACTGAATATTATAGAAATATAGAAACAAAGTGAGTCAGAAGGGGCCTCCCAGGCCATCTAGTCTGACCCCCAGCTCCAGCCAGCTCTACTCATGTCATCCCCAACATGTTGTTCAAGCTTTCCTTGAACACCCTCACCGATGAGGCCTCAACCACCTCCCTTGAAAGCCTATTCTATATCCTAATGATCAGGAAGTACTTCCTGACATCCAACTTGAAGCCTGATTCCTTTGCCCCATTGGCACGTGTCCTGCCCTCCACTGCAGGGAAGGACAGGTCATGGCCCTCCTCCACATGACATCCCCTCACATACCTATAAGCCGCTAACCTCACATACGTATAAGCCGCTTAAAGATCCCCTCGGAGCCTCCTCTTCTCCAGGTTGAAAAGACCCAGTTCCCTCAATCTCTCCTCATACGTCATCCCTCCCAGTCCAACTACCATTCTTGTGACCCTTTGCTGAACCGATTTTAACCTAGCTAAGCCTCTCCTATAATGTAGAGCCCAGAATTGGTGAGAGCCAGTGTGGTGTAGTGGTTAAGAGCCTGGGACTGGGACTCAGACGATCTGGGTTCTAGTCCCCGCTCGGCCATGGAGCCAACTGGGTGACTTTCGGCCAGTCACAGACTCTCTGCCCAACCTACCTCACAGGGTTGTTGTTGTGGGGATAAGATGGAGGGGGAGAATGATGTAAGCTGCCTTGAGCCCTTTGCAGGAAAAAGGCAGGATATAAATGGGCCGTGGGAGGGGGATGGACACAGTTCTCCAGTTGTGGGTGCACCAGAGTTGTGTAGAGTAGTGTCAACACCTCCCTAGATCTGGAAGCCACACCTTGGGCTATACATCCAAGGGTGGCATTTGCCTTCTTAACCACTACATCACGCTGCTGGCTACTGTTTAGCCTGCTGTCAACAAGTACCCTGATATTCCTTTCACGAGTGCTGCTCTCCAGTCACTTGTCCCCCATCCTGTTCCTGTGACACCTCGTATTCCTGTGTCCCAAGGGCAAGACCTTGCACTTATCCACTTTGAATGCCATCCTGTTGTTCCCGCCCACTTCCACAGCCTGTCCAGATCCTTCTGGATCTGGATCACCTGCGCCTCCATTGTGGCCACCGCCCCCACTTTGGTATCGTCAGCAGACTGGTTATCCCCTCCTCCAGGTCATTGATTATCCCCAAGCACAGAATGCAAATCCATGTGATGGGGAAAAGATAGATGAAGACTCAAAAGGCTTGTATTTTAGAATAAAAGCACTCAATGTTGCTACAGGTTCCATTTGTTTGTTGGACATCAGAACATCTTTTCTAGCTTTTGGGCTTTTTACAGGCATCAAGTGCCATGGTCCCAAAGGCTCATGGCTGCACCTGTGCACCAACACCCCACCGGATGTGCATGGGCCTCTTCACACAAACAAGCCCATGTGGCTGCAGCGTCACTTGCTCTTGTTATACCCCACCCTTTTTCCTGCAAGGAACCCAAGGTCCTCTTCTCAGCAAAGTCACCCAGTGGGCTTCATAGCTGAGCAGGGACTTAACCCCAGTTGTCTGCAACCCACCCAACATTCTAACCACCACGCCACCCTGGTCACATGGGGCCTGAGCCATCGTGGATGCTGTCCAGCAGCTGCCCTAGAAAGCAGTGGCGGGCAATGTGGGGGGGTGCAGATGCTTAGGCCAAAAGCTCCTGTGGCTAAGTTGAAGTCTGAGCAAAATTCTGATATTCTCCCAGACAGAGTGAGCTCACCTGTACCATTTTGTGGCCCTGGCCTTTTCCTTCCTTCCACACCCCCCAGAATGGAACTTCTGCATTTTTTGTGTGTTTTCTGTCTCTGTGCAACACTAATAACTCATCCAGAATTTAAAAACAGACAGGCAATACAACCACAGCCTTCCCCCTAGTGGACTCCAGCAATGCTTTTAAAGTAAGATGAAAGCTAAGCAGTACAGTGTTTCATCTTTAGTAGCTCATTCTAGCAGCACTGGGGTGGCAACAGGATTTGCTGGATAGCTGCCAAGACCCTAAATGTGATAAACAGCCATAGCACACAATTGCAGGACTCAATGGCATAGACCTCTCCTCCCAACCCCACTTTCAAGGGCTGAAGCAAGCCCTGGCAGCTCCCCAAAACTTTGGCCAAGGCAGGCTGAAACGCGCACCCTTCCACTGTGACAGATATTTGCAAAAGGTATGGCCAGGATAAAAGCCGTTAGGCAGGGCTACGTTTTTTCCTGCCCCATAAAGTCTTAGCATCTGCTTTGGAAGTTCTCTTCAATGCACCCGAAAAGGCAGAGGTGGAAAAGGAGCAGGAACAGACAAGCTGTTCAAACTCTTGTAATCAATCTCTTGATTACAGTCCAATTAAGAGATTGGACTGTATCTTCCCTATGAGGAACGGCTGAAGAAGAGTGTCTTTTTTTCTGTCGATAACATTTTTTCCATCTGGAAGGAAAGGACCATGATAGAGGGGAAAGTGATGCAGTGTGAAAGTAATGAACGTAGAAATTTCCCTTGTTCTCTCAGGGAAGAAGGGAAACTTAGGGTCATGGGATAAAAAATAATTGGTAGTAAGTCCAAATGAGATAAAATCAAGTATTTTTTCAACCAGCATGTAAAATATAAAATCCACGGTGACAATATTGTGGTGGTTATTAAGCTTATATGGCTTTAAAAGATTAGTCGAACTCATGAAGATGGTGAAGGAAAGGCCCATCAATGGTTATTAGACATGATAACTAACCGGAATACTCTCATGGTGTTAAACAGAAGGCTATTTGCTCCCACAGGTCTCTAGTTAGCCATCAGCTACTAGGACTAGAAAAACATTTTGCCTGACCCTGCATGCTTTCTATTCTAAATTAGGCCAAGTCAAGGTTCCTAAAACTTGGTGCAAGCTTTAGAGATCTTCAGAATTCTTTCAGGGAAGCCAGTTAATAAAACAAAAACAGGCAGAAAGGGAAATAGTGGCTGATGTTGAAACGACGGAGTCTGAATTTAATAACAGTCAAAAGAGGCTCTACTATCTATTTTCTTCCTATCTGATTCTAAAAGGTACCACATACACCGAGGACCAAGTGCAAGTAACCCGGACTCAATCCACTTAGCTATAGTTCCTTCCCAGAGATGACACGATACATATTCAGTTGCATTAGCATGTTGTATTTTAATACTATTCCAAACTACCATATCCATGAGACTATTTTCAAATACAATTGAGAGCTGGGGGGAGAGAGGGAATAAGATAGTTGCTTACGATTTTATACCTATGGTTAAATTCTTCACAACATCAAAAAAGAAAAGCTGTCTACAAACATTTGTTGCAAGTAGATACAGAATGTACAGTGGTTGTATATACACGTGCATTTCAGCATACAATACATTTTTAGCAGAAATTCTGGGAAAAATAGTCCAGATTTTATATATAATCTATATTTAAGACCATCTGAAGCATTCTCTCCAAAGTTAAACATCCTCTTTGCTTTGGTTATGAAGTGCATTATCCTCAGGATCCTAACTGTACTAGCTGTTGTGAATTAACTCTCAATTGTACTACAAGACATCTTCAAAGCCATCTAGGCTACTCCCCAATCTTCCCCCTCATGCATTCTGTCCCAATGAAATGCACATGATCTTAGCTCACGTTATATGCTAATGGACAACAATTGCATTGATTGACCAATTTGCAATTTTTTTTTTCTTTTGCAGGAGATGGGGATCATAGAGCCAGGGAGCTCGCAGTGTTCATAAAATAGCCATGAGAAACAGGGTTCCACTGGAAATCTGATTGCCAAAAAGAATCAAGAGCGTGTCAATATTGTCAAAGGCCAATGTGCCAGCTATTGCTGATGCAATCTGAAAAGGGAAGGGTAGGGAGATATAAGCCATAACTGGTCAGTTTATTTCAGTTGAACACTGAAATTTGGCAAATGTTCTCTAAGATTTTCTACAACTATTGTACACTAGCCTTAAAGGACTTTAAATTCATATATACAGTTTAATGTGGAGGATTTTGCTGGAAAACTCTATAGTTTTTCTTTGACCAAGTAGAAAAATAGAACTAAAAAGAAGTTATTATGAACCAAGGGATCATCCCAGAAGCTGGGACTGCCAAGTGAAGTGGTAATAACTTTATTCTGCTTAACAAGAATGTGACTGCATCATTTCAGTCTTAGAACATGGTTATTGAAACAATACTCATAGAAGAGGAAATGAAATGCAGATATACACACATACATACAAAATGTAAACAGATCTCTATGTTTAAGTTAAGCTAAGAGAATATCATTTTTATCAAGTTTTCAGTGCTCCTTCTAAGCTTAGAGAAAATTCTGAAAAAAGAGATTATCCACTCACTGATGATTAAATACTTGTGCAGCTTATTAAGTACTCAATACAAATGGGACAAAACCAGAAGTCTACTGAATAGATTCTCTCTACTTGCTAATTTTGCTTCCATATACATAAAAAGTATTTACTGTGGGATAAAGAAAAAGAATGGCATAAATTTAGCCACTTAAATCCATTCTAGATGCATACTGCATCTTTAATTCAAAATTGATATTCACTGGGTGACCCATGTTAAATTTAGATGGGCCGCCACCTTAAATATTAGTACACAACATTCTCAGAACAAACAAAAATGACTGGAACCCCAATTCAATTATATGAATCAATATCCAGGAGGGAGCAGATTGATCAAACACTCAAAGAGTTTGTTAATACATGAAGTAAATAAGCAAGATTTTTTAAAGAAAAAATCCAGATTTTGATATTGGAGCCTAAGTTATCTCACAGATTGAATAATACTTTTCAACACAAAGATGCAAAAATATTGTGTTATAAACAGTACATGGGAAATCCAATCTGTGTAGTGGACCTCAAACATTTGTAAGTGCATGAAATTCATCCAGAGTATCATCTTCTACTAAACAAAAAGAGATAGAGCAGGTTTGGACAGAATATTAAACTATGATTTATTGTGACCATTTAGCTTGAATCAGAAAATGAAGTTTGAAACCAGCCTGTTCAGACACCCACAGCTTAAATTAACCAATTTGTCCTGGTTCAGAAGCAGCAAACTGTAGTTAGATTAAAATGAAAGCAGATGCTTCCACACCCATTGTGTCCACATCTGAGAGCAGAATGCTTGAACTCAAGGCTCATGCACGCAGTCACATGCTACCTGTATGCATGAGACCCTCCCACAGATTCATGCTAGAAGCTAATCATGATGTGCATAAGCAGCTTGCAAGTCACACATCCACACTGTACTTTCAGAAACCCACTCCTTGATGTGGACACAATCACCTCAGTGTGTCCAATAAACGGAATCACAGTTTTAGGCCAGAAGCTTTCCAGTATAGGGTCAGGATGAAAATCTCACACCTTAGCAACAGAATGAGAGTGACTAACACACAGTCTTCTTCAGAACGTTGGATGGGCTTAGAGGACTACCACAGCGACCTTGTGGCTCCTTTGACAGTTCAAGATGGCCAGAAGATGCTTTGGAAACCCAGTGCCACTCCAATCCGGACGCTGGGAATCCATGCCCACGTCCCCCTCCCCACCACAGCTGGTACAGAAAGAATCACTCCACCTGTTTCGCCAGGTCACAAAAAATGCTATCACAAAAGGAGTTTGGTAGGCAATCCCGGGGACCAAGAGGAAGGAGATCAGCTCTACCAAGGTATGATGCATCCCGGCAGTATCTCAGCCACCCTCACTCCTCTCTGAAATGCCAGAGCTAGCAGCCACGGCTGGCGATCTGGCCGCTTCACAGAGTGGGAGGAGCAAGATCTTTGCCACAATGGTCCTCTGGCTCTTCAAAGGATGCCCATGATCCTCTTGCATTGGATTACTCCCTAAGCGGGGCCTCAAAGCCTCACAAACTTTTGATCCGCTTTATTTCAAGTCTACAATGCTCTCCCTATATCCTTCACTTTAAATAAAAGGTTGCAAATTAATTTTAAGGCACATGGCACTACAGTAAGTTTGGAACATATAAATACGCAGATCAGAAAAATGTGACTTTGCTGTGAGCCGGTTCGGGTTTCCTTCTCTGCAGTGTCCCAGTGCTTTATAATGATACATCGGATCTGTTCATGATGTGTGACCCACCAAGCTCAACACAGCCATGTACTGTAGCCTGCCAGGCACTTGCAAACACTCCCAGACCCCTTGGTTTTGCATTCCCGGGCAACCAAAAAAGCACAAGGTTTAATAAAGCACCTCATGGGCCATTGCACATTACAGACAAGAGTGCATCTGGCTTGGCATATCACACATTTCCCAGGACTTTCACTAAATGAAATTACTATTGGCATTTCAGGAAATATAAAAATGATTTCGTGTAGCATTGGGCTTTGGGATGACTGCAGGAGCAAACAAGGGGAATGACACCTGGTGGTGTTTGCTGTTGCTGCGGTCTATAGAAACAGCCTGCTTAGCATCCACACTGGGTGGATGGAAAATACTTAACCCAAGGACAAGCACGTTATTTCTATAGTTCCAGTGGTATTAATAAGGAAATGTAATCTTTCCAGAAGAATATACAGACATTTGAAAGCCAAATACACTAGCATAGGTCTGTTCCTTACGTTGCTGCTTTTTTAACAAATATCTGCTGGAACTCTTATCACTTGCAAAACATTGTTTTTAAAATATAGGTAAATGAGACAGAATAGCAGACTGCTTGTCACAGCTCCAATCAAACTTTTGGTAGTAGTCGTGTCTATGTATGTAAACAGCAAAAGAGGCTTAAGGCTTAGAAAGAACACTGATAAATTCACCCCTCTCACATCAAGACATCCACATCTCCTTCATGGTCCTCCTCAGTCACTTTTAAGGAAAGCACCTCTTCGTTTAGGAACAAGCCACTCAGTCTCTCCTTCCGAGCCTGCCTTTGCTCTTTCAGTTGCCTCTTGCGCAGCGCCTTTTGCTGGAGCTTGCGCTGTTTAGAACGCTTCTGTCAAAATCAAGAAAGTGTCCAAAGTCAGAAAACACCTCTTAACCAGGACTAACAACTATAACAAAGATGGGTGCTTCTATTTTCAGCCCCCTTAGTCATCCTTGCTAACATATAACAAAAATTCAAAAGTTCTCAAAGGGTTGGTCTACCCAGATACTCAAGTATTAGAGTCACAGCTCACACCATTCTGCAACCAGGCTGGAGAAAGCCGGGAACTGCAGGCCTTCTGTCTTCTGGACTTCCTCCATTAGTTATTTAACACATTTCTGTACCACCCAGTAGCCAGCACTCTCCAGATAGGGGACAAAATTGAAATAAAACCAAGAATAAAGCTTAACATAAAAGCAAACGCAAATTGAACACAGCCACAAAATAGCACCAAAGACAGACGATGACACCGTGCAAGGGCAAAAAACGGAAGGGAGCAGAGCTCATTAAGCAGCAAATAACTTTACATGCAGGAGAGGCTTGGCATTTCCTCCAGGATCCTCAAAAAGGGATAGGGAATTGCAGAAACCTGTAGATGTGCTTAAATTTTAACTGAACCATTACTCAAAAAGTACTTATTCACTGCCAAAAGAAAATCCGTCCAGCAATATTCCCAGGCATACGATCAAACAATCAGAAGCTTTACTTTTGAATCCCGGATTCGTTCTGCAGCGCTTGTCGAGAGGTTACTGTCACTGTGGGCTCGGCTGATGTTGGTGCTGGAGTTGGACCCGGAGTTGCCAATGCTGGAACTACTGCTGCTCGCTGAGCTGACCATGCTAGCACTGCTGCTGCTAACACTGGCACCACTCGCTCCGCTGGCACTCCCACAACTGTAGCTGCTTCGCTTCCAGGTCTCCCTTGCAGACCGCTGCCGGGAACCATGCTCCTTAATGTAATTTCTCACCTAAACATACAGAAGAGGAAGAGCTGAAAACGTTTCGAAGAAGCTGAATGAAGCTTTCAAAGGAGTGAATTGCTGGAACACGCTCTCAATGGGGCTGCTTGCAAAGCATGTCCAGAAACTTCATTTGCCTCAAAAAGGCAGCCCTGATGGGGAACACACGAGTTGCACTATTCAACTCTGGCATTTTACCAACTCTGACAGCTTTCACTTTGCTTTCAGGCTTTCAAATCACCTTTAAATCCCTCAGAAACCTGGGCCCAGGATATCAGAGGAAGCCCACCTCCACTGAGCAGCTTGGTGACAAGAAGGTAGAATGGAGATGTGTTCAAGTAATGCAAATATGTACACAGACATTTGGTAGGATGTAAAGAGGCAGCCATGACACAGAGCTGGGCATGGAAACTGGGCAAAGACACACACCAGGAGTGAGGAAGGCGGCTCAGTGCTATCGAAGCTCCTTCCACAACAGGATTAGTTAGTCTTTTTGGCAAAGGGGATGGGAAAACAAGGCAGCTACACACACTCTTTGTGCCCACACTCATTTTACAGGATGCTTAAGGTGCAAGCCTATATATATATTGGTCATGTTGGCAATCAAAAGAACTTATTTCAAATAAAGTCAACAAATTTTAAAATTTAACAAATTTTAAATTTAAAAAAAAATTCTTTAGCAACATTTTTGAATTGTCACATGCCCAGTCCCAGCTGCCCTTACAGAAGTCAAGTAAATCAAATCATTACCATTCGCAAAGATATGCACAACACATTCCACGAAACAAAGGACATTCATTTTAGAAGTAACTCAGGTACCTAACATACCTGTTTCAACTTCTCATCAGTGAGGCAATTTAGCTCAATAATGAACTCGTTGTCTGTAGGAGAGATCTGAGCAGTGGGATCAATAATCTTAATAATATCAAGCTGCTCTCGAAGCCCCATCTCTGTACTGACTTTACGACTCAGATATTCAATATATTCAACCTAAGAAAAACAGGCAAGAAAGCAGTTGGTAATGGTGACTGTGGAGGTCATGAACAGAGGCCCAGCTCCAAGTGCTTTATTGAAAAGGCAAGCAAATTACGTCAAAAAGCCAGCAACTCAAAGGGTTTAGTAAGCAAGACACTTGCAATGCTCAACCCAGAGAAGCCAGCTAGGAGGCTTCAATCAGTGGATGGTCAGCAAAGCCCCCTAGAGGATGGTTGGTCCCCAACACACACACAAAATAGGGAAATAGCTATAGTAGCCTCTCTAGACTACTCGTGGAAAAGTAGCTGGCTGTTACACCAGGGCAGAGACGAAGCAGTGAGCAACTACCTGTTTAGCTCACCAGCCAGCTCATACACACACATACACACACAATGATGTTTCCCATCATTGTACCTTATGAGACGTGAAGTTTTACAGCCCAGACCCAATACACCAATATGAAAAATAAACTAACGTGCAAGGACGTAGTCACCTGCTTCTTCTGAATACAGAAATTTTACCTGTTCATCATTGGTCATTGCACTCCATGGGAGCTCATCAAGGTTCCTGTGCTTGTTTCTCCTTTTTGGAAGCAGGCAGGGAGAGCTTGGAATACTGGGTATGATGTCAGAGAGCACATCACTTCCACTTGCAATATCACTGCCGGGCAACTTACAATGACAGACAAAAGAAAATTAGAACAAAGCCTCAGGGCAGGATGGAGCAGTGCCATGCCATATGCCATGCTATGGAATATGCTCAACATCACAGGAAATTAAGTCTGCAATCCTAGGAGACAATCCTAACGAAACATCTAGCTTTATACTGCTCTCTAATGGTGATTGAGAAAACACAACATTTTAAGTCCCACTTTAGGAATTCAGCAGCTTTGTGGGACACGGATGACCCAGTATCTTTCCCTTTACCCAACTACAAAAGCGTTTTTACCTGCCATTCAAACTCACTGTCTGACCAGTCCCAGTATGTGCTAATGGAGGAAGAGACATCACTGCAGACACTGCCCTCTGGGAACAAATCAAAAGATGTCAATTCCTGATCATCCAAGAGGGAGAAGCAGTCATCCTGATCACTGACAGAAACAGAAGAAAACAATTCTTCGCTGCATTCAGAGCTGGCCACGCTTGTCCCACAAGAGGTCAAGTTCCACCTACCCAAAAAACAGAAACAAAAAAAGTAGTCATACCTTTAACCTCAACACTTTGGAATCATACATTGTTGAAGTTCCTTCCTGACACAGAGATAACAGCAAAAGAAACATTAATTTATCCATCTATCTAGCTATCATTTGTTAACTGGCCAGACAGCCTCAGCTATTAGATGATATAAAAATTTAATGAATATCTATACTGCCCAATAGCTGAAAAAAACCCCTCCAGAATTTCAAATTGATAGATCCGAGATGAATGAACTACCAGTGACATTAAGGAGAAAATAAGGTCACTGGTGAGCTACTCTTCTAGTTCATTTTATTTTTTCAGAATTATGCATATTGATTTTAATTGTTATTGCCATTGCCATACATAACTTGTTCAATAAAGAGCTAAAAAAATATTTAGATTCTGTATATCACTATGCAATCCAGATAGTTATCTTTACATAAAGGCGATACATTCTAACATAGGAAGTAAGTTTTTCCCCCCTTTAAAGTGTTATGTTTTGTCCCTTTAAAATATTCAACTGCTGATAAATCTGTGTTCAGAAGTGTTCACAGTCCACAACATGACAGCCTAGGGGACCTTAATTAAACGTACAAACTTAGTCTTCCTTCATTGCCTCCCCAAAATAGTAGTTTTGTATTATTTTTACTGCTCATTCAGGACAGCAGGGGAGAGGGGAGCGTTCTGTTCTTCATTTTCTGTATTAGTTGGGGGGCAGAGCCGAGATAGCAACAGAGCAGCAGCTTCTCCACTGAGCTCCTTATGTTATTTTATTACTCACTACAAAAACTTAGTGTAATTACAAATAGCAGAAGATAAGGCAGCTGAACACCACATCTGCCAAGGCTAAGATATCCGCTTTAATTCAATTTTCACCAGATCAGCAATGTTAAACCCACTGCAGCAAAAGCAGCATCTTGTGGCACCTGAAACGCTAACAAACCAAATTGATTCATCTCATCACACAGACAACATCTACAAGAATTTCTGGCACAAGAAAGAGGTTTCTAAACCCAAGAACTACTCAGCCTGCTCTGTTCTGCCTTTATCACAGAAAGGGGTCAAGGGCAGTATATAGTGCTCCTCTTCTACCTACCCACCAACTTTTACCTTCACACCATCCAAATTACATGTTTGATGGCTGGGCAGGAATTTGAATGCAGGTGTCCTTTCAAAATAACCACTACTGGAAAGACTGCCAGGAGACCAACTCTATTTGGACATACTTTCTTTAAAAAGCTTCTAAAGGGCAGTCTTCCATTTGAATGGTTGTCCTGTCCTGGGTTAAAGATCAAATACTGTTCTTCCCCACTGCATCCTCCCAACAACCCTATAAAACAGATTAGGCTTACAATCACCCACTGCTGTAGGACTAGGTAAGCTTCATGTGCAGGCAGGGACTAAAACCCAGATCTCCAAGTTCTGGCTCAACACTATCACTACCGTACTACACTGGCGTTCAGTTGATTTCCCTTAAGTTATTTCTTAAGTTCTTCGTTTACGTATCTGGGCGATATCCCGACTTAGCTTATGCCTCACAGAAATCCATGGGATATCGAGCAGCCATGACTCACGTGAGCTCCATGCTAACGGCTACAGTTCACAGACGGACCACAGCGGGTCCGGTCCTCGATTCCACCTTCTAAAGCTGCCACCACGCACGGGCAGGCGGCAGCCGCGCGCCCCTCCCCTCTGGGCCTCGGGGGTCCCTGGGGGGCGGCGCGGCGATGCGCGAGGGCCCGCCCGGCCTCCAGAGCGCGGCGCCCCGGCGTACCTGTGCGAGTGCAGGCGGCGCAGAGGGTCGGTGCGGTGGCAGGACGAGAGGTGGCAGCCGAAGTCGCTGACGTCCAGGCAGGCCGGTCCCTCGTCGCACAGGCTGAGGCTGCCGTGGGCGCGGGGCGGCGGCGAGAGGAGGGCGCCGGGCTCGTCGGGGGCCAGGAACTTCTGCGGCTCCTCGCCGGCCATGGCGGCGCTGGCGAGAGCAGTGGGGGGGCGAGGCGGGAGGCCTTCCCGCGCCGCCCTCGGACGCCTTCCGCCGGGCAGGGGACGGAAGCGCTCAGCCGGCCGCCATGGCGAGCCTCCCGCCCCTCCCGCCGCTGGCTCGGACACGAAGAGCAGGAAGCGCGGCAGCCGCGACTCACCCCGGCCACAGCAGCCCGGCAGCCGGAAGTGCACACTCCGGCTTCCGGTTCCGCGGACGACGAGAAGAGCGGCCCCTCTCTCTCACGTTCTCTCTTCCCGGTCACCCGCGCGTGCGCGTCCGTAGCAGCGCCCCCTGGAGCCTTGGAGGGGAAAAGCGGGCTTAGCTTGCCTTACGGGCGGCTCGCCCGCTGTTGAACGACAGATGGATTCGTTAGGAGAAAGTGCCCACGCCGCAGCGTTAACACACACCAAGACGGAGTCAGTGGGGCTTCTCATCCCTCCCAGTTTGTATGTGGGGAGTTATTTATTTATTTATTATTTATTTATTAAACAATAATAAGAGCCCTCCATGCAGCTGACCCCAATTGCAGGACCACGGATAGCTCCTACGCAGCCCAAAAGGCAAGCTGCAAAGGGTAAGGCACCCTATTGACAAGGGCGCTAACCCAGCTTCCCCTGGGTATAATTTCATATACAGTTAAGGGAACACTTCCATGCAAGTTTGAATAGAAAGGGGACGTACAATTCCCAGCATGCCAGCGCTGTGCAGAGATTGGTTACATAATCCCTGCTTACAGGCAATTAAAAGGTAGATTTTACGCACTGGAGACTGATGAACCATTCTGAGCTAGCTGGAAAGAAGTTGCTGGAAGCTACGGGGAGAATCAAGTGGTTTGCTGCAATTTCGTGAGACATTACATAACTTATGACCAGGGAAACCCACATGTTGCTTGCCATGTACTGTCTCATTGCCATGTGTGTTCAAATAGTTCAAACACAGGTACATTTATCAAATGTAAAATAAGGTTTTGCCTCCTGTTGCGTCTCCCAGAGGAGAGAAACATGTCCCCAACCAAGGTACTGGACGCCACCCCCAAAGAAGCTGCAGCACCCTGGCGCTCCACGGGCGGCCCGTATACGAATCAGAATGAAAGCTGGAAAGGTTGCGGGGCCCCTCCGATACGGGACCACCCACGCCCTCTGCTCCGATTGGCCCTTCCCGCATTTCCGCCTGGGGCCATCAGGGGGCGCCCGTGGCCCAATGGAACGTTCCCCGGGAACGGGCTGGTCACGAGACCGGGCCGCCGGCGCGCCGCTCGCTCTTCCTTGGCTCGGCCGTGTGGCCGCTCGCTGCCCGGTGCCGGCGAGATGGCGGCGCTGGGCAAGGCGGCGTCGCCCCCTTACCCGCTCGCGGGCCTTTCCGGCGAAAGCGGCCTGGACCGGGTCAGCTTTCTGGGGGCTCGGCTGCCCCCGGAGGTGGAAGCGATGGCCAGGAGCGTCGGGGAGCTGAGCAAGGAGACCTTCCGCAAGCTTCTCAAAGGTAAAAGCACAGCAAGCCCGGGGGCGAGGCGCGTGTGACTACAGATCCCATCAGTCCCACCCTGCGCAGCGGCGAAGAGAACGGGCGTGGTAGTCCGGCCAACCCGCTTGTGCAATACAAGAACGAAACCTGACCGCACTCTTAGAGGAGACGGGCAACAAACTAAAGTAATATATTACAATGTCTTTGCCTTATATATCTTTATTTAACAACGGAATTATGTACAGGGCTTCATCATGAGATGCCAGTGTGCTTTAGGATGCATCCTATTCGTATTTAGACTGGGAAAAGCCTTATAATCACTGCATGACCCAGCACACTGGGAGTTTTAGGACTTTTTCCTGTCAAAACACACACAGGTTTCCACCCTTACAATGCGCAACCAATTTCACTATGTTCACTTTAAATTCGTGTGTCAAGGCAGTACATGTTAAAAACCATCCTGCATTGCGCACCTTTCGGAGCATGCCCTGTTGAACGCAGTGGAATGTAACATAATCCAGCCTTTCCTGGCCTAGGATCCTGCATTAGCAGCTTTGGACTACAGTGCCCAGCATTCCTGACTATTGGCTATGCTGGCCTGAGTTAACGGGAACTGGTGGGTCTGGAAGGAACCAGTCTGGGGAAGCCTAGTCAGATCTGCTTAGAAGGCCCCTGGGTCAAGTTGGCAGGAAATAAATAAATAAATATAATCCTATACAGGTCTACTTAGAAATAAACTCCACTGAGTTTAATGGGATTTAGTCCAGGAGATTGAATACAGGTTTTCATGCTTCATTCTACCAAACCGTCCATAGAGATTTGAAGCTAAGAAAACTTAGAAACTTAGAAAAATGAAATAGATAAAACCAATAATTCTACAGGCACGTGCAGAAAATGAAGGCACCTGGGTAAATACTTCTGCTTTTGGCTTGTACTGAAAAGATTGCAACGGAGTCAGCCCACAAACCTCTTTGGGAAGGGCACTCCATTGCATGGTGTCCCTGCAGAAAAGGCCTGTTCTCCTGTTGAGGCATAGCACGCCTATGATAAAGGAGATACCAGGAGAAGGACTTCAGTGAGCATTATTAAAGTATTGGGAGACAAATTCGTGCATATGGGGGAGGGGGGGAAATGTTCCAATCATTAAAATACTGAGTGTATTACATTTAGGGTGAAGTGGGAAAGTTTGTCCTGTGAGGGATGCAGGGGTTGTTTGGTTGTGCTTTGCAAATTGTGGGGTGCCTCTGAGTGCATGGATGACTCTTTCTTGCTTCTCAGTGACCCCAGTTTTCAAGAAGATCTCACCAAGCCTCAATAAGCCAGTTTTCTGTTGCTCCACCAAATCCCTCCATGCCACCATCCTGTTGGCACTAACTGAGCCGGCATTAGAGGGACCAATTTCCTCCGGTAGTGGGAGGAAAGGGGCCTTTTCTGGATCTCAGGGCTGCTGAAACCCCCCTGCACATTTTCCTTGCCGTGATGTAGCCCCCAGGTGTCAAGTAGAGTCCTGTGGGGGCTCTTCATTGCAACCAGCCCCATGAAGTTTCCAGGGTGGGGAAATATCCCATGCTGCCCCTCAGGGCCATGGAGCTCCTCTTCCCATGTGGACCTGCCCAGCCCCTTAGATCTGCATCTGAGGCCCTCTGAGGGAGCGCCCTCCTCTGGGCATAAGGAGGGTGACAACAAGAAGAAGGGCCGTTTTGGGAGTGGCACCCCGACTTTGGAATGAGCTTCCCAAAATGGTTCGCCTGGCACCATCTTTATATTTTTTTTGGCATCAGGCAAAGACTTCTTTATTCTACCAATATTTTAATTTTTAAACTGGTGTTCAGTGGTATCTAACAGAAGGGGATATGTCTTTTATGAAATCTGGAGTTCTGGTGGATGTGTTTTTATCGTTGTTCTATTGTTTTTAGTGGTTATGAAGTTTTTGTTGTTTCATATTGTTTTGCTACGGTTTTTATTGTTGTAACCCACCCAGGGCTAATGGGGTGGATTAGAAATCTAATAAATAAATAACTAAATAAATGATTGTGATGAAACAATGTCCACACCTTTACAGAATTGCCTCAGCTGGTATTTTATATCCTGTGTTCTTTCTGTTGTTTTCCAGTCACTGTCAGTGCATTAGAAGGAAGAGACTGCAAAGCATCGGTGCAGATGATTGCTGAGAGCACCGACCTGTCTGAAGAACAGCTCGCGGTCCTCATCTCGGGCATGTATACCCTACTCCGGGAGGCTCTGAGGCTCCCTGTGGCCTCCCTTAAGCAGGAAGTGAGTAGAAAATGCATCCCTGCCAGCACACACAAACCAGGCCCACGAGTGTGTCGGTAGTTCTAAAGCAGGGCGGGCAGCAAGCAGGCTGCCTGCTCTCCCCTGCCTTCCTCTGAAGCAGCCCTGGCTGCCAGACTGCTGAAATTTGCTGGGGCAAGCCCAGAAAACAACAGCAGCTCCCTGGAGGGTACACGTGGACACATCCAGTTTGTATTCACAGATGTTTAGGGAGTGCTACCCTACTTCTTTCAAAAACTGCAAAAGTGTACATGTGACTTTCCTCTCTTTGTTTTCTTCTCTGTTGTTGTTTTTGCTTTTTTTGCAGGTTTTCAAAGAAGATCTAAAGGCACTTCGGTATGTCTGTTTGCTCCAGTTCCATCCAGTCCCTCTGTGCTTTGCGTCAATCTGCTTCCATGCTTCCATGATGGAGAAGCAGCTTCTGCTGAGTCTACGATGTGCTAAGTGCCTGGGAGGGGCTGCACCCCCAAAGTGTTCTCTTTCCCTGGCGGGCTCCAGGTGGACCTCCTTGCAGACCTCCTAGGATTACAGTGATGGCAGGTTGCTGGGGGAGAAAGCCGCCTCTCAGGTGTCCTCGTCCCAGATTGTTCAGGGCTTTGTTTACTAGTACCAAAACCTTAGATCTGGCCTGGTAGCAAACTGGCAGTGGGCGCAGTCCCCCCGGCAAAGGAGTGGCACACCAAAATGGGGCAGCCTTTGACAACAGCTGCAGCTTCACTCCACGTGAGGTGAGGAATGCCTCACAGGGAGGGCACCGAAGTCACCCTGGCCTCAGATTTTGAGGGTTTGTGTCCCCAAGGCCAAGCTTTGGACCAGGAATTCTCTACAGAGCGTGGTAAGTGCTCACTGCTGGAGTCCCAGTCTAGGCAGGCTGCATCGCTGCAGCAGAAGAGGGCAGGTAGCGGCTTGCCTCATCCCCACCTACCACAACGGAGCCTCTCAGCCCTCGGAACTGCTGGTTGGAGAAGCACCCGCTTGGATGCCCTGGCTGGCTGGCTGGCAAGGTCGTCAGAACCCACCTGGCGCCGTGTGATGGCCAGGATGCTGAGTGCGCCTTCCATTTCTCACAGCAGTCCTCTGGGGAAAGTTGAGGGCATTGCCCATTTTACTCACTAGGACTGCATCTTGACCCTGTTCAGCTACTACAACATGGAGGCTAATAAATAATGATTTAAAGAAAAGCACTGTGGCATGGTGGTCAGAGTGCTGGGCTTGGGCTCCAGCTTTCTGTGTTCTAATCCCCACTTGGCCATGAAGCTTTCTGGATTTGGGCTGGTCATGGACTGTCAGCCTAACATACCGGATAAAATTGAGAGGAGCAGAATTGCGGAAGCTCCCTTGGGGTCCTTACAAGAGAGGAAAAGACAGGTTGGATAGGCAATGTAATGATAATAGACTGCATCTTTCTCAATTCTACGCATGTACATATCAAACACGTTTTTTACTAAACTTACAGACAGATAACTGACTCTAGAATGAGAGGCACTGTCCTATTTTTCAACATTTCCTTTGTTTTCAAAGAATGGTGGTGTAACTAGTGAAACCTGCCTGCATTGTCTGGGTGTGATCACTTGTTCTAATTAGCAAGCAAAACATGATGTTTGTTACATGGACTTAGCCAAAATCTCGAGCGGGTGGCTCAGCATAAAGCATTGCATAAAAGCCTGCTTTTAAAGCCACACGTTAGATGTCTCCCGTCGGGCAGAATGAAAAAACAAAACAGGAGAGCTAAAGCCCTCACAACAAAGATTTGACAAGGTTTTTAAAATACATGGGTATCAATTTCACTTCTTCCCCCTACATCACTGCACAGTGTTCTTTTGGCTAAACTAACCTCTGGAATAATTAAGCCCCTGGCAGAATGGTGTGGTCGACTGCATCCCCGTCGCAGATGGATTGGTGGCCTCATGGCAAATGGCAGCACTGGGGAGAAGCAGGGGCCCCTGTTGGGCCCACTATGGGACCGTGGGCATTGGCAGGTGCCCAGCCATGGCAGGCCGTGGCGGCAGAGCCCGTGGCCCCTCTCCCCCCATCTGACTCTCCCTTAAAGAATCTTTCGGGACCGTACTTTTATACATGCTCTAGGAGTTGCTCTGAGCATGCCTTGGTTGGTCATCCTTTCCCTGCCTCGAAGCTACGCCTGGGAGAGGGACGGAAGGCGGAGAAGCAGTAACCTGTCTGTTTGCTCCGAATTTCCATTGCAATGCGAACGACTCCCGCAGGGTGTGTTTCCATTGGCCCTGCAGCTTAGGGCTCAGCACATGTGCGCCTCAGCTAGTCCTGGGGGTGTTCTGTTGCGCAAAGGTAGCAGAAAATGCCTCCAGCCTCCGGGTAAAGACTGGTTAGGGTGGCATCCCCTGACTGCAGTGCCTCAAGGAGCAGCCAGTGGGCCAAGACTGGATTTTTTGATAAAACCTGTCCTAAGAACTCAATTTCTGTTTGAATGTGGCTGGAAGGGGTAGGAAAAAAGTAGAAATATTAGGGTTGTTTGCCAATGTAATAATTCACAGTGGATTGATTGCATGCCTTTTAATTGATGATGGCAGGTAAAATCGGGTGCAGAACCAGGGGCCACACCTGCTCCTCCAGGGACCTAGTGCAGCTCTTGGGGTTTCCCCAGATGGTCACAAACCCTCTCTTGAAACCACCAATCATTTCCCGGTTTCTGACATTGTGAGCAGTTTTCCCCCAGTTTGGAAAGCTTTGTCCTGCAAAAAGAAAGTTCTGCACCTCCCAGCATTGCCCCTCCCTCCCCCACCCCCTTTTTATTTTATTCATTCTAAACCCTTTTGCTACACACGTAAAAGCTTATTGCATCAGCTTGCAATTCAAGGCACCTTTAAAAAAAGCCACTTTCCATTTTGATGAGCTGCATAATAGAGACAGAAATGCCAATGTCGCCGTTTTCCCCTTTGCTCCCTATTTAATCTTCCACTGGAACCTGAACAGCCTTTAAAAACAGCAACTAATTTGTTGGGTAAAGAGAAAAATTTTCGCTGTTGAATTCATGTGCTACTTTTGTCCTTTTCTCTCTTTAAGGATTCCGGAAGATTTCATCTTGGACTTTGCTACCATAGCCTTTGGGAACAGGTGAGTGGACCTGTTAAGTCCTGTGGGAGATCATCCCTTCCCTGTGTATTGTTCCCTGAGCCACACCTCTTCCCAACATATTTCGCTATCAGCAGGTCCTGCCTGCATCCTCTTAAGTACCTCTGTGATAAGCACTTTGGCCACTGATGGTAGGAGAGGTGCATGTCTTATCCATTCCACAGTTGATATTCTAGAGGCCGGATTCAGATTCCCGACACAAAAGGTTGTGAAAGCAGTAATTATTCAGCCTCTGTGGTGAAGGTCAAGCCAGTAGGCCTCCTGCACAACATTCGAGTGATACTTTGTTTGATCACCTCTACAAAGTAACACCAGTGACGTTTTTGTGACAGATTTTGCTTTGTAGGGTGTTCGTTTTTCTGTCTCAGAGTTTCAAGTACTTCCTGTAAAATTAATAACAACTGGGCACCTGAAACAATGTGTCGCATTCACACATAACACAAAGCCTTGAGTTATGGTAACTTTAGTTAGTTTCTTTGGGCATGCCTTATCTTGCAGACAGAAAAAGTCTTGGTTTCTCCATTTCTGGTCTGTGTCTTTTCTATCCATTTTGCAGACCTTTAGACCAGTTTCATTTCCTGGCTGCATTTATCAGGCACCTCTGTTTCAATGCAGACAAGCCTCAGGCAAGCCAGGGATAAGCCATAGTTCAGGTTTAGGCTTTGCAACAAGCCTTTGTTTAAATGATGGCTTTTATTAGTGGTTTATAGCTGGTTAACAAACTGTGGCCCACCTGTAGGAATAGGTTCAGAGACAGCAACAAACCACATTTCACAAGCCGGATTTCAACGCAAACCTTGGCTTTGCATGATGTGTGAACTGTGTCTTAGTGTGCAAGTGTCCGTGCAGAAAATCCAGGTGCCACATTTCCTTAAATGTGGCAAACTGCCTCTGAGGAAGAGGGTGGTCGTGATAGCGCAGGTGCTGACCCATGAGCACTCTGCAACACTTGCCTTTTCTTAGCACAGTTTCCCCCATGGACTCTGCTTCTGAGCAGTGCCTCTGTTTATTTTTGTGTGCATCCCTTGCACTGTGCTGCAAGTTTTTCTTTCGGTAGAAAAAGACATGGATGTGTGATGAGTTTGAGTCCTGCAAAAAAACAAAAAATGGAATGCATAAGAAGGTTCTGAAAAGCTACCCAAGGGAGCTCTGAGTGTTACATAAGGAAGATAAATCTAGTGGGCAGGATGGCATTGGCTGTGTGCCAGAGGTTGTGCTGTGATGTTATTTGGTAATGAACCGGGTGCTGACTGCGGCTGAGAGGTTCTGGTGCATTCGTTTCCTACAAGAAAGAGACGCCTGGGAGAAAGGGTAGGTTTGTCTGGGCATGCTTTTACGGCTATTTAATCACTCCTTCTGAAAAAGATACTGTAGACCTGGAGAAGATGCAGAAAAGTGCAACCAAAAATGATCAACTCTCTATACAGTGGAGTTACACCACATGGAACTTCTCAGCTCTGACAAAAGGCAGATGGTTGAGGTTTATGTAACTGTGCCTTGCTGAGCCAAAGTAGGTGCGAGCACATTTTCATCTGCTGAAGTGCACTTGGGAAACTGGAGACAGAGAAAAGAAAGGGAGGTGCTTGGTGGCTGAGCACGTGCTTGGCATGCTCAGTGCCCTGGGTCCAGGCTGCAGCGTCTCCATGTGGGGTTGGGGGAGGCTTCTGCCCGGAACCCTCTCCCTCAGTGCAGACCCTTTAGTGTCAAAAGGACCGGTGCTCTGCCTCTGCATAATGCCACATCCCGTTTTCACACAACAGACACTGAGGCTGTGAAGTTTGCTCTTACATAGTAGGGTGACGGCCACCAATGTGGAGAACTTTATGAGGGCATCGAGCACATTCATGGAGAACAGGTGATCCATGCCACTAGTCCTGATGGGAAATAGGCTGCTGAGTTGGAATGGGCCTACCTGCTCGTGGGCAGCGGGGGAGTGGAGAATGTGGAAGCAACTGTGAGTCTTCGTAGGCACAGCCCCAGGAGGAGTCCAGAAATAGAAATAGAAACAGAAGCAGAGCGAGTCAGAAGGGGTCTCCCGAACCATCTAGTCTGACCCCTGACTCCAGCCGGCTCCATTCATGACATGCCTACCATGTGCATGTCCAGCCTGTCCTTGAACATCCGCACCGATGGGGCTTCAACCACCTCCCATGGAAGCCCATTCCATACCTATGGGGTCCTACCTGTCAGGAAGTACTCCCTGGCGTCCAAATTGAACCTGGATTCCCCTAGCTTTGCTCCATTGGTACACATCCTGTCCTTCTCGATGCCCCATGTAGATCTCCCCCATCCTGCTTTGGGGAGAACACAGAAGCAAAATAATCATTTAGCATCTGTGCCTGTTCCCTCACATCAGTCACTGAATCCCCTCCCCCCTTATTCAGCGGTCCCACTGCCTGTCTCCCCTTCCTCTTGCTATTTACGTGCTGCTAGAAGCCCTTTTTGTTGCTCCTGATATTCTTGGCAAGTCTCAGCTCATAATCAGCCTTAGCCTTGCGAAGAATCCTTCTGCATCAGGCCTCCTCCTCCCGATATACCCTTTTGTCAGTTTGCCCCAGTGCCCATTTCCTGCGGAGATTCCTCTTACATCTAATCCCTCTTACCACCTCCTTTCGCATCCATGGCAGCGCCCTCCTTCACCTCCCTGCCTTCCTAACTAGTGGTATCATCAATCCAGGAAGCTATCTTGATGCATATCAGCAAAGACATTATAGAAAATTTAATCCTCAGGAGCAGATGCTTGGTAAAGCTCATGGGCGCAATTGTCCATTCAAGAGCAAGGCAGCCCTCCCACTCCCCAGATACTGTGCCTTACAACAGGGATGATGTGTTGTCGAGGGTGCTGACACACAGGGCTTTTCCCCATTCATAAAAGGACACCTGTGGTGGGCTTAGCCAATCACAAAAGACTTATTTTCCAGAAGGCAAAGGTGTTTCTCTGTTTCTTCTCACCGGCAGGCGGCCAGTTCTAGAAGCTGCACTTCAGAAGCAGACCAGCAAGCTGCCTAGAATCACTGACTTCAGATGGAGAGTGGACGTGGCTCTTTCTACCAGGTATGGAATGATGGGTCCACCTAAAATCGCTGTGGTTTGGGATATGAGATTTGAATCTGCCTAGGCTGCCACTTCTAATTTGGAAGCTCCCACAGCTGTACAAGATTACAGTCAGTGAGCTGGTTCAAACCCACCTGTGGGTTGAGTCATGGGTTATGTTGTTGTGTGAACCCAACCACACTAACAAACCATAGTTTTGTTAACTGCAGACTACCCAGAGTTCATAATCCATAATGCATCATAGGTAGTTTGTGGTTAACAGACTGTGATTGGTTAGCCGTGGTTTATGGTTAACAGACCACAATAATATGTGCTGTTTGTCATGTTGTGTGAGCAATTCCTTTTGCTCTCTGAGCAGTTTCACATAGAACTACTAACACATGAGTTGTTGAATTCTGAATTTTTGTGTTGAGCATACCCTGCCATACCAACAAACTACACTAACCAGAAAGAGAACTCTTGGCTTGTTGTTGGGCATGAACTCATGAACCATGGGTTTTCATTGCGTGTGAACCAGACATACGGGTTTTTCATTATTTGTTTTACCATGCTACAGAGACTGCTGACTAACATGCACAAAACCCGTGGCATTCCACATGCCTTACTACAATGCTGGAAAGGCACTTGGGTGGACAAAGGAGGAGGGAAACAAGCAACTCAGAGACTATGAAAACAAACAACAGTCATTTAGACATCTGCCAGGAAAAACCAAGATAGAGCAAGACACCATGCGTTAAATAAACCATGAGTTAGTATTACGTGCAACTAGTTCTTAAAGACAGTTTGGAAGCTTATTTATTATTCAAAGTTATATTTTGCTTTGCACAGAAGTTATCAAACCAGTGAACATAAAATACAGTGGCATAAATATATCGATAAAAAGAACACAGTACCAGTTAATAAGCAGTAACAACAAACATTCGACAATGTGTCACAAATCACAATTTCAGCTCTGTATGCATAAGTGCTGCTGTTGGGCTGGCAACAAAGACTCTAATGCCATCAGGCTTTTAAAGAAACGTTGACAGTGAGACTGCTGTGATTTCCTATTTTCTGTGTTTGTTGATGTTCTGGTCCAATGGTGAGGAACCACAGCTGTCTTGGACTGCAATTCCCAGCAGCCCCAGTCAGTGTAGTCAATATTTAGGTACACCCTTGATCACCTAGAGGAGCACAAATGCTCCACCCCTGTTTTACGCTATTGATTTAAGTAATATATTTTGTATTTTTCTGTATATCAGTTTGCTGTAAATGACTTTGAGAATAGGTAGTATAGACACGCATGTGGTTGTTCTGCATCACCATTACGTTGAGGCCAATTACAGGGGAGTAAGTCTGGAGGGGCTAACCTTGCTGAGCGCTTCCCCTCCACTGATGGGCGCTCTGAGCTCGCAATCGATGTTGTTGATCTATTTCTCATGAAAAGTTAGCAGCTTGCTCATTGCATGCCGTTATACATGAGAATACGGTTGGTCCAAGTCATTCCCAGGCCCAGTGTTCCTGGATGGAGTGACAGCAGTCAGGGAGCTGGTCAGCTGTAGTTGGAGAAGATTCACCTGTTGATTACCTCTTTTCTCAGCCTGAGTTGTTAAGAGATAAATAACTTCTCTCCCGGCCTGGGTTTCCATTCAGAACCAAGGGTGCTTTTAGTGCACTGGCTTTGTGCACACGCACAGGCAGAGGGAAAGAATAAGAGAGACGGGGGAACCCAAAATGGTGGCAAGGAAGGACTGGAAACCATGCAGCCAAATATTATTTATTATTATTAGAACATTTCTATGCCGCCCCTTGCCGAAGCCTCGGGGCGGCTTACAACACAATAAAATACAATAAAATACAGAAATAACAATATAAAATTAAAATTAACAATATAAAATAAATAAAAAGTATAAAATATAAAAGTCTTCTCCTCCGTATGCGAGCCAACCTTGCTGGGACAGCGTGGGTTCCATTTTTGGATGCTCTGCCTTCTCAGTTTCCATCCTCCCAGCCTTCCCCTGGGACATCCTGTTTATCAACTGGCAACAGCCTTTACTTAGAAACATGGAGAGACTTCAGCCTCATCCATCTAGCTCTGACGTTGGCTGCTTTCTGTCCAGATTCTGCCAGCATCAGCTGTCAGGCAGAACCGGTGCCCTTGGATGATTCATCTGCCATTCTCGGCGTCAGAGAGAATAAAACAAGCCTGCCTCTGAAATGGGCCCTTTTTCCAGCTTAGAGGCCAGAAGGCTTTGGTACCATGTCAGTGAGATGGATGGATCCCAGTGATATGGGGCTTCTAAATCTGTGCATTTTCTGGTGCTCCAAATGGATTTGGATCTGATTTATCTTGTCTGGGTACTACATGCTTGTGATTTTTATGTACACCCTTCTTTTAACTCCTCTTCGCACACATGCAGTTGGCTGTGTGATGGGCTTGGGGAACTTCCTTTTAGTCATCAGGCGTGGGCCAGGGAAATGGGAGAACTGATAACAATTTTGAAACTGGCAAGACTGACTTGGGATCCATTCATTATCCATGCATTCTGTCACTACAGATTTGTTTTCTGGCAAAAAAAAAATTTAGAAACACACTTTTTGTAGGACTGAGAACATGAGAATAAACTTAGGGGAAGATGGTAGGGTATGGGAAGAGAAGAGTGTGGCATCCTAAAATAGCTGACATCAGGGGAGCAGCTAGGCCTGGCCCCTGGGGCCAATGGAAACTTTTCCCCATCATAGCTTGCCCAGCAGAAGGGCCATTTTCAAGGGAAATTGCACGAGATCAAGGAGCAAACTCTCCCCTCCTTTCCCATACTGCAATACCCCCTCCCCTCTTTTTTTGTATGACAATTAAGCTTAGCGGGGAGGTGGGAATACTTTCCCTTTGTTTGGAATGGGATGGGTAAGGTGCAGATTGATTGAAGAGTATTTTATTGGAGATGATTCATATGGGAAATGAATGAGCCTTTTGCCACCTGTTAAATTTAAATAAATCCTTCTCAAAGCATCTACTTTTTGAAATTTGAATATCAGTTAGCATATGCAGATTGGTGCGCTAAGTACCCAGGCCATGGATGGCAGTGTATTAATGTGCACAAGAGTGAGCATCTGCAAAGAGTCGGGAGCTATTTTCCCAGCCTCAGACCTCGCCATGGGCTGCCCTTCCACCCCAGCATAGCTGCTACGCTCTGGCTGTGTCAAGCGCCTTAAAGGAGCCAGGCGGGTGCAATGGCCGAGGGCGCGGACCGGGGACTCGGGCCATCTGGCTTCTAGCCCCACTCGGCCATAGAGACCCCCACATGACAGCCTCTCAGCCCAACCTACCTCACAGGGCAGTTGTTGTGGGGATAAGATTGAAAGCAGGAGGAAAATGATGATTTAAGCTGCCTTGAGTTCTTTTAAAAAAGAAAAAGGCAGAATGTAAATCTCATATAATAAATAGTTAAATCATGGTGCACAAGTAAAGACAACCCTTGATTTAATGGCAGCTTCTATTCAGCCCATATTCCTTGTAATGCACAAGGAAGGCCTGTCTGTTTGTGGAACTTAGAGGCTCAATTGAGACTTGTCCAGGTGTTCCTTCCTACATTGCTCTAATGGTCAGCGTGTGATCGCTTCCAGCTCCTTGGCGCGTGCCTTGCAGCCATCCATTTTGATGCAACTGAAGCTTTCGGATGGGTCAGCACATCGCTTTGAGGTAAGTCGCGATAACTGACACTGTGCGAAATGGTTCACATTAAATTCTTTGCAGGGTTGCAAGAAATGCCAAGCCCCAAAAGGCGATTCCTTTTTCCTGGATTGTTCTCCCCGGCACTTGTGAAACAGTCTTTCAGAGAAGGCTGCACACTCTGCGGCCATTTGTGACACAAGTCCCACCACAGTGCCTTGCAAGTCCTCATTCCCTTTATTTCCGAAGGGTAGGCAGAATGGAGGCGCCCAGGCAGCAGTGAGGCAGAACTGCGTTAATCAGTGTGGAAAGCGAAGATGCGAATTGGTGGATACAAAGCCATTTTCCCAGGGGCAGGCTGCATTTTGCCTACGCAGCGCTGATTTCGAAGCCAAGTGGAGCCACGCTTAAGCACATAGCTTATGCCCTCAAGAAGCTTCAATTGAAAGATGAAGTGGGATGTGGGAAGCAGATTGGTGTATTGCAGCCGGGCTGCCTAAGTAGCCATTTCTGCATCTCGTCTGAAATCCTAATGAAGAGATTTGACAGACTGAGAAAAGAGAACGTAACCCTGTCATTTGGACTGAAAGGGAAATAGATTTCTCAGAGATCACATTTTTATAAGTCAGAACCCTCATTTGTTGAGATCATGCAGCTTTATATATTTGGTTTACTCGGGGCTTTCCAGCAGAAGAAGGGAAGGAAGTTCTAACAGTGAGTGAATCTGCATGTTTCTTTATATTAAGTTATACAACCAGACAGTTGATGTTTGCTTTATGGGCATTTGAGCTAGTTGTTTCATTTTTGGGGTTTTGTTTTGTTCTGTTCTGGTTTTAATAAAATGTCATTGTAATAAGGGCTGCAATGTACAGTCCTTTCATCAATCTAATTCAGATTAAGGTGTCCCCCTCATTCATCAGCCAGGAGATCTTTACAAGTAAATTAACTATTCTTAATGTTTAACCAAAGTAATTCTAAGCATCATCAGCTGGCCTGTAACTTCATAATACCTCTGCCACATGAATACACATCTTGTACAGGTAAAATACACTCATTCATTGTCACTGCTCGCACATATGCAAATGTCTGCAGATTTGATCAGCGAGTTTAATCAGCTGAAATTCATATATTTAACTGAAAATTTATTTCATTGGGTGGGAGCCATAATAATAAATAACCTATACACAGATGTGACTGTTTAGTTATCCTGATCTCTCTCTTGCTCTCTCTCAAAAGAGAAGCCAGACCAGTTGTTTGAAAATAAGACAGTTCTTGTTTGTATATAAAAATGTTTTAAATGGTCCTCAGACAACAGTTATTGGCAGGTTTCTGGTGAGCAAAACGGATTGCAAGTGACCATTTTAAAAAGAATTGCATACCTTTATCTGCTACATATTTAGCAACTGTATGTGTTTGTTTATTGTATTTATTTACTGCCCAGTAGCCAAAGTTGCACAGCCCTGTGCCATAATATTTTGAACACTGACACCCTTGGGGCTTATTGGCAAAGCCACCCTTCATTGCAATATGCTTTCACTTTTGAAGACAAGCAACTGGGCAAGATTTCCTAGTGGCTCAGATTTCTCAAGTTCAGGGTCAGTCCTTCACTAGTGCAGGGACATGTTCATGCTATAGGTTCAGTTCACTTGACCCTATAGAGAACATACCTTGACTATGGATGCAAGGGGATTTTATTTGCATTTTAATAAACCTTCCTGAGTCACGCCTCCCAGACTAATATTATTCTGTGCATGCTGCACTTCTCCAACTTCACAGTACGAAACACATACAAAATGTGTATAAAAATGCAAATTTGAGGAGTAAATGTATAAAAATGTGGATTTTGTGGGAAATGTATGCCATTTTGAGCTGTTTTTAAAATTCTCATTTTTGAAAATGCAGGTTGATCTGGAACTGGGATGGAACTGCCTGTGAATAAGTTCATGCAAGGTTGAGATGGACTAGATAAAAATCCTTCAGAATGTGTATATTTAAAGAAATGCATATATATTTTTTCCTAGGTGCCGGTTGCAAAGTTCCAAGAACTAAGGTACAACGTTGCTCTGATCCTGAAAGAAATGAATGACTTGGAGAAAAGAAGCATTCTGAAGATTCAGGACTGAAGTTTTTCTTATTAAAATCATTAAGACTTGAAGCTAACCTGGGAATTACCCAAAAGAGCAAACAAACTCCTGTTTTGCAGTGGTATGCGTTGTAACATAACCTTTTTGATACAAGCTGTAAATATTCTCCCAGTCAAGTGCTGAAATGTGCTGCTTTTACCTGAATTTATCTTTTACTTGTACATATAAACTGCATTAGCATTGCCCCTCCGGATGAGCTAAATTCGCATGATTCATCAAAACATCTCAAAAACAGCCATCCCTTGCCATGCCAAGAAGCCCTCTCCAAATGAGCTATGATTCATCCCACTAATTATTGCAGTGAGTTTATGAGCGATCTGTTCCGTTAACATGCGGAGTATGAAAGGGGGTGGCAAAGGAGGTCTCTGCTTTTCAGATGACAAAAAGAAAAAAACCCCAAAACCCTTCGCTGAAAATCAGCATGGAGTTCAGTGTGTTTCTTTAAAAAAAATGGCTTTGCTGCTGTACATTTATTCATGCTGTGTGAAATGAATTCAAGACTCTGCTTTGCTGAAGCACGACATAACTCCCAAACATCCACAGGTCCACACATGGCCTCCCAGTTGGCTTTTTGAGGGAGTGGGGAGTTGTCTAGATGTTGCCTCATCCAGGCATCTCTTATCGAATTGTGGTGTATATAATGCCATCTGAGTCTACATGGTGCTTAAAAGCAGGAAAGTTTGTGTTGGAGTACATATTTTGTCTGGCTGATCTGCTGGTGACTGCAGGCTGGCATTCCATGGAAAGACCATCAGCAGTGGGTGGAGCAGAAGCAAAAGTGGGTGAAGCCATCCCTTCTCTCTCACTCTCGGAATGGGTGATGCATGTAGCAGAACTATCCCTAGATAAGTGGGGCTTGCAAGAAATGTGACAGTGCAAAGCATGCCCTGCTTGGGGTTTGCTACTCTAATCCCTCTGGGAGTTTGGTTCCCTCATCCGGCACATCGTGAGAAGGCAAGACTCCCAGGAGAAGGCAACCATGCCAGGGAAAGCCAACGGCCGAAGAAGAAAAGGAAGCCCGAACAAGAGATGGATCGACTCCATAAAGGAAGGCACAGCCTGGAATTTATAAGACTGGGCAGGACCGTCATGGATAGAACATTTTGGAGGGCTTTCATTCATGGGCAATGGCAATGGCTTGTAGGTCCATCACAGCAGCAGTCCCCCACACAGGACAGCATCATTTGTAGGCCTCGGGGTTGTTTTGTTGACTTCCTCCTCCTGTTAGTTTTTTGCCCTTTTGCACAGCAGCGAGCCTTGGGTTTCCCACCAGTTCTGCTTTTGCTTTCAATATACCACGTGAACATCCACAACAGACGGAACAGCAGCACAAGAATGCTGGCCCCCTATTCTTCCTTCTCTTGCAGGCTTCCCAGCCTGATGTCCTCCAGAAGCTTTGGGGCTTACAGACCTCATTGGCTTTGCTGATTGCAAGTGATGGGAGTTGAAATCCAACCCATCTGGAGGACACTCAGTGGAAGACTGCCCTGTTGAGTAACCAGAAAACCCCTGCTCCACTCCTGCAGGAAGAAAGCCCATGGCTTTCCAAGATTGCTCTTCTCTTTAAATGATTGCTACAGGGTTGTACCTCACGCTGAGCTTTCCGTGTTTAGAGCGTTCTTACCAGAAAAGGCATGAGATTGTGTGTGCCCCACATGGATACACACAGAGAGAGCCTTTTTAGAAGAACTGCGCTTTTAGAAGACAAGCTGAGCAAGTCTGCTTCTCTCTGCTTCATCTCTCCATGAGCCCAGTTTTCCAGCACAAGCCGTCCCATTGGTTTGGTTCAATATCTGACCCTAAGTGACTGCTCCCCACTGCAAGAGGCAATCAGGCAATGTGTCTATGAATGGAGTCCTGCTCCCAGCCGCAACACACACCTGCAACTGTTTTGAAAGTGAAATCTTCATCTCTTAAAAAGGCCTGGATGAGGTCTTCAAGCCATGATTCACCAGACAGTAGCTTCAAAGGCAAAGAACATTGACTAAGCCCACTTCCGTACAGTTTGCTGTGTATACTGTGGACAAACAATGATTTAGGCTATTTCAATAGAAATGAATGAAACAATTGCCTTTCCAGCAGGGAAACCTTGGAACTGAATGGGATAACATGGTGTGAGGGTGTGGACTGTCCATAAACACTCCAATTGCTCAGCTGGTAATGCTGTAGGATTGTTTGCAGACCTGCTTCTGTAAAGCACAAGGAAACTGTCATGTTGGCTATGGGTAAAACCTCACAGACTAGGAAGAGATCTGAGCTGCTGATCTTTGGAGACTCCAAGCAAACTACCCCAGGAGGGTGGTTCAACTGCAATTTGGCACTGGCCTGTCCTCTCTTGTGGGTCTAGCTAGCAAAGCTCTGTAAGAGCAGGGAATCAAATGACCACTGGGGAAGTTACCTTTGCTGGACAACCCTAAGGTAGTCTTGTGTGATCTCAGTGGCCAAATTTTGACACTTCAAAGATCACAAAAGGGACCCCTGGTGAAGAAGTCTTGGGAAAGAGTTCTACAGTCACCCCCACCAAAAAGACCCTGCCTCCAGTAGCTCCTGACTGAACCTCTTGGGGGAACGGATGCCCAGTCACAACGTTGAAGGAAGCCATTTATCGACAGGAAGCTTAATATGGGAGGAAGCAGCCCTCTAGATGATGATTTATAAACCTTCTCCAGTAACAAGTCAACAGGGGAATAATGAAGGGAACCATGACTTTTTAAAATTATTCTGAATGTGCTTACTCTTCAGTATCGATATACTGCAGCCTTCCCAATCTGGGGCCCAAGCTGGCAAGGGCATTCTGATTCTGGCTTTTGTCCAGAATCCGATGGGCACAGGGCACTGGTGGAACCAGTGTTTTTACTGTAAAACAAAAATGGGAGTTAAAATTTATGGGCTTACAAGCAAATTCCTTATTCATAAGCTCATCTGTTACATTCCATTATCAGGAAGACTCAGACCATGAGTAATGGATCTGCACCTTTCTGATTGGCTATAGTGCAGGAAGTGCTCTGGGCTAGCTAAATACTTCTTGGTAAACTGTGAATTCCTGCAGGGACTATGCAGCAACATTGTAGCTATGATTGTGTATTCAACCTAATGGCCTGTCTGCTCTGGCTTACAGCTAGAGGGGAGAAGAAGAGCGAGAGGGGAGGGGGAAGAGTGTCATTTTCTTAAGCCAACAGCAAAATATTAAACTGACTTGGCTTGGAAGGCTGGTGCTTTTGAGAAAGAGTGCAGGTTTTATTTTATAACACAAAAGTTCGCATGAGCAACGTTTTTCTGCCAGGATTTATCCAAAATTTCCCAACAGCAGCAACCAGTCTTCAGAACAAAAAACTAGTTCCTAACATGAGGGGCCGCTCCCAAAAGTCTGGGTTGTACTTCTGGCCCTGAAAACATTGGCTTCAGTGTTGTGCGAAAGGGGTGCGGGACAGGGGCGGAGGATCACGGACTTTCGCCTTTTCCTGCCTTGCAGAAGTCCCAGCACGGAAGGCGGCGAAAAAGACTCGTAAATCAAATCAGGCATTGCTCTCCCTTCCTGCCCGACGGGAAAAGCACGCGAGGGAAAGCAACGGGAGATATGGGAATATCGGGGTGGGAAAAAGCACACCAGGATAAAGGGCATTTCTGGCAGGGCGTGTGTCTTGTGCCACAAGTTAGATTTCAGAAAGAAATTCGACTACGGAGAGTAGAGGAGGAAAGAAAGGGAGAGAGACTGGGGCAGAAAGGGAAGGGAACAGAGAGAGCGAAAGACTGGGGGCAGAGGAAAGAAAGGTAAGACTGTACGAGCAGGAAGAAGAAAAACAGGAAATAAATATGGGGGCAGAAGAAAGAGAAATACGACATGGAGCTAAGGAAAGAAGAGATGGGGCAGGGAGAAGGGTCAAAGAAAAGATCGGGGACAAAACAAAGGCGGAAGATCGGGTGGGAAAGAGAGGAGAGCGGAGGCAGAAAGAAGGGCGTTGGGGAGCAGCGCTTTGGAGTGGAAGAGAAGGCGCGAGAGACGTAGATGGCGAGCGGCGGGAGGCAGGCAGGCGAGGCGGACTGCGGGCGCTCCTCCCGCAGAGGGGGCTGCTCCCCCACCTCCGGCGCCCCTTCCCCGAGTCGCAACAGCACGTTATAAAACCGCCCGGGTTTTGTAACCATCCCGCAAGACGCGGCCCAATGAGCGGCTGCGCCGGGCGGGCGGGCGCGCGCGCGGCGAGGGACGTCGGCGGGATCACACGGCGCGGCCTTTACATAACCGCTCGCCGCGCCGCGCTCGCCTTTATGAGGGGCGTGGAGCGCGAGAAGCCGGCAGAATGGAGCGGCTGGCGCCGGCGGCGGCGCCTGGGTCCGGGTCCGGGGCGCGCGAGCCGCATTCGCAGCCGCAGCCGCGCGAGGAGAGGCGGCGGCGGGCCCTGCTGCTGCCCCTGCCCCTGCCCCT
>NW_025335549.1:3727964-3835618 GCF_004798865.1 Varanus komodoensis
GGGCGAGCTGGTGGACGGCCTGGCGCGCCGCCTCGGCGGCGGCCCGGCGGGCGGCGGCGGCGGGGGCGCGGCGGGCGGCCAGCCCTGGTTCGGGTGCCGCCAGTGCCACGGCTTCCTGCACGAGCCCGTCTCGCTGCCGTGCGGACACACGTTCTGCAAGGCGTGCCTGGAGGGGCCGCGGGCCCGGGCGGCGCTCTGCAGCCTCTGCCCGGCGGCGGGCTCCGCGGGCGCGCGGCCGCGGCTCCGGGTCAACGTCGTGCTGAGCGGCCTGCTGGCGAAGTGGTTCCCCGAGCGGGTGAAGGCGTCGC
This sequence comes from Varanus komodoensis, assembly GCF_004798865.1. Lineage (NCBI taxonomy): Eukaryota > Metazoa > Chordata > Lepidosauria > Squamata > Varanidae > Varanus > Varanus komodoensis. Next base: position 3,728,273 of record NW_025335549.1, read on the forward strand.
GGCTCCGGCACGAGGGGACCCTCTTGTACAAGGAGGGGAAGCTGCAGGCCGCCCTTCAGCGCTACGACGAAGCGGTCCGCTTAGGTAACCTCGCTCCCCGCGCCCGGTCCGGGACAGGAGGGGCCCGCGGTGCCCTCCTTTCCCCCGCGCAACTCCAGGCGGCCGGTGGTGCCGCTGTCCCGTTTGCCCGCGCGTGTCTAGCGCGGGTCCTTTTCCCGTGCCGACTCGCAACTGAATGGATCGTTTTCCTCGCGTGAAAGGGGGAAAGGGTTGTGTTGGGGAGCTGGGTTTGATCTCTGGGACAGTGTGTGCACACGTGCAGATCCCCCTCGACGCTGCAGCCATCCAGACATAAATATGCAGGGGGGGGGGCCGCAGTCACTCCCACCAGTTTGCAGCTTCTAAAGCTTAAGAAACAAAACCAATCCTGATTTCTCGTAGAAATTCAGTAGATGAGGTTCACAGTGGCAGATGAGAAAGAAAGGAACGGTTAATGCTTCGATGGCTTAATTTCCAGGCAGAGGAGAAGGGATCATTGGAGAAAAGTTGGTAACCTTATGAACCCGAGTTTCTACTACTCGGATCCTGCCTATTTCGTCAGAATCAGTTGTATCCCTACTGCACGTTGGCTAAGAAGATTCACTGTACGTGCAGGCAGCTTCAGCCTAGTATATGCTAAGTTTGGGAATTGGGGCACATGCAGAGATCCTCTGTCCCCCAGGTCTACGCCAGCCACCTTTTGGCAGCCTCTCACGAAGATGGCCAGCTACCCCCAGTGGTTTTGTGCTTTAGAAGACGGAACTGTCGCTTGGCATTGCTATTTGGAGGCGCTGTAGAAAGCCTAAGTATTGTCACAGAATGCATCTGTCATTTCTGCGATGCTGGCAGCAGTAATCTGTGTTTTGATCTAGGCTTAGCTTGTTGTTCCTCTTAAGCTTAAGATTTCCCACTGGAAGATGTTAAGATCAGCAAAACACCCAAAGCCCTTCATTTTCTTGCATGCCATCTCTTTCTACTCCAGAAGAAGTGGTAAGGGAAACCAACCAAGGATACCCCTTCTCCCCAGCCTGTGAAATGGGTGTGTTATTCTTGAATTTCCACAAAAGTCTGTTTATTTAGTCCTAAGTGAAAGTAGGTCAGGAGAACAGTGTGTTGCATAAGCTTGGTAGTCCGGTCTGAATTCTCTGCTGCCACCCCCACCCCCATGGGATGGTTGTGTAACGAGGGAAGCGAGGGAGAAATGGGTCGTGTTTCCAAAAGCATCCTCTTGGAGGGCTGGTCATATTTAGCCAAATTGCCAATGACTCACTGTCACGGCCTCTCACTCAGCAAAATTAAATTGAGGTTTTACATATGGACATGAATCGCTGCCTTTCACACCCCCTCCATTTCTAAAGCATCATACAATCTTGGATTATTAAGACGTTGCTGTAGTTCATAAAGAGACATTTGTTTAAACAGGCTTGTTAGGTCTGATTTGAGGGATCTCCTTCATCAAGGATCATTACCTTTTTCTTTTCTGCCATAGTGCAGCTTTAAACAAAGATTGAAGAAGCACAGAACTTCCCAAGCTGTAAAGCTATATAATAACAGTTTCTGCTGAAGTCTATTGCAGCAAAACCAGCAACGAATCTTATGTCGCTGTAACATCGAAGGCATGTTTAAACATTCCTACAATTCCCAGTATACCTTCAGCTGGGTAGGCCATATAAGGATTTGTACACACACACTTAGTGTGTGTGGATGTGGTGTGAATCAAAGTGCATATTACAATATGGCTGATTCCAATTCGTGAACTTGTGGATGCATCCAGGGAGCCAGACGATGCATTGCAAGAACCGTGTGCCCACATTTCATGGCTCTGTATTTGTTGTTATTAAGTAGCTCTGGGATTCAGGACTGGGCAAGGGGGGAAATTAGCCCTTTCCTCCAGTGGTCAGGATGAAAAGCTCTACCACTGCTGCAGGAGGGAGTTGCTAGTAAAGAAAACTACAGGGAGATATTTTTTATTCTGAACAGAAATTGCAAGAGAGCAATCTTGGTTGCGTTCCTGCTGTCCCAGGAGTGGGCAAAACGTAAATTTTTGTGCAGAAGAGTTGCAAATTCCATCCAGTTCTGGCACTCAAAATAATTCCTGGGCTCAGAATTTTTTCCCTCTGAATGTGCTTCCTTTGCACCATGGAATCTTAGGGGGACCCTCCCCCCAAAGAAACCCTAAGTAGATTCCACAGGCCTAAAGACTAACAATCCCCGATTTCACTCATACACTAAAAGTGATTGTGCATTTAACATGATGTGTCTGTAACGATCGTATGCAGAGATTACACTGAAGACTTTTAAATAGCATCTTCGGAAATATCACTGAATTATTGGCATTGCTTACTGCAGTTACTCATTTTAAATGCTGGCATCCGCTCAGGCAGGAGAGCAGAGCCTTTCGGCCTAACAGCCGATTTCCAATTTAGAGACGCTCCTGAGGGCCATATTCCTGTGCTGGATGGGCCAACAGTAATAGCAGAAGGGTATACCAAAGAATACTGGCATATGTTTGCTTAAAGCTCTTAACTATCAGCAGCTCAGCCCTGGGAGAGCCAGATCAACTTCACAGAATGTGGAGTAGAAACTGCGCAAAAGCTGGAGAAACCAAAACGGTGGTTAAAGAAAAGACAACATGGACAGGAAGAGCTGTGGCCATGCAGGGAAACTTCAGAATTTCCCAAGCCGTATTTCTGCCCCTCCCTGTGCAGTAGTCTAGTGGTTAGAGTATTCTACTGGGGCACAGAAGATCCAGCTTCTAACCCCCTCTCAACCATGAGCCTTACTGGTGATTTGGGGCCAGTCGTCAATTCGCAATCTAACCTACTTCACAAGACAAAATGGACAGGAAGAGGAGGATTCCTTCAAAAGGGAAAAAGGGGGGATATGCATGGAATAGCAATAAATAAAACCTTAATTCCATATGTACACACACTGATTTCCAAGAACAGTAGAGTTGTATATCTCCCTGACGACTCTTCAAATGTTTTGTGTAAGACAAATGCAGTGGTTCTCATGGCATCCGTTCCCAAGAGAGAGAGAGCTGTAGTTAATTTTAAACTTTCATAATGGGTATTCCCAGGACACACAAGCGAAGCAAGTGATGCTGAAAGATAGTGTGTCCATCAGTCGTGCTGATAGTTTAATTAATAGTTGTACTGAGTCAATGTTTCCATTACTTACAGCTCCCAATGATCATTTGTTGTATAGCAACCGGTCCCAGATTAATTCAGCTTTGAAATATTGCAAAGAGGCACTGAGTGATGCAGAAATAGCCTGTAAGCTCCAGCCGTACTGGGTCAAGGTAAGTGCCCCCTCCCTGTTTAAATCTTTTGTGCTTCGCTATGGCACAGCAGGAGTCGGTGCCCCATGGCTTGTCACTCCTGCTCTCACGGCTGGAAGTCGCTTGGCTGATGAGGCTTGGCAGTGAATTGCAGCTTGTTGAATGCCTGACTCTCATGTGCAGGGAGGTTCTGGGTGCACAGAAGTCACTCCTCCTTGAATATTTTGGTCCTTCTTGGTAAACCAGTGGCCTGAAAGGACATGGAGAGGAAGTTTACACAAGATTCTTTGTTTCTAGAAGATTACCTAGTTTAAGGAAGAGTCCATGCCTGCTCACCTGGAAGCAATCCTGCTCACCACAGACGAGCTGTTATTGCATAGTGAGAGTCCCAGATACCTCTTGTTTGAGTCTTGCCTCTTTCATCAACGCGTTTGGTTAAGTGAAACACCCCCTTTCAGACACAGTCTGCATCCACAGTAGGGGATAATAATACCTGCCTGCCATACGGGGTTATTATGAAGTGTAACAACACAAAGAGTGTGAATTGTTTCAGATCCTCCCAAGGGCCTATATAAATGCTCAGCATCTGTGGTGTTTTTATGTGTAAGTGTTTGGAGTAAGGTGTGCCTAGAAGCCAAACTCGGGTGCAGGAAGCTGTGACATGCTGGCCAGTTTGTTGTCTGTATTAACCAACTGTGGCTCTCTGGGATTCAGACACAGGCCATTGCTAGCCCTGTCTTGAGATATCAGGGACTGAACATGCAAGGCAAGGGCTTCACCACTGAGCTGTGGCCCTTTCTCAGAGATCTTGCTCCGAATCCCAAGAATGTGGATTGGGCTGTAACTAATCCGTGATGAGAGCATCTCTGACCATATTCAAAGTACATTTCTGTCCTTGCACATACTTCAGATATGAGCTCTGGCCATGATGGCTTTTTATCATTGTTGGTCTGTCATGCCATCTGAATCCCATCATGGTATTTCATCATGGTAAGCGTAGGCTGGAGAAACAGGAAAAAAAGCAAAGGTTTATTCTGGTTTCTCTGTACTACCATGGCTTGTTGTGTTGGTTGAACCCAGGTTCACGGGTTCCACTGTCCTGCTACGCAACGAGACAGAATTCCCTGGAAAGAGCAAACCAATGTGCCAACCGATGAGGAAGAAGCAGGCAATGTAGGCAAGGAGCAGTGCACCTTGGTATTGAATTTCAGGTGCAGTGGCAGATGGGAATCCTGCCAGCAGTGGGAGGACTGATCAGGGAGGGAAGAAACCACAGTGACGACAAACTGGGGTAACCATGCAGGGTTGTTTGGCATGTCTGAACCCACTGTCCGCGTGCCATCTTCTCTGCCACATGGTGGCATGATATCGTTCCTTCAGGTGCTGAGCTTTGGCAGGAGGGCCTCAGAAAACAGCTAACCTCTATTCCCTTTTCTTGCAGGGCCACCTTCGGAAGGGACAAGCGCTGGCTAACCTGGGGAAAGCAGAAGAAGCTTTACACGAGTTTTTATTCTGCCTCACTTTGGATAGTGGAAATAGAATGGCCAAACTGGAGGCTCAGAGGGTGAGTCTCAAAAACCTTTCTGGCTCATGGTCGTACCTCTGGATGCAGCATTCTGACATCCCCTGTCCTTTAGAAAGCAAACAGCCAGTTGGTTTCCAGAACATGGTTGCCCTTCGGCAGTGTCGCTTCAGTGTGACCCTCAACATTGTAATCTCTGAGCGTAACTGATGCAAGCTCTGTAGGGCAGAGAACCATGGTTTTGTTGTTACTGTATAAAGTGTGGAGCACAAAGCAATTCAATTTGGAATGATCACAGATGTTGCAACGGGTGTCTCACCCTGCTTCTTCCGGACTTCCCAGAGCAAATGGCAAACATGCTAGCTGGCAGACTGAATATTTGCTTAGTCATAAAACCTAGCCTCTTCAGGGCATGCCCACATTTTAAAGCACTGCATATATGCTTATATGTGTATCTTTTCTGTGCTCCGGTTAAAAAAATATGTTTGTTGTTGTTAGTCGCAAAGTCATGTCCGACCCATCGCGACCCCATGAACAACATTCCTCCAGGCCTTCCTGTCCTCCACCATCCCCCAGAGTCCACTCAAGCTCACACCAACTGCTTCAGTGACCCCATCCAGCCACCTCATCCTCTGCTGTCCCCTTCTTCTTTTGCCATCTATTGTTCCCAGCATTAGGCTCTTCTCCAGGAAGTCCTTCCTTCTCATTAGGTGGCCAAAGTATTTGAGTTTCCTCTTCAGTATCTGGCCTTCTAAAGAGCAGTCAGGGTTGATCTCCTCTAGGACTGACCGGTTTGATCCCCTTGCAGTCCAAGGGACTCGCAGGAGTCTCCTCCAGCACCACAATTCAAAGGCCTCAATTCTTCGGCACTCAGCCTTCCTTATGGTCCAACTCTCACAGCCATACATTGCAACTGGGAAAACCATAGCCTTGACTATGCACACTTTTGTTGGCAGGGTGATGTCTCTGCTTTTTAGTATGCTGTCTAGATTTGCCATAGCTTTCCTCCCCAGGAGCAAGCGTCTTTTAATTTCTTGGCTGCAGTCCCTGTCTGCGGTGATCTTGAAGCCCAGGAAAATAAAATCTGTCAGTACCTCCATTTCTTCCCCATCTATTTGCCAGGAAGTGAGAGGACCGGATGCCGTGATCTTCGTTTTCTTGATGTTGAGTTTCAAGCCAACTTTTGTGCTGTCCTCCTTCACCCACATCAAGAGGTTCTTTAGTTCCTCTTCACTTTCTGCCATTTTATATACTTATTTTTGAAACTCCTACAGGGATGGGGTTGAGTTCGTATCATTTTCTCCTGGTGCTCCATTTTCTTGGAATGGTCTCCCTGACATGCATGACTCCCTCTCTTCAAATTCATCCCCAAACTCATATTTTCAGAAAATCCTTTGACACATCCTTCTCTGACAGTGCTGCAATACACATAACTGAAATAATCACATTTTCCTTGCCTGTTTTACCCAGCCTCTTTGTCTTCCTCTGTTGCTTCCCTATTTCTAATTTTAGATTGCATGCTTCTTGGGGCAGGGGATTGTCTCCTCTCAGTTTGCAAAGCACCAGGCACACTGATGCTACTGGCAGTATTAATAATAATATTAATGTTTCTGGCCAATTGCTTATCAGTTGTTGCCTCAGATATCTAAGCAAAGATCTATGAGGGTCACAACAGATACAGCCCGTTAAAAAAAGCTGAGTTTATTTATTTATTTATTTAAAACATTTTTATGCCACCCCCATCGCAACAAAGCCTCGGGGCGGCTCACAAGAAGAACAAAATTATACAATAAAAATATTAAAACCCAGTGCATCTCGGCTTAAAAGATTTAAAATCCTATAAATAACCAATAAATTAACACTTAAAATAAGTTTTAAATAAAAAGGTCTTAGCCTGGCACCGAAAAACAAATAACAAGGGCGCCAGGCAGACCTCTCTGGGGAGCGCATTCCACAGATGGGGCGCCACTGCAGAGAAGGTCTTCTTCCGGGTACTCATCCTCCTAATATCATTCACAGAGGGTTCCCGGAGAAGGGCATCTGTTGCTGATCTCAAGGGCCGGGAGGGCATACATGGGCGTAAGCATTCCTTTAGATACCCAGGACCCAAGCCGTTGAGGGCTTTATAGTCATAACCAACACCTTGAATTGGGCCCGGACTTCAATCGGGAGCCAGTGGAGCTGACGGAGAACTGGGGTTATATGAGAACAACACCCAGTCCCTGTCAGCAGCCTGGCAGTTCTATTCTGCACCAGTTGAAGTATCTGGACCATCTTCAAGGGTAGCCCCACATAGAGCGCGTTGCAGAAATCTAATCGGGAAGTTACCAACGCGTGTGTCACTGTCGCCAGGCAGTCGTTCTCCAGGAAGGGACGCAGCTGATGGATCAGCTGAAGCTGAAGGAAAGCACTCCTCGCCACCGCCGTCACCTGAGCTTCTAGAGACAGCTCAGGGTCAAGGAGCACTCCTAAGCTGCGAACCCTGTCCCTCAGAGGGAGTGCGACCCCATTTAGGATAATACCCAAGTCCCCCACCCCGAAGCCCAAACCACCCACCAACAGGACCTCCGTCTTGTCCGGATTGAGCTTCAGTTTATTGGCCCTCATCCAGCCCATTACCTTGGCCAGGCACCAGTTCAGCACAAACACTGCCTCACCTGGATTGGTGGAAAACGAGAGGTAGAGCTGGGTATCATCAGCGTACTGATGATTCCACAGCCCACACCTCCTGATGACCTCTCCCAGCAGTTTCATGTAGATGTTGAATAGCAAGGGGGACAAAATGGACCCCTGCGGAACTCCATGGCATAGCTGCCATGGCGCAGAGCCATAGTCCCCCAGCACCACCTTCTGGAATCGGCCATTGAGATAGGAGCGGAACCACTGCAAAGCAGTGCCTCCGACCCCCAATCCCACTAGCCTATCCAGAAGGATATCATGGTCAATGGCATCGAAAGCTGCTGAGAGGTCCAGGAGAACCAACAGGGACGCATTTCCGGTCTCTCTCCCTGCACAGGTCATTGTACAGGGCGACCAAGGCAGATTCAGTGCCGTACCCGGGTCTGAAGCCAGACTGAAATGGGTCCAGATAATAATGAGTTAGCACAAGGACCGCAGTGCTGCTGTGCTCGGGCATGTGCACATGCGCAGCCTTTCTGCCTTTGGGCAAGCTTTGAAAAGCCAGTTCTGCAGGGCTTTGCCATGCCTCAGGTGTCTGGGAGCAGGTGCTGATTGGCCAGTAACTGGTGTCACCAGCACGTCACCATGACCTTCCCCCTGCCAGTCCCTGGAGCTGTTTGGCACCCAGTGTTAAAACTTAATTGCTTTTTCTCAGATGACAAATAAACTCCTCTGTGCCCTGTTTAGAAACTTTGCCTTCCTTCCTGGTGTGTCAGCACACTCCTTTCCCATGCCAAACACTAGCCTTGTGTGGTTTCACTTATCTTGGCATGCCTGAACAAGGCACTGCAATGTTGCAAAGCTGCGTAACAGTGCGTTGGTTGGAGTCATCGGCTGCGGTACTGCGTGTACACCTGGGCTGCCAGGAACTTCACAGCGAACACACCGATTCTTGGTTGGGCTGTGCAAGAGCAGGGGCCGCCTCTTTCTGAAGCATTCTGGCTGCTGCCTGGAAGCGGGGCTCATCCAGGCAGTCAGCTGAGCTGCTGCTGCTGCTGTTGTGGTCGCTCCTGTTGCATTTATACCACACCCTTCTTAGCCTTGCAGAGAATCCATAGCTGCTTGCATGGTCTTCCTCCTTTTCCATCTGAACCTGCAACAACCCAGCGAGATAGAAACATAGAAACAGAGCGAGTCAGAAGGGGCCTTCCAGGCCATCTAGCCTGACCCCTGGCTCCAGCCGGCTCTACTCACGACATGCCCACCATGTGGACGTCCAGCCTGTCCTTGAACACCCACACCGATGGGGCCTCAACCACCTCTCGTAGGTTAGGCTAAGAGTCATTGGCTGGCCCAGGATCACCCAGTGAGCTGCATGACCAAGTAGGGACTAGAGCCAAGACCTCCTGAATCCCAGTGCAGTACTCCTCCCACCAGGCATTAGCCGGAGTCACTGGCCCTGCAGACAGATCATGCAATAATACCGCAATGATACCATTCTGGCTGCTAGTTTGGTCCCAGTGGAAGTCCCCTTTCTCAGGCAGCTACACCCTTGTGCAGCATGTGAGTAGACGGGATAAATACCAGTCAGAGACAAACTACAGACTTGCCTAAGTCCAACACCTCTGGAGGGCACTTGGTTGGGGAAGTGTGGTCTAATGTGACCAGAAGCAGCTCTCTGGGCTGTCAGGTGGGGGCGGTCCCTCTGCCACCTGCCACCTCGTCCTTTTAAATGGAGCTGCATGGAAGCTTCCACATGCAAGTGCATGCTCCATCGCCAAACCAAATAGCCAAGTATGCGTGTTTGTTTTATCTCGTAGCTTCTACTTAATATATTTTCGCATATACCGGGGAATGCTCAGGAAAACTTGCACAGCGTCTTGCTGCTGTCGTCCCATCACTCCGGATTAAAAGGGAACCTTTCAAGTTCAGTGGCTTCTGGGGCCACCAGCCAAAGCCTGCAGAGTTTGCTCAAGGTAATGCTCATCAGTGGTTCTGTGTTTTTGTGGCATATTTTGTTGTGGGAGAGATGGTGTGGGGGGGGGGGTTGTGCAGTTTGCGTCCGCTTGCTGCTGAAGGTGCTTAGAAGCGAGCCTAAGGGCCAAGGAGCCCCTTTCCATGGGCTTCTCTACACAAGTCGTTTGTTGTGTGCGCATAATCATTCACTCAGGTAGTTTCCAGGACCTCTCAAATCTTTTGCAACCATTTCCCCAGTGCTAAGAAATGCCTGCGCAAATGTGCAATCCCATCACATGTCAGCAGCAACTTGTGGTTGTGGATTAAGATGTATAAAAGGCAGAGAAAGAAAAAACCTTAGGGGTGGGGGTGGAATTCCATGTGTATCATTTTTGTGGGACTTATTAACATGTCAATAAGTGTTGTTATTAACATGTTACGTGGAATATGTTAATAATATGGAACATGTTATTGGCAGAAGGGGAGGTATCCTCTGAGTTGGAAGAGCCTTAGCACAGGGACTGGCATTGGACAGATATATTGAATGAGTTTGCATTGGTCAAGGTTTTGGAAAAAAAGGAGTTTCATTTCCAAAATGAGGTTAGGCTCTCTTGGGTTATAAAGAAGGAATCTTGCATCTCGGAGCCAATGAATTCAGATGGATATTCATAGCTATGTATGTATTGATTGGTTTTACTTCTTTATAGCCTTCGTGCTTTTGAAGGAAAGGTTCCCCAGTGGGCTTAGGGATCAATGGAAATGAGACAGTCCCTGCCCTGTAGTTGGCAAGACATAGTGCAAAAGGAAAAACAGGAAGAGCAGGGAAAAGGAAAACAGGACTCTTTTAATATGGGTGTGATGCTGTAAGATGTGATGAAAGCAGAAGTTGCTGGTCTTGCTAAGACTGAAAACAAATTCAAAGGAAGGAGCAATCAAAATGTCCTTGTCTTCCAAGGTAGATCTTGAGGACTTCTGCCTTTAGGCATTTAAATGTCCTCCATGCCAGTGATCCCAGCTATGAAAATTAAGCTTGACTTTTATCCGTTCTTCAGTCATAGAAATAGGTGATGGAATGATGCTCTTGGTATACCGCCCTCTGAGCAGTCCATTGAGGTTTGCTTGCTTTCCTGTTCAAAGCCTTTGGTTGTACGGTCGTTGTGTGCTCTGTCACCTTGGCTATGCAAGTGTGTGTCAAAATAAGTCCTTTGAAGGTCTTGTGAGATCAGCAGTAACCTTGTCTCTTTTGTGCAGGCAAATGTGGAGCAAGAAAAGAGTCTCATTCCCCATGAGGATCAGAAAGCGAAAGACTGTGGCAGCTCTGGAAAACCTGTCCAAGGGACAGAGGGCCGGAAAGGAAACCTGGATGAGAACACACATACCGCCTCAACAACAAAGTCTGCCATTCTTATTTCTGAGAATTGTAGGATTCTAAAGAGAAAGCTTGACTCAGAAGTCTCAAACACTGACCGGTCAACCAAAGTTATGAAAACAGGTAAGCTGCATATACTTCTGATTAAGGCTCCACATCCCATTCAGAAGGGTGAATGTTATGATTGGACAGAGAGAAGTAGATAAGAAATCTGTCGCATGCACACTTCCGCAGAAACTTGTCAAATTCACACTTTCTGAACCTCAGCATGAACCAGGGTACAGTTTATCATCAACATCTGCATGTGTCCGAAAGTTACAGTGCTGTTCAGTCGAAGAAAGCACAGGAGTGCCTGCATTTCAGAACAGGGGCACAAAATGTGTCCATCTGAAAACACATACACACAATGAATCGCTTTTTAAAGTGTCCGCATTGGCAAGAATGCTCATAAAATGTGCCCAGTTTTTTAAAGACATGTTGAAAGATAAACACCAAAGGCCATACCATTTTTATTTTTATTTATTCTATTTTATTTTATTTGGCAGATGGGGGGGGCGGGAATTAAAATCCAAGGCTGGGATTGAAATGGAGTGAATTTAAAAGAGGAGAAACTAGGAAGATTTTGCCCATGGATATGCAACATGAGATACTTGGATACTTAATTGCAATGATATGTGAATGCACACCCTTTTTTTAGCTGTAGAAAATCTACCTGCTGTGCAGAAATAAACAGAAGCCTGTGTTATACTTACACATCAGAAAAGAGAAAGAAAATTAGAGGATGAGACTAGTTCCCTAAGCGCATGGAGTTTGCAGAGGGGTGTTTTCTAAAGTGGGAGTAGCTTGCAAAACGAAAAGCGCTACCCTGCTTTGTGAAGTGATACAGGCCAGATTTCTAGCACCTCGTTCTGCAGGTTGTGGGGATGAAATGGACAAGAGGACCACGCATGCCACCTTGGGTTCCTTGCAGGGAGGAAAATGGCAGTTTATAAATGTAATCATAATAAAAATAATACTAGTTTGCTTCCTTGTTGCATGAAGGTGATTGGTGGGAGGTTTAGGACAGATCAAAGGAAGTCCTTCTTCATACATCATAGAGTTAAACTAGGAATTTGCTGCCATGGGAATTTTCTGCCAGTCTGGCTGGCTTTACAAGGGGATTGGGCAGATTCATGAGGGAGGAGGCTACCAGTGGCTACTAGCCTTGTGGACTATGGGTTCCCCCCATTACCAGAGGTGGTAGTTGCTGAGGAGCTTGGGCAGGAGCAGGTCCTGAACCCATGAAGGTCAAGGGATCCTGGGGGTGGATGGGTTGCCGCCACCTGTGCGGAGAGCTGGACCTTTGGTTCTATCCAGTGTGGGTTTTCTTGTGTTCTTGAAAGTCCTCCTCAGCCTGAGAGGTGGGGCTAATGGCAACTTTGCTGCTTTCCAAATGTGTTGGACTGAAACTCCCACCACCTCCACATTGGGGTTGATCAGTCTTGTAATCCCACACCTCCAGAGGGTGCCGGGTTGGGGAGAACTGCCAATGCACTTTCCTAATGTATAACGTTAGAATTAAACACATCAGAAAGTTGGAATTTTGTGTTCCTGGGGTTGATTCTAAGGTACTGCAATGCAAGGTGCCTAGAAAAATCATTTCCCACAAAATGAGGTCACTGATTGTGGGTGTGTGGAGTCGACATTTCTGTGACTAAGTGTATGCGTTTGACATCAGCACAATGCCTGCTTTTTCCAGCTCTGTGACATGGTTGCCTTCCCCCCCTTGTCTTTGATAGATACAACCGACACTAAAGGGTCCAGTGCTGGAAACGGTGTTTTGTTTGAATTCGTGGATCCATCTGACCTGGAATGCTCGCTGTGCATGAGGTATTTGTGCCCTTGGACTGGGTGGACCAGCACAGGGCCGGGGTGTACGGACGGATCAGCGCAACTGGAGCTGTCTAAGGCTCTCTAATTCCACCTTGAATTTCCTTCCAGATGGGGTGTTTTGTTTTGCTTTCTTCAGAGAACTGCATATCAGCATGTGCATTTTTCCTGTGTGGGCATCAGTTGTGCATATTTTTAAATGTACCCATTTCCCCCACTGGTCATACTGAGTTGGTGCGCCTTTTTTGAAAAGTACACATTCATGCACATTTTAAAAGCATGTGCATTTTTTAAATGTATCTGCGTGTGTGTTCCATGAGTCACACTGCATGCTCAAACATGGGTGGCGTCTTGCGCTCTGGTCCACAGCAGAAATGCCGACCCAAAATGAACCGGGACGCATTTCATGCCTGGCACAGAGATGCAGCTGTTAGTGATGCACTTTAGCGACCAGAAATGAACCTTGAGTGCATTCACTTGCTTCCTTTCTGCTCTTGAAGACAAAACCATTCCACCCCATTGTGCCAGGACTCACAGCTCAAGCTTTAACAGGACATAATGCCAGCTTGGAGTTAAGCTTGGATTAGGATGGAACAAGGTATCATCAGCTAGTCCTAAGAGTAGTCCCTGGGAGATGCTTAGGCCCAGAGGGTGGCGCCCATGCCCTGAGGGGAAATAGGCGCTATAGGCAGCAGCTACATGTGCCGTAACCGAGAAGACATTTGTTTCTGAGGATCCAGGCAGGTGGTAGGCTGGAAATTTGGCCCAGGCCTGTGTCCTTCTGTTTTAACTTGAGGAATTTTGCCACCCATCAAGGGTGTCCATTACAAAATGCCAGCGAATCTGAATCGCCTAGTCTGGGGATCCCGGTGACCTCATCTCCAGTGAGCAAAGCATCCGCTGCCCTAGTTTGGCAGCCCAAACAAGAAGTGCAGTTGACCCACATCTGTTCAGTGAGTAAGTGACTGAGCGGCCAGCCCAGGTGCTTGCAAAACACCTGCAATGCACCCAGTTCTGATGGGGGCACTTGTGCTTGCTTTGCAGCAAAGGTGCTACACGCATTCAGCCCAGAGGCTGCATTCCATTCTGGACGACCTCTCCGGGGTGGAGGTGGGCAGGTTCCAGTGATGGGAGGGGCTGAAGGCTATGGGGTGTGGCCAAAAATGTAGGAAACAGCAAAAACAGCAACAGATTCCAATTTAAGGCAATTCCTGACAGGGACTAGGCCTTACAAGAAGGATCTCTGCCTTTTAGAATGAGGAAACACAGCTACATGCCAACAGCAATCCCTTTATCTAAGTGTGGCTCCTTATGTAGCCAAAACAGCAGCACCCGTGCCCGAGAGGGAAGCACCCACAAGCCAGGAAAACCCTGCGCTTTGCAGAAGCTGCTCTCCTTTTAATCAGGGAAAACAACTGAGGGCAGTAGGTGAGCAAAAGAGCCAGTGAGGACTGTGCCTGCTCAGTGGCTGAGGAATGGTGAGGAAGAAGCAAATAGAAAAAGTGGGAAAGGAGGGAGGAATGGGTGGATCATCCTGGAACAGGGCATGGCTGGCTGGAACCCAGGGCAGGAGCACTGCATGCTGTATCATTTTGTTGCAGGTCCGGCTTGTAACTTTCCTAGTATTTCCTACTCTTTGAAGGCTTTGGACTTCCCCATTGCCAGGTGGCCTGGAAATGGTTGTAAATGCAAACTGCTGAGAGTGCTTTTTAAAACTCAGATGCCCCTCTCATTCCAGGCTCTTCTATGAACCTGTCACCACTCCTTGTGGACACACTTTCTGCCTGAAATGCCTCGAAAGGTGCCTGGATCACAACCCAAAATGTCCCCTGTGCAAGGAGGAACTGTCAGAGGTAAGTCTACCTGTTGTGCTTTGGGAGGGGGTAATGCCAAGCTGTTGGCAGAACTAGGCAGCTCCGGTGTAGCAGCGCTGATCAGGTCTCTTGCACAGAGAAGCCGGGGGCACATGCCACCCATCACATGCACGGTCTGCCCAGTGTGCAAGCCTGAAGGTAGGAGACATCGGGTGTGGGGCCACCACTGAAAAGACCTAGCTCCTTTAGGGCTGCAGTGGAAGCGGACGATGCGGCCATAGTTTCTCCATACTCAGTCTGTTTTTAATTGTTTTGACTACGGTGTAGGAGGGAGAAAACAATGTGTGATGATGATGGATAGGCAAAGGATAAATGGAAGAGCGTTTCATTGTACATTCTCCTGCTCATAACTCGAAATCTGCAAGACCACCTCTTCGTATTAAAACTGGAAGGTGGGATGTAGCTGAACAAGCTTCTGTCCTAGAATCTCCTCAATTACAAGTGGTAGTGCTGTTAGTATTGTCACATCATACACCACCTTTCCTCCAAATTGCTCGAGGTGGCATATACAGGGATTGCTGCATTGTATCCTCAGAAGAACCCTGTGAGGTAGGCCAGCTTCTCATGCAGTGCCTTGCCATCTGGCGGTTTTGAGAAGGACACTAGTCTGGTTCTTTCCACAGACCAGCTCCACAGCTGGGAGCTGGCAAAAACAGGAAAACCACCGCGGGGACCACCAAGGCAGAAACAAAAAGCACCAGGCACATAGTATAGTATTCTGTGTATTAGTTTCCAGACACAATTCCAAAAAAATGAAAATTCTCCAAAACAACCAGAAACCAAGCAACAAACAATGCCAACAAAATACCCAAATGCTTCCAGCCAGCTCCCACCGAGCCGTCTTTCCTCTTCCCCGTCCCTCATGAGTGCACCCCCCATGAACACAATGCCAACTGAGGAAGAGTTGGCACACAGCCAGCCCCTGTGCCAGTCCACAGTGAGCAGGATGCAGCCCCCCATGGACCAGCAGGCAGTCTCCCACGGACCAGCTCCGGTGCCCAGACCAGCGGTTGAAAACCACTGCCGTAAGCCACATCTCAGGACAGGATGCCTCGGAAGGGCCCTGTGCTGCCATTCCAGCCTGCCAGACGTCTGCTAACCAGAGGGGGCACACACAGGTGTGTGCACACAAAGGCAGGCGGATGAATACGAAGTCTGTGTGTTCCAATGCTGTAGTAGGACCCCTGCAGTTTCTGTGCTGTGGCTGACAACCCCATTTCCTTCTGCAGTGCTTGGCCTTGAGAAAACACTGTAAGACGGTGCTCATGGAGGAACTGATCGCAAAGTACCTTCCTGAGGAGCTCATGGAGCGGAGAAAGCTTTATGAAGAGGAAATCGCGGAACTTTCCAAGTAGGTTCCCCTTCCCTCCAGCCACCAGGCTCTGGGAGGGGCCACCTGTGGACGGCATGCCCAGGGCGAGCTGTGCTGAGGGGGCTGCCACTGCTCCCCTCGCTGAATCTCCTCTAGCCGTGTCAAATACGCAAAGCTGAGGAAAGCGCTGCACTTCTTGTTGTGGTGGCAACTTTGGGAGCAGGAGGCCGCACTAGTGGAAGTGGGCAGTGCAGCCTCCACACCCCCAACGTCTGCCTAGTCCTGCACAAGACAGCATCTGTGTCTTGACAAGACACAACAGGGCTTCCCTTGCCTTATTTTAGCTAGCCCACCACCCAAAATTCCTCTTCAGAGCTGCGAATGTAAACACAATCAGACTTGTCTTTGCCTTCTGCCACTTGCCCTCCCAGAAAGCGGTCTCTTCTTCTTAAGTCAAGTATAATGATTTGGGTAACAGGTGGGCTTTCTGTTTTTAAAACAGTGGGGTCAGATTCTGCTTCTTCGTTGCAGAACCATCCATGTAACTGGATACCTGTAGCACCAACCTGATACTGGGGCTGCTTCCAGATGGAGTCCTAGTGCTTCCAGTCACTATTCTGTCTTTTCCTCCTTTTCAGATTCTGTGTTCTGGGGGTCGGGGAGAAGACGAGGGAAAAAGCAGTGGGAAAATACTGGGTTTGCGGGGGTGGGTTACAAGATTAAGATGAGGACTTCATAATTAGACATCTGCTTGAGAAGCACTTGATTCCCAGCACCTAAACCCAGCTCAATTTGGGTCTCTTTCCCTGGCCCTGGCCTCTTTCCCCAAATCATGCCCTGCTGGCATTTGTACCATTTCTTTCCCAGCCTAAAAGGTATAAATGCCTCTCCTGAGACTCAGTCCTTGGTGGTAAGAGCATCAAGCTACGATAAGCTGGTGGTGTTGGCCCCGTCCCTTTTCCTTTACCCCACCAGCCTGAACAGCGCTGCCAAGGACCATGTCTTGCGGAGGGCGCTCATTCGTCGCTTGGCCAGAACAACCCTTGGACTGTGGCCCCGAGAGCTTTTCCCAAATGGAATTTGGCTGTCAGGCTTAAAGTGCTGCTCTAACCGCCCCCTCCCCAAAACGCCACTGGGACTGGGTGATCTAGGCCAGTATAGACAACAGTTGCAGGCCGCCCCGTTGGTGGATTAGAGAAAATGCACCGAAAGATGCAAACATGTATTCAGTTGCAGCGCAGTGCACAAGCTCTGAGTACAACTTGTGCAGTGGGCATCCCTCTCTTCCCATCTGCCTCCCCAGTGCCTTTGCTTGGGAGCGTGCGCGCCTTAACACAAGCTTTGTCCTGCAGCTTGAATAAGAGCGTTCCCATATTCATCTGCACCATGGCCTACCCCACTGTCCCGTGCCCGCTGCACATCTTCGAGCCGTGCTACCGACTGATGATCCGCAGGTGCATGGAGACAGGCACCAAGCAGTTTGGGATGTGCCTTGGAGACCCTGTCAAAGGGTGAGTGAGGGACGGAGGGAGGGGCCCATGTGCCGAACACCCAGCAGGTCTCCCCTTGTTGGCCCGTCATGTTCCTGGGGTCTCTTTGCTGCCATAGTTGGACAGCCAGCCAGTGGCGTTGTGGCACCCGGGCTGCCAGGGTGCAGCATGAGCCTTCTTGATTAGCAGGAGTGCTGATGTCAGTCCCCCCCTCCCCCCGGTCTCTAAGCTTGGGTGCGGTCTTCACAATAGGGGGCAGGGAGAGGGTCATTTGGACTGAATTTCCCTGACACAATACATGGTTCCTTTTTGTGATGTAAAGTATTTGGGGTCTGCTTGATCTTGAGTGGGCAATGAAGACCCATCAGGTTTTCAAAACATCTGCTCCCACTGGATGAAAACTCTTAGGACTGGGTTGTTGATACAGCTTAACACAGGTGGCTGCAATTTTGGACTTTCCTTGGTGATGTTGTTATAGGAGTTGTTCCTTCAGATTTAATCAGCCCAGCACTTGAGCCAGCATCTGAAAAGCTGCTAAAACTCCTGAGATGCATTTGTTTATAAGTTCGTGGAAGAGAGAATATATTTGCATAACGCCATGCAAAAAAGTGCCTTACATTATGAGAGTTTGCAGGTTGTGTCAATTTGTATTCATTAATCTTTTGTTTTTCTAGATTGCCATTCTGAGAGCCAGCCAAGGTTTTAGAAAAAGACATAAAAATAAAAAGACATAATTGAATAAATTGTGAATTTAATTAAATTGCGAAAGGTTTAGAACAACTTCAGAAACCTTTAAGAACCACAATAATTTGAAAAGCTGGGTGAAAAAGATGCACCTTAATCCCTCTAGAAGGGTAGAAGTTGCCCACCTTAGCTGTGTATGCTTGGTATGATTTCACAATATTCAGCATACCTTTGAAAGCTAGGAATTAATGGAATATTTTTAAGCATGAAAGCTGACTTTCTCTAGCACCACGTCCCACCCCCGGAAGGTGCCTCTTGCACTTGCAGATTCCAGACAAGCAAAACATTCTGCCCTTTGGTTCTGCACCTGGGCCTCCCACTTAGATTTTTCTGGCTAGTAGCCTGTTTTGAGACTGGGTCACTCAACCTTTTCCTTACATCTGAAAGCCCTGTTACAGCCATACCCAGGACAAAAAGCTAGGTCGGAGCAAGGGTCCATCTAGTCCAGCATTATGTGGGCCTGGGGCCAACCCACTGCCTATGGAAACCCAAGCATGGCATGTGTGCAGCGACCCCCTCCCTCCGCGTTCCATAGCACCGCTGCTCATGAGCAGCACCCATGGGCTGGACGCAGCATTTGACCATCGGGAAAGTAACCATGAATAGCTGCTGTGAACTTGGCCCATCCTGTTTTAAAGCTGCCCGTCCTGGAATCCGTGACCATTTTCCCTCTCTTTGGATGCAAAGGATCACATACCCATAGCACTGCTAGCTGCCTTCACCTCACATTTGAGGGCATGATTTTTTAAGCAAGGTACTGGCTGGATCCGTTGCAGCTGTAAACTAGGGTATTATTCTCTATATCAGAGGGAAGCTCCTGATATAAGATCAGAGTGTCAGGAGTGCCTTAAAACTATCGCTTCTGAAAAGAGCTGCAATAGGCCAACGTAATGTCTCTAGAAGTAGCAGGAAATGGCACTGTTGATTAGTGAATGGTTCTGTGGGAACAACAGCCAGAAAGAGTAAACCCTTTTTCTTTCCTTGGGCCCTTCTGTGCACCAGTTTTGCAGATTATGGCTGTATGCTGGAGATCAGGAACGTTGAGTTCTTCGCCGACGGGCGATCTGTAGTTGACAGCATCGGCAAGAGGAGGTTCAAAGTGATCCAGCACAGCCAACGCGATGGATACAACACGGCAGACATCGAGTACATAGAAGATCAGGTGGTGTGTATTGACTTGGTCCACTTGGCGTACAGACAGATGGGGTGGGTTGCCCATCCAACGCCCTGGGGAACAGCATCCTAGGCTGGCATTCTGCACTGAATGAGCTTGCTACGGGAGCCCTCTAGTAAGCAGACAAGAAGCATACTGGCTAAGAAAGGGGGATGGAAAATCATGGGTTAAAATCTCTCATTAGCCCCTGACTTTCCAGGTAGCCAAAGCAAGCCATTACCCTCAACTCCCCAATTCCTGGCCTTTGGACACAAGAAGCTCTTTATAGATATTTTGCTATGGCTTTCCCCAGTCTGATGCCTTCCTGATGTTTCTGACTATAACCCCCATCAGCCTCAGCCAGCTGGGACAGTAGAAAGTTTGGATTTTAAGAGTTGGAATCTTGGAGAGGACATCAAGTTGCTGAGAAGTGCATTGTTGTTGTTAGTAGTATTCACACTGCATTGTACTTTCCTTCCAAAGAGATGAAGGTGGCATTCAATTGTCAGTCAGTCAATCAGTTAATTTCTTATGGCCATGGCCCAGCAGAGGTTATTCAGTGTTATCCTCTGAGATAAAATCTAGCTTCAGAGGAAGGCTTTGAGCTTCCTGAATCCACCTTTCAGTATTGGTGCCTTGTTCTTTTCTTAGAATCCCACCGGCATTGTAATTAAAACTCCTCTGTTTATTTATACTCTGGACTTTCAGGTACAAGGGGAAGAATACACCAAGTTGACTATGCTCCACGATTCTGTGTACAATCAGGCTTGCCTGTGGTTTGATTCTCTCCAGCCAGCCCTCAAAAGCCGTATCCTCAGTCATTTTGGGCCAATGCCTGCCAAGGACTCAGACCCACAGGTACAGCACATGGCCGTGCGCAGCATCAGAAGAATCTCAGCCTGGCTTTGTGCATGATGTTTGCACAGCCTGTTTGCACAGGAACACTGTTTTGAGCACTCCGTTCAAGCAGCATTCCCCAGCTGGGTGCCCTTGGGGGCTGTCATCCAGCACCTCTGAAGGGAGCCCAGCTGGAGAAGGCTGCGTTGAAGAAAACCCATTCAGGCCAAGCAGTCTGCCAGGGCTGCGTTGAGAATGCTGTGGGGAGTGGGAGGGGGGTCAGGAGGGGGCGGGCGGGCATAGGGACTTGTACTTGGCTTCTACTTCCCATATCCTGAGGGTCCCTCTCAGAGCAGATGATCCTATTTTAAAGTGGCTCTTTGTGGGGTGTATTTGTTTCCCCAATGCTTATGGCCACCGTCTGTATAGAGAAGGGCAGTGCTGGGGACCCCTCCCCCACATTCCCTGAGCCCTAAGAAATCTAGGCTGGCCTCTTGTTAAAGCAGAAGGCTAGGCAAGCCAGTGCCCTTCCAGATGCTTTGAACTGCAAATCCCATCTGCCCGAGTGAGCATGATCTATTGTGGAACTTGGAGTGCAAAGCACGGGGGCATGCGATCGCCCCCAACCCTCGCTCTTTCTTTGAAGGAGAAATTTTAAAAAATAGGAAATAGAGTGTGGCTGGATTTCAGGAGAGATGTCTCAGCAGCGAGACTTGTGCTGAGTGGAACCGGGTGGGTCGGGGAGGTGAGCGCTCCTCTGTGGGACGGGTCTCAGCAGAGGCCGAGCAGGTATCCCTTGGGGTGCCTTTGTTGCATGGCGGATCCTACACTGAGCAGGGGTCGGACTGCATGAGCCCTGAGCCGGCTTCCAAGCCTGTACTTCTGTGATCCCAGAGTAGCATTTTGGCGCTCCTCTGGGGAAGGAGGCGACCTCCAAGAGCAGCCAAACAAAGCAACTGTGAGGTGCTGCATGTCCCCAAAGGCTTGCCCTGAAGAGCAAAACCCTTTTGTGCAGCCGTAGCTGCATGTGCCACAGTGCCAGTTATTCCTTGTGTGGGGCTTCCGTCATGCCCAAAGGGCCAGTTACCCTGCTGGCTAGGGATGATGGAAGCTGTAGTCCAAGAGTGGGGAAGGCTAACTGAAAGAGTTGACCTGCCTATGCTTACACGGGAAAAATGGGCCAGTGTGACGGGCTGGGGCTTGCCAGGAATTGAAGTCCAGAGACGAAAGTGAGCCTGTGAGCCGTCCAGAGATGAAAGTGATTGGATGGGCTAGAAACTCCCAAATAAATAAAAGTCCTAATGCTGCATTGAGGCAAACATTAAGCATAAGAACTGCCAGTGATCAGAGCAAAGGCCTGCGAACAGTCCGGCGTTCTGTGTGAGTTCAGCAAATGCCTGCCCAGCCGTGTTCCCCCACAACTGGTGCAAATGGGCAGACTGCCTCTGATGCCGAGCGTAGCACGTGGCCACCAGGAACAGTGGCCATGGCTAGCCCCCATGCCTCTGGCCAGCCCCATTTTAAAGCTAGCCAGTGTGACATCCGTGGCAAAGCCTGGCGGCTGCACATCACACAGCTTGACAGCAAGCTCTGAAGAGTCATGTCCTCCATCTGGCAGGGCTTGCCATTCAGATCGAAACAGCCGTCACCCTTGCGTTTTCTTCCACAGGCGAGCCCCAATGGCCCTGCCTGGGGATGGTGGATACTGGCTGTCCTACCTCTTGAGAGCAGAGCTCAGCTCCCGTTCCTTGCCATGACGTCCTTGAAAGACCGGCTCAACGGCATCAGGCGCATCCTAACCTTCATGTCCCGGGCAAAAGCGCGATGATGCCCTGAGGAGTCCTGTGAATCCTCTTGCAATACTTGAATGCATCTCAGCTAACTGTGGCCTCTTCTGTACACTGAGACCTTTCAAGCTTCTCTTGCACACGCTAATTCCAAGCATCGGCTGGTCGGGCAGAAGAGACCGCATGCGTCTGAGAAGAGCTGCTTGCAACGCATGTGGCCGTTCTGGCCACCATGGGTTTTGCACCCTCCATGCCAGTTGAAGAAAGAGAATTGTGGAATTGTGTTTTAAAGAGAAGCCTTTTGCAGAAAGAAGGGGTTCCAGCAGGCGTGCATGGCAAAACTATGATCTTCAGTGGGTACCATGCAATGCATTCCCCAGCATGTTTACCCGGAAATAAGTCCACGGTGTGCCACGAGGCTTAACTTCTGTACGACAAGGACACTTAGAGTAGGATGTAAGCCTTAATGTTCTTGAGCTGGACTCTCCGTTTCTGCACTGTTTATTGAATGACCGAAGAGTCTGCAAAGTGAAGATGCTCACTTTTGTGCGTATAAAAGCAAGAGTGGATATACAGCGAAAGTGAACAAAACTTGTTTGCCATAAATCTTTTTTTCAAGGGGGCGTTAGCCATTTGTATTTTATTATTTTAGCTGCATTGAAATTGGCCTGGGTTAATGTGAAGCCGAAATACTAACTATTTTGCTGTGTTCTTTCAGTGACTTGGTCAGGTCTAATTCCAAAGGGATTAGGTTTGTTTTTAGGTTTTTAAATGCACCTGTACATAGCAGTGTTCACAAAGATTTCCTGGATAATTTGTTTGGCTCCAACCTTTTCTGGAGCCCTAACAGCTTTTCCACATACTGCCATTCTTTCGTCGATATTTCAAAGATGTGTCTGGGGAATGTGCCACAGCATCCTTTTCCCTTCCTTAAAAAGCCCAAACCGTTTGGTTGTGAAGGTTAGAACATTTATTTTTGCATTCAGGAACCCAGTTGCGATTCGTTCAACAACTGCCTTGGCTTTATCTGCAGCTGGGATTTGGAGTATGATGGTGGGTGGAGGGCATTGGAGTTAAACACATATTAAGGGCACCCGGGTGGGGAAGAGTGGCTTATGTATATTTCTGAAGTTCAGACAAGAGCAGCGCATTTTAAAGTTCTGCTCAGCATGTGCATTGCAGGTCTGTGTGCTGGAGTGCAACTGTGAATTGTGCTGGAGGAATGGGCAGACTTCAAGGCTCGGGGAACTACTTTGGTTTTTTAAATTAACTTCATCCAGTATGGATTTCGAGCCTAGCATTGTTTGCTTGTGGGGACATTTTATGACCCCAGACAAAACTGCCTCAGGCAAGGCAAATCCTGCCTAGGAAAGGACATTGTTTGACTGAATGTTTCCCCCAGGAGGTATCAGCATAAAAATGAATTTCAAGTTTAATATAGGATAGGTAATTTAACAGTTCACCTTTCCTGAGGCTATGCAGGATTAATAATCCTTCATAAATTGCTTGGCCTGTTTATCATTAATCTATATTAAAATTGTTTGGCCTACAGACTTCAGACCAGCATAAACATGCTTTCCTTCCATGAATCTTGATTTTACTTGCTGAACATTTTAGCTCAAACCCTTGGCTTTTTTCCTGCTGAGATTACCTGTAATTAACCTCTTTAGTGCCTCAAAGTGTGTCCTCCTTGTGCAAATTTTGGGCATTTTGTACTCCAGGGATGTTTTCATTTATGGAAAGAAAACAAGAAAAGGCAGGGGGCTGAGATATTTTACCAGCCTGAATTTGGCAGTGTCCTAGAAGGACTGGAGTTGTATACCTACTTGTGTACATTGCATGGCAAAATAGGAGCTTGGGGTCATCCAGGCACCCAGTGGTGCAGGATGGAGGCTAGAAGCCCTGAGATTCACCAACGGGAGAGAAATACCAGCTCCAGAGAGAGAATATACGCTAAGGGAGTTGCAAATTGACTTGTTATTTATTTAAAGCAAGGCTAAATAACATGTGCTTCTTTTTTGTAACAGTGTGAGGCAGCAAATAGAGCCATTCTCACCTGGGATATTGCAGTACCGCAATATTAGATCTTTGTCTGTGCATGCCTGTGTTTTCTGCTCTTTTGTTCATGAATGCCAGACAACACTTATTAGAAAACATGCTGTAGAGTTCAAAGGGAAATTTTTAAAACCTCCTTATAAACTGATCCCATCCATGTAATACAACTTCTATATGTAAATAGTAGGGAAAAAGGCTCCAGAGAGGTCTGTAATAACATTAACAGCTTCATGTAAAACTCTTAAGCCAGTTCACTGTTTACTTTTAACTTGTTAATATAAAGAAGATGTCAGATTATGCACAGTTTTTCTGTAACAGCTCTACAAAGGCAGATGTCTTCCTATTTGTATTTCCAGGCAAGCTATTCTTAAATTCTCAGAAATATACCTAAATTGATGGTGAGAGGAGCAAATTATGTTGGGAGGATGCAAAAGTGAACAGGACTCATGCACTGCATCCTTAATTGGGAGTGTCAGAAAGGAAATTCAGCAGGTGAAGCTTTCATGACAAATTTCCTGTCGTCTCCACCTGACGCATGCTGAAAATCAGTCCCTTAAAACAAAGTTCAGTCTCTTTAACATTTGCATCCAGTCTGATCGCATTGCCGGATAAAATTAAAAGTTAAACCACTAACACAGAGCTATATCTTACAAGGGAGATGTAGAACTCGGCGTTTTTTTATTACAGATTTGGGTATTTTTTAATTTTAGAAATCTGTTACTTTTCCACGAGGAGTGCACAGGGCAGGAGTACTGGGCACAGTTCTAGTCAGTGCACCTTATAAAAGATACGATAGAGTTGGGAAAAGTGCAGGAAAGGACAGCTAAAACGATCGAGGGGTTGGAGCCCTTTCCAGTGAGCTGAGATTGTTTAGCTTAGAGAAAAAGTTGCGTGAGGGGAGGCATGAGAGAGGTGGACAGAATTGCGCATGGAGGGGCAAAAGTGGAGCCATTTTTCTCCCTCCCATAATGCTTCAGGCTTTCCACGAAGGCCATCGGGAGATTCAGGGCAGGTCAAGATGCAACTGGACAGCCATCTGAGAGGGGTGGCTGAACTTGCGGTCCTGCGCTGAGCAGGGGATCGGACCTGATGGCCTTCTGGCCCCGTCCCATGCTGCTGTTCTATGAAGGGGACAGCACTTTGCCCAAGTATGGCATTCAGCTTCCGTGAGATGCAGTGCTGGCCACCAATTTGGGTGGCTTTAAACAAGAATGGCTGGTAGTCCTGATGGCTGTGTGCTCCTGCAGGTGGCAGAGGCAGTCTGCCTGTGTACACCAGTCGTTGCGATCTTGTCCTGCGTGTGGGATCCTGCAGGCAGTTTGTTGGTCACTCGGTGGACAGAATGCAGGACTGGATGGCCGTGTCGTCTGGCCAGTGATGCTCTTCTTCTGTTCTAAAAGCTGGCACAGTTAAACCAGTGGCTCACCTTCCTTAACTGGGTATCCGACCAATCCAATGATATGCAGCTGTGGATGCTGAGTGGGCAGGATACCTGCAGGGTGTCCCAGAATGCTTTGCAAACGAACTTCCGGAGACTGTCAGACTAGGACAAGTCTTGGCAGAGCAGCTATCCATTTTTCTGAAGTAAATATTTTGCAAAATATGTGTGTTTACTGAGTTGTCCAAGCTAGGGTGGGGTAGAAAGCAACCTTGTCTTCTAGTGGACATTCAGTGGATGAAACACCAGAAGGGTTGTATCATTCTCTCCCATAACTTCATTCTCAAATTGCACCTAATCTGCAAATTTTCATAATGTGAATGAGCTAACTCTGCACTGAAGTGCCTGTATTCCGTCATTGGTTGCCATTCATGAGCTTTCAGACTTCATGAGCCATATACTTTCTCTTCTGGAAAAAGCCTTTTAAAAAAGTTATTGAAGCTAAAATGTGAGAATCAGAAAAAAAAAGTTTACATAGCAGCAGTGTAGCAAAAACCATGTCATACCTTTCTTCATGTTTTCTGGCAAGACTTTAGCCAAAGCTACATGTGCAGAGGAATAAGGGAGTGGGGTTCTGAAGTACATTGTACCAGTTGCGAACGTTCTCCCATATTTACAAACAAAGAAACACAACTCCCCTGCAAGGAGGCAATTCATGTATCAGATTTGAGTCTATCTGCTTTCTGCTGTGTTAATTTTCTACCTGCAATGTGGTTTTGACCACAAGGGGACATGCAAAAGGGACATCCTACCTGAACCTAGTAATAATATAATCCAGCCAGACCTTCTCCAGGTGTGTTAGGCTCCAGCTACCATCATTCCTGGCCAGCTGTGGATGATGGGGATTGTAGTCCAACACATCTGGGCGGGGGGGCATCAAGCTAGGGACAGCTGCTGTGTTCTACTCTGCTTTTATGCTACTCAGCCGCCTCATTTCTCTGCATTCATCCACGAGGCCGACATCAATGTGGCTGTTGGAAGGGGCGCACAGCACTGCTCTTTGGTGACTCCATTAAACAGTAATCTTTCTAATGCCAGAAATCAAGCCATATCAAGGCATCCTACCTTTTGTGGGGCTTGGATAATTCCATCTCTTTGTACAGCATAGTTAGAGGGGAAAAACAAAACTCTTGCACTATGACGAACTTGAAGTGAAAATAAGCTTAAACTCTTATCATGGTTCAGCTACCTCTTTCTGTAAAATAGATTTATTATTTTTCACTTTGTTCAGCTCTGTTATGTTTGAGATGTATTTCTGAGTCTATTAAAACCTGCATTAGGATGTATTAATAATAGTATTTGCATCAATGCTTTATGTATTTAGTGGTTTGGTGATTAAACTTGATTTATATTGTCTCTCTACCATGTGTCGGCAATCACAACATTAATACTTGTGCTGTCTTGTAACCTAAAGCCTAATTGATGTGGGCAGTCCCTCATTGGCTGTGGCTTGTCAAGTTGAGCCTACAAACCTCTCTCAAGTCAACTCCCAGCCCCTGGGAAATAGGAAAACATCCCCTTGCCCTGTCACCATGAAGGATATACATCAGGCTTCAACCTGGTTCCCTCCAGATTGTTGGACTGTAACTCCTATTGTTCCCTGGGAATGATGGGAACTGTAGTCCCACAACATCTGGAGGACACCAGGTTGGAGAAGGCTGGTACAATGCAGCCACTTGTTCCCAGTGGTTTGGCTTATTCATTACACTGATGTCCCCACTTTACCCTTGAGGAGCTCATAACCGTACGTGATTTCCCTATTTTATCCCCAGATCAACCCTGTGAGGCTGAAGGAAGGGATCTGGCCCATCTAGAGTGACTTGAGTGAGAATTTGAACCTGGCTCTTCTCAGTTCTAACCTAACACTGTAAATCAGTCATGGGAGATGTCTGACCCACAGGTGAGACCGTCCCTCATCCTGTTAGGGGAAGCTCTTCTCTTTAGTCAGCTACTTATCTGAGAGAGAGAGAGAGAAGGGTTCAGATAACGCAACAACCTACACCTAAGGACTGAGTGTGGGTTTTCACTGAACTGGGTTGTGTGGGCTGAACCCAGCAGCACCAACAAGCCGTGGCTTGTTAGCAACAACCAACCAATGAAGAGAAACCATGGTTTATTGGGTAGAAGGCGGAGTTGCTGCATTTCCTGCCTATCAGAAATGGCCTTCAACCTGTCACAGCAAGTAGTGATGACCACCAATTTTGATTGCTTTAAAAGGGGATTGGACAGATTCATGATGGAGGAAGAGGAGGCGGCGGCTATCAGTGGCTATAGGCCTTGCTAGCCATGTGCCACTTCTGTTCTCAGAGGCAGCATGCCTGCATACAGCAATTGTCGTGGAGCTTGGGCTGGGCAGAGGTCTGGTCCCATCCTGCTTGAGGGATCCTGTGGACATCATGGCCTAACTGCTCCATTGGACTATCCAGCATGGCTTTTCCTCTGTGCTTTCTTGCAACTATTCTTGGAAACTGTTCCCTATTGTAACAGAATGTTTAACATTCTCCCTGAGCTTCTGCCCTGCTTAGTGTTTCAATAACCTCTGTGGTTTATACTCTCTACATAACCTGAACTATCAGGGTCAGTAGAGCAAATGTTTTTTTCTAGCTGGCCAACAGAAAACACCTTTTATAACTCATGAGGCCGCTGCATGAGAAGTTGGTTGTGCGGCATCAAAGAGCAGAAATGTGGCCAGTTACATAACACAGGTAATGAAAGGTTAGAGCGTCCTAGTAGAAAAGAAGTTTTTGATGTACAAGTGGGTGTGTATTTAACAGAAGTAAATAGCCTTATGAACAGCCCTTGACATGCTTTAGAAAATAGGTGCAAAAGAAATCTCAGAGCTACAAGGGGCGAGAACTTAAGACTTCAAGAATGCTATATGCTTGGAAACACACAAGTTAGGAAAACGATAAGCTCTTGCACCAATTTCAACACAGACCTCTTTCCAAAAAAAAAAAACAAACCTGAAATTGCACAATTCAAATCACAAATCTTTCTAATCTCCCAAACTCATGAGCCCAGTTTTTTTTAAAATCTGAAGGTTTTTAAAAGTATAAGATTTGGATTGCTTAGTTTGTAGGAGGATATTTTTAATGTCCTTTTTATATGAAAAAGAGCTGGACATTATAATGCAGTGGGAAAGACTGTTGTGAAAGCTTTTGCTACAATAAATTCCCATGGGCACAAACACACACCTACACAGCCTTACCTGAAGTTGTTGTTTTTCTTACTAGATTTATTCCTGACATTTCCCCCACCTCGCTGCATGATTCCAAACCAGCTTACCTGTTCTTCCTCCTCCTCCATATTATTTTCACAGTAGGCCTGCAAGGTAGGTGGACTTCGCATCAGTGACAGGCCCAGAGTCACTCAGTGAGTTTCATGGCCAAGTAGGAACTAGAACTATTTGTTCCACTTCGCAAGTCCCAGTCTGATAGCTACACTGACTGGAATTGCAGGGATGTGTGGAGTGAGTTGTGTGCTTGTGATTTCCACTTCTAATCAACACCCCAGGAATGCCCCTTTCTGGTTATTTTACGATGCGTGTACCCAGTGGCTGAGTTGCTGATGGGTTAAATGGCCTAGGAATTCTTGCTGTAACATCTGGACCCAGTCACTCCAGTGTAGTGATAAAGAATATAAAATTAACCCAGCAACAAGGCTGGGCAATTATTGGGTTAGCTCTGGGTTGTTAAATCCATAAACATCCCAGAGTTTCCAGGCTTGGATGCCACAAAACAATAAAGGATTGTGGGCATCCCTGCATTGTTAATCAAAAGTCAAAATAAGGACCGTAGGGCAACAACCCAGGCACTGCCAGCTTGACATCCAGGCTGGCATTTTGACTCACTGGAACACTGCAAGCCAGTGCTAAGACTGTGGTGGTAACATTCCACGTATGCGTCTAGTTCTACAAGGGGGGTTTCGCGTTCCAGTCTAACATCCTCCTCTGGAAAGCATGGTGGTAGGGCAAATAGCAATCCAAAGATCTGAGATTCCAGTCCTAGTGGTCCATCCCCTACCTCTGCATTTGACACTGGAGAGCATTCACCACACCTGTTCTAATTGGCAGTATTCATTTTCATTCATAATTCCCAGACCCCAAATGGGGTTTGTTTTGCTCCTTAGATTACCATGAAGGATTGTATTTAACCTGCTTTTTCATCCATGGGTTCCTCACTTACAAGTAGCTCGCACTTTCGTTGAAAATATCTCTTTTGTCAAGGTAGTTTTCTGCTTCTTCAACTTCTTTTTTTAGGTCAAATCTCATCTTGCAGTTTCATGCTACAGATACCCCTTTAAACATCCACATCTTCCGGCACGGATTCTCAACTTACAACCAGTTCAATAGTTCACAGAGTTAAATCTCCCACCAGCCCTTGGAGAGCAAGATATAATAAGAGCAGGAGATTACCTGAGGAGCAAGTTTCCTCTGACCAGTGCACGGAAGGGCACGAACAAAGCTTCAGCATAGGTTTCTCCTTGTTGTTTTTTTAAAACACGCTAACAATAAAAGAAGTCAACTAGCTAACCCAATTAAACTTTAAACTAGTTAAAGAGAATATGTAAAATATGCAGTATGAGCAAGAAGGAGCGTGTATATTTTTTATTATATGAGCGATATCCTACCTTTTTTCCTGCAAAGAACCTAGGAAAGAACCCAGGATGCATAATCCTCCTCTTCCTTTCCATTTTATCCTCATAACAATCCTGTAAGGTAGGTTTGGTGTAGAGTTCCTGACTGGTACAGTCACCCAGAGAGCTTTATGGCCAACCTGGATCGGCAGAGTCCCAGTCCAACACTTGTGGAATTCTGCTTGGCCACTGCATGATCAGAATGCTTGAATTAGATGAATCCTGCTGAGATCCAACGGGGCTCACCTGGTGCTCTGATCATACATGTTTACTTGGAAGTAAGTTGAGTCTCAATATATTAAAAGAGACTTACTCCCAGGGAAGCAACAAAACTAACTTAATCTGGAGCAGGGCCACCCATGACACTAAACAGGCTAGTCTAGGAATTGTTTTAGCTAAGAAGAAAGGACTTGAAACAGACAAATATTCTGTCGCCCTCTCCTGGCCATCAAATGAGAAGAAGGCAGCACAGTGCAAAGGAAATAGTTTTTTCTAGGCATAGAAATAACTGGCATGGTTTTTGCTCAGCAGGGACAGGAGATGAAAACAGCTGTTCAAGGATTTGTTAGAAGCAATGCGCTTCCTTCCCAAGACTGTAATACCATGGTATCAAAGTCCATTATGACAAAAGCATTTAATAATAAACCAAAAAACTGGGGAATAAAATTTTAAAAAGAAGAAAAGGAGGGGATCAGAAATGCAAGGATTACCACAAAAGTATATACATACCGTACATTTGAAAGGTATACAGAGGCATGATAAAAACAGAAAAAACAAAAATCCCAACAGAAAGCTTTGGTGTCCTTTGCAGAGAAGAAGGGCGTTGAATCAGTGGATACTAAAGGGGATCATCAGAAGAGGGTTTAGGGTTAATTCCAGATTAGAATTTCCTTGCTGATTTCCGGACTAGTGGCAAAAATGTCACCAGGAACAAGAGAAGCTGTCTGTTCTCTGGGGCAGGGAGCAGAACCACCTGCTCTGAAGCCATGGCCAGTGCCGAGGAGACTTGGGAGGTGTGAGTGCTGCAGCGGAGTTGAAGGCCAAAGCACCTGGGGACCTACCTTTTGCCTATCTCTGACGTAGGCTATTGACACCACACAGCTGGTTGAGATGCATACACGTTGCATCCAAAAAAGCAGATGGAGCAGAGCCGTGGGGCCTGCGAGGTCTCTTGATTGATGTGTCAAGGTGCCACAATGTCCCAGGTGACCCTCAGAAGCACAGCCGGGGCCCAAGTGACAGGACGCACAGCACAGTGGCTTCCATGCCTGCAAACCTTGAGGCTGATCCCACCAAGCAGCTGCCGGTGCAGGTACCAAGCACACCAGCTCCAGCGCACGTTCTGCAGAGGACTGCTCAGCCAGGTTTGGATCTGAGGCAGGAAAGACACTGCGAGGAGGGCAGTTCCTGCCGCTTGGCCTGGAAGCTTTCCAGGCAACAGCAGCCCCCTAATGTGAAGCCCAGCCTTCTGCCCCCAGGGGTGCTCCAGTTACGTGGACCCACAACTTCCAGCTTTCCTGTACTCTGGCCCTGCCAGCTGGCACTGACAGCCAAAGCAGCTGGTGGCCTGAGCCATCCCTTGCGGGCCCATCCCTGGCAGTGGGCATGCCGGATACCCGCCGACACTGCTGCTGAGCTCACGCTTGCTGCTCGGAAATGGAGTCTAACTCTGCATGGACCCTCCCAAAAAGCCAGCCCCACCATCCGTTGCTAGCAATCCAGACTCCTGGAAGGTTCGGGCATCCCACGGCAAGGCATCCCTGCCCAAGGCCCTCCGGAAACACCATCTCAACTGTCCCAGAATGCTGTTCTTGGGAGGACGAAGTGTGAGGACCTCAGCAGGCCGTCTGGCTCCAAGCGAAGCCCGGCTGACGTTTCTCCCGCACTCCCAGGGAAAAGGACGTCGTGTATTAATACCGATGGCCACCTTTAGCGAGTGAAAGGAGAGCTCCTTCTCCGTAGCTCTCTTCTGCAATCCGACTCCTCAATCCTCCTTTCCAACAGCTAGATCAATGTACCTCCACCTGGTGCCTCTCCAGAGGTATGGAGTTGCAGTTCCTGTCAGCTCCAGGCAGGAAGGCCAAAGTTCAGGAATGCTGGGAATTGTCTTCCCAAAGAGCTGGAGGGCACCGGACTGGGAAAAGCTGCTGGAAGAGCGCTCACAGTGGCTGAAGCCTGTTAATAGACGGTATGGTATTAATATGGCCGTTGGCAGTGCAGGAAAAGGTCCTCAAGCAGCTACTGGACCGTCTGCGGCATTTCGCTCCAGGCTTTGGCCTTTTTCTTGGCCAGGGACAGCCAGGGCGGCTCGGCAGGGCTGCACGATGACACGGCCAGGGTCAGGGTTGGCCTCGCTTCCTTTTCCACGGGGGCCATTTCCTGAGTTGGTGTTCGGACAGGAGCTGCTGGAAGACAAAGTGGGGAGATAAGCAGAGAGCCGAGGCAGTCTTGCGGAGTCATGAGGTCTTGTTTTCGCCTGAGATGGTTCCAGCCGCGTCATTCCACATCTGAGTCCATCCAGATATTCAGATGGGGATGGCGAACGTCTCTCAACTCAGTTCTCGAGAAATTCTTAGGAGCTGGGCGTGGACGGGGATGAAGGAAAAGAAGGTGGAGCCATTCCTGCCTTTAAAATGGGGTGAGTGGATGGGAAAGCATGGGAAAGCCTGGACGGAGCAAATGACAGGCAGCCCAATGGTGGGATCATGGGAAGGGTTTCCAGAGAGCCTGCAAGATCCAGCTTGGGATTTCGCTCCAGGCCCAAGGTGCAATGCTGCTGATTAGAATAATGCAGGGGCACCCAGAGCAGCAAGCAGTCCATGGATCTCTCGTTCATGCGTTTCAGGAAATTCCCTGATCTAGACTATATACAAAGAATTAATTAATCCATTTCATCTGGTTGCAGCAGAGGGACCGAGAGGCCTCTGACACCATCTCCACCTCCACTGGCTCAGTTGAATGACCATCTATCATTTGGCTCTACACTTTGGATTGGTTTCAATTCCAGCTAGTCATTACAAGAACTCTGTGACTTTAAGAACTGGTGCTGGAGTTTGTTTTCCTCTTCCCTCCCCATCCTTCTTTTCTTTTGTTATGACTTATAGATTATAAGCCCCTGGGGAGGGAATGCCTCAACTTTGATCTGCAAACAACATTCACTAAAATTATAAGTGCATCATGCTAGATGGGGCTATAATTCTCATCATCCCCAATCACCAGCCACCCACCCTGCCAGTGGGGGACCATGGGAGCTGTAGTTCCACACATCAAGAGGTCCCCAGGTAGAAGGAAAATGCTCTATTCACATGGAAATCCCACAAGCAGGACAGGGTTGCGATGGTGCTTTTCTGCTGCTCCGATGGCTGCTGAGCAACTGCAGGACAATGTTAGCACCCTCTCATCCTGCTTGTGGCTGCTCTGTCCAACAGCACACTGGACCACATGTTCTTTGGACAGATCCAGCAGGCCAGCAGGATCCATATCCACAAATGCAGCACATATTACGGAAGCACCGTTAAGTTTCCAGTGATCTCTCTCTTCTCAAACAAAAAATATTCTTTGGTTGACCCATCAATGTTGCTCTAATACACGTCATAAGAGAGTTAACCCTAAACCACCATCCTTGGCTGGGCTCTCCCTCCACCGCCCGGACTTGTAACCCGTTCTTCTCTCCCAGTTTTCTGTACCTTTTGTAAGTGATGCAGTCACCTTGGACTGTTGTTTACTTTCAAGTGTACAGACATGGTGAGAGCTCCCCTTCTTCAATACATTCTCACGAGTAGTATTTGCATCCTAGAAAGGAAAATGAATGAAACGGCATCAGCAGCAGCAGCAGCCGCCAGCACCAATTCAAATTATGAGTCACCAGAGTGCTGCAGCTCTCAAGGAGACAAGCACAAGACAACCAACCAGAGATAAAACATACTAAAAAGTGTTATTTCACAAGCAGTAGCAAAGATTCAGCATTTAAAAGAGAGAAATAACTGAATCAATAAAATCAGAGATTATTTTAAAATGCAACGGTGCACATTAAAAAGAAAGCTAACAGCAGTTTAACAGGCCTGAGGAAATGTTTTGGCCTTTGCCTGGGACCATGTCCATCTCTCCAGATTACACCACTTAGGGGCCACTCTAGAAAAGACCCCATTGAGTAGGGTAGAGGTTTCAGGCTGTAAAGGTAAAGGCTTCCCCTTGACGTTACGTCCAGTCATGCCTGACTCTTGGGGGCGGTGCTCATCTCCGTTTCCTGGCCGAGGGAGCCAGCGTTTGTCCGCAGACGGTCTCCGTGGTCGTGTGGCCGGCATGGCTAAACACCGAGGTGCAGGAACGCTGTTACCTGCCCACCGAAGTGGTACCTTTTTATCTAATTGCATTTGCATGCTTTCGAACGGCAAGGTTGGCAGGAGCTGGGGCAGAGCAACGGGAACTCACCCCGTTGTGCAGATTCGAACCGGCGACCTTTCGATCAACCAGCCCAGCAGCACAGCGGTTTAAACCCCTGCGCCACCTGCAGTCCCTTTTCAGGCTGTGGAGGTACTGAAAGCAGGGCATTAGATGATGATCTCAGGGCATGGACAGAAACATGAGGGAAGGGGCAGTGCTTTAGATACTAAATGTCATGAGTGGAGCTGCCTGGAGCCGGAGGTCAGACAAGATGTCCCAGAGACCCCTTCTCTGTTTCCAGATGCAATTAGCACAGCGCAAGAGAGGAACATCTGCACAGGGCCCAGTGCTTTTTCTTCCACAACAGGCTAGTTTGGGCACCCTGCCCCTGGCCAGTGGGCACTGCAGTCCAACCACATCTAAACCGTGTAGGATCCCCACCCCTAGTCTGAGAAGACAGAGCGAGCAGCACCCTCACCCGCTCTTCGCCCCTTCCAGTCCCCACCTGCACTGACCCAGAGTGCTTTGCTGTTAAGGTGGCAGGACAAGGAAGCTTGTGCTGGCCGGTTCCACAGAACTCTTGCTGGAGAACACAAGACTATTATGGATTAACCATCAAATTGGTTTGATTACATATCCCTTACAGCTAACCCAGCTGCGCTCGTTTGTTTATATTTTGATCACACCCTTTTTCCTGCAGCTTATGTGCCCCCCTCCATTTTTAAATTCACAACAAGCCTGTGAGGGAGGTTGGTCTGAGAGTCAGTGGAGACTCAGCCCAAAAATGCTTCATGGCCAAGTGGGGACTAGAACCCACATCTCCTGAGACACAGCCCACACTGCCTCTTCCACGAGGGGTGGTGAAGCCCCGTCGGTGCGGGTGTTCAAGGATAGGCTGGACATGCACATAGTGGGCATGTCGTGAGCGGGGCTGGCTGGAGCCGGGGGTCAGACTAGATGGCCCGGGAGACCCCTTCTGACACGCTCTGTTTCTATGTTTCATAATTTCCAAACAAAACAGAGGCTCGGGTCCTGCCCTTTGGCCTGAAAGATTGCTCAGTGTCATTCCAAAGGCATGGATTTTCATGCACAGAAATCAGTACCCTTATGTGCTGCATCTCTTTCCTTGCCCGAATCAGACATGGCGAATAATGCAGCATGCAGTCGTGCATAAGGGATGGATCCCCAGTGTTGCACGAACCTCCACACTGGTTTTATGTAGCAACATCTGGGAGGTAGAACATGGTTTCCTTCCTTTCTTGAAATGGTCACAAAATGCAAGGCTGCATCTCTCCAAATGTTTCGGTCTACAACTTCCATCAGCACAAGCACAGCCCATGATGAGGCATTATGGGAGTTGCAGTTCAACAACATCTGGAAGGTCGCATGCCTCTCAACCCTGAATAAGGCTCGCTTTACTCTGTTACAAATCCCTAGCATCCTCGGTTAAACATTATCTAAGAGCTTCAGCCTCAGCCTAAAATGACTAAGACGAACCCTAACCAACCTCGTGCGAAAATTTTGGGCTATAAGCACAAATTAACTTGATCAGAGGCACCTCCTATGAGTGTGGACCACAGTCAAGCTGCATCGCAGCATGATTCCAACAGTCCTGACCTTTTCCTGCTGAGAAAAGCCGGTTTGCTTCTTCCCCTCTTTTTCTGCTTTGGCGAGGGGGTGGCCCTGGAAGCCTTTCTGTTTCAGTTTTGCCATCGAAATCCATGCTGGTTCAGAGGACGGGGCTTCCAAATGTGCAGCCAGAGTTTGCTCTAGGGGAAAGAATGGGAGAGAAGCTGGGAAGAGTTCGAAGCCACCTTGTTTTTGCGTGCCAGTAGAGCCTGCCACACCATGCCACCCCCACCCCTTCCCGGACCAGGGCCAGCTCCCCCATCAGGTAGAGCAAGGCAGCAGTTTCTCCAGAAGTATCCCAAGGGTGGCAAATGGCCCATTATTTATTTATTTATTTTAACCGCCATGGAAGATACCATTTTGGTGGACCACCTCTCGGTCTCTTCCCTGGTCTTCTGCTGCCTTCAATACTGAGCAGAGCATCAGCTCAAATGAAGGGCGCAGAATGAGATCCACGTGAAGAAGAGTGCAGAACCTCCTGGGGCCCCAGAGAAGCTCCTGGGAGCCACATTAGAATAGTGGGCAGAGAGAAGAAAAGTGGTGAGGCCACCTTTCCAAAACAAATGACAGCGCCTTTTCACTTAAACTTTTTACTGACAGTAACTAAGGAGAGACATTTGACTCTTTTAGAATGGGTGACAGAGCTGCACAAGAGCTTGAAAACCACCAGATAATCAGGGGTCAAGGAAAAAGGGGAAGGTGGTGTGGGCCATCCAGATTCCACACCTCTGATGGAACTGAGATACCTAAAGGTCTGCTGGTGTGTGGTTTGGTTGCCCCGTCTTCTGGTCTGGCCTTCCCGGGATTTTTCTCCTCGCTGAAGCTGGGTTTTGCGACCAACGCTTTGGTCCTGGCTGTGAGGCTGGGAGAAGTTGCTGGCTTTGGCTCATCCTTGGCCGAGATGGAGGAGCTTCCAGAAGCTGCTGGGGGAACCTGCCTCGGGGCCTTCTCCTGCTCCATTTGGTATCTTAATAAAGAAGATGTCCTCCTCAGCTTCACGCCAAATGGGCTCTCCTGGCCTTGCCCATCGTCACTTGACCACTCGAGAGCAAGGGTCAAGTTGGCTGCAAAGTTTCTGTGAACCCTCTCCAGTTGTTCCGGGCTGTTTGGCGTGCAGCCCTGTGACGCTGTATCAAACTGGGGTGCACCTTCAAACAACTCTGGCCTTATGGGTGAAGACGGGGTGCTTCTAGGGCAGGGACCATCTACGGGGTTCGACCCTCCTGAGAGAGACCTCTGCCAGGCAGGCGCGATGGTGAACCTGACCGGCTTAGCAGAGGTAGCCTTTGTCTGGGCCTTGGCAGTCTCTTCTGGGGCTTTCCTTTCGTCCCTCATTTTCACCTTTCCCAGCTGGTCCACAGTATGGCCATCAGGAAGGCTGCCGTTAGAGGCACTCTCAGCCAGTCCTGCAGCATGTAGTCCTCCTGAAGGAAGATCACCCTGCTTCGGAACGACATCAGCCTCTTCCGTGCTCGGGCTGCTGCTCAACAGAGAGCAGTGAACTTCCTTCAGGAGACGTGAGCTATCACCCACTGCCCTCTGCAGCAGAAGGGTATCCAGATTGGCATCCACCACGGCCGACTTCTTTGGCAGAGAGGCTGCTTGCTCCAGGCGGCCTTCAAACGACTGCGGTTCCCCGTCTGCAGGGCTTCTTGTCGCTTCAGTGATGGCTGTGCCGTCTCCGAGGGCTGAGGCCGTGGGCTTTGCTGCTCCTGAGGAAGGCTCCAACGTCGATGCAGGAAGCTGTAAAATGGGCAACACCGGCTCTGCTTCGAGGCTGGCAGATGTGCCCCTAGCGGCAGAGCTGTCTCCCACTCCATCCACGTGAGTCACGCCACTGCCAGCGGTACAGCCTTTTGCTTTTTGGTCCCCTGGCTGGAAGGAGGGTCCACGGGGACAGTTTGTTTCATAATGAAGGTTTTCTCCTGCATTTCCATGCAAGACCAGGAGCAACGTGTCACAAAGTCTAGTGGCTTTTGCATCAGCCTGAGAAAGTTCAGTATTCTCCACTAGTCCTTTCCCAAAGCTCTGTGGGTTTAGCTCAAGGTCATCGATGGGGTAGCCGGTTCTTTTTCCTACATCCTCCTCCATTGCTCCTTCTCCTTCTGCCTTTACCAAAGAGGATGGCTTTGAACGGGACACTGTCACATTTGCCTGGAGATCTGTTACCAGAAAGTTCTGGTCCTCCGACGCCAAAATATGCTGCTCGTCCACGCCAGGGCCAGCATTCCAAGAATACCGCAAAACGTCGGAGGTCTTTGCCATGGGAAAGACATCATTAGTCCAACTCCCGTTTAAGTTACTCGCATTCCGGGTTGAAGGGCCTGCACAAGGAAAGGGATGAAGGGGGAAAAGAAGATGGTTTCTGGCCTTGAAAACTCAGGCAAATCTCAACTCCTTCCCCCATGCTCTTTGCATGTAAAAACACTGGCATGTGCAAGGACACGCACAGCCGATACCTTCCCGGTTCTTCTCTTGGCCATCAAATCCTTGACGTGATACTTCGTGGCCTGTTTTTCCTTCAGCAGGTCCAAGAAGATCTTGCTCTTTCTCCACCTGGTGTTGGAAAGGAAGACAGATCTGTATAAACAGACTGATTTTTACGTGTAAGGTATGCAGCACAAACTTTCAACCCATAAAAGGTGGCAGCAGAGGTGCTGGAAGGTGATCTGCCTGCCTTTTAAACTCATCAATCGCTTTCTTTTATATAGTGGTGAAAATGACCAGAGTCACAACTATGTGATACTGAAAAATGGGATCAGTGGCTTTAGGGCCAGTGCCAGGGATCTGCCCGAAGAAGAGCTGTGCTGCACCAGGTCCAGAGTCCCGCATTCCAGTCCAGCGTTCTGTTCCTACAGGGACCTACAAGCCCAACGAAATAGCACCGGTAGACACGGATACGGGAGGCACCACGCGGCCATCAGGACAACTAGCCATGGACAGACTTCTGCATGAACTTGGCTGATCCCCGTGCCAATCGGGGGCTGGCACTTCATGTGGTGGCAGTGCGCCCCACAGCCTGACCTCCCCACAAGGAGCTCACTGCTCACTCCTGCAGCCTACTGGCCTGGCCCTGCCTTGCCTTGGCACGGCAGCCTGTACATTTGCCTTTTCCGAGCGAGTCGGCGTGGACAAAAACCAGGTGAGGAGCAACAGCCCCTGGTCCTGCCTCTCCAGACAGCCAAAGGGAACAGTCAGAGGCAGCAGCAGCAAGGAGACCTTCTTTCCCAAGGGCCCCAGACACAGAGCCAGCACTGGGAAGTGCAGCAATTTCTTTGAGTTACAACTTGCTACAAAAATTGATAGTGAAAGGGGGAACAAGGCACAGCCTGTTTTCTTAGTCCGCTTCCCAGTGAAACTTTATTCTTGGAACAGTTCTTTGCAAGATCCAGAAATAATGGTCATGATGGAGGGGGCCTCGGAGGACCGATGGGCTTCTGTATATAATTATAATTCCTTCATTCCCCCTCTACTTGTGCTCCACCCTTCTAACCCCAAGGCAGTTTACAACACCACAACCACATGGGCCAAGGCCGCAGTGCAAAACCAACCCCCAACCCCACCCCCACAAGTTCTGCCCCATTGTTATTTCCCCCCAACTTGGACTCAGAGCAGGTCCTGTGGACCTCTTGAAGAGGCGCGCTCAGAAAAGGGAAGGCGCAGCACACGGTCGGCACCAGTAAACACCTTCACAGAGGACAGTAAGGTGGTGGATGGCTACTAAAGGCTGGGGGAGCAAAGCGGGGGCTTGCTGCGGTGCGTACATCCTCTTCCTGGACTTCTGCAGAAGCAGCTGGTTGGTCCCCGTGGAAAACAGGATGCTGGATGGGACAGGTCTCTGGTCTGACCCAGCAGCCTCTGTTTCTGCCTTGCACATAAGGTGAAGGGAAAGTGTAGGCTCCTGGATGGCAGAGAGAACTGACCCCAATGCTATGCATGGACCTTCCATGCCACAACAAGCAGAAACACAAAAACTGGTCTAGTCCACTCTTTCTCTTGAGAGTCTAAGGGGCAACTTGTCTTCCTATGCACCAGCCCAGTTTTTAAAATCTAGAGGAAAGGTCCATTTGCTGGACATGCATGAAAAGAGCTTTCTTTACATGAAAGAAATAAACATTTCAAATTGCATTTCCCTTCACCCCCAACCTGAAAGGGGGCAGATCTCTTCACCTCCTCAGCATCCAGGGCTAAATCCTGCCACAATGAGCCAACCAGATCCAGCCTGGCCAAGAACGTCCGTGTGGCGGATGGAGAGGCTCGCAGGGCAAAATCCCTCTCCATCCCGCCAGAGAACCACTGTCCTCCAGGAGACACTTACGGAAAGGTTTTGGGCTTTGTGGGCAAAGGCTTTCTGCCTCCGTGGATTCATGGCAATCCGATGCCTGGCCACAGAGGTATCCAGGCAGCCCAGCGGGGTGGCCGGGCTGTTGAAGTCGACAGGAAGCAAGTGGCAGGTTGGCCCAGCGGGGCTGCCCAGGGCTGTGGAGAAGGGTGAGCTGAGAGGCCGGGAGGAGCATCCCAATGGCACCTGCAAAGGCAGACCGGCAAACGGATACATTTCAGGCTTTCTGCACCTCACGGCCATTGTGCGCAAAGCTTTCACGGGGAATCCACAGGACTAGAGACTTGAGACACAAACTCCCAACATGAGGGGCAGGCAAGAGCCCATTGCCGGGCCTAGAGACGACCTTCACAGATCCCATCCCATCCACCACGCCTCAGAGGCATGTCCAGATTCATCCTAGATGCATCCAGTAGATGGAGCAAGGCATGGGGTGCCCTCTCTGCTGCAGCTGTGCCTTGCCCATGCATTTTATCCCAATGGCTGTTTTCGCCCATCGACATAAAGCACAGGGAGGGGGAAGGAAGGCGGCTGGGACACCAGTCCAGGGCATGGCCTCACCGCCCCGGCCCCCTCGCCCCTCTCCTCCACTCTGGAGTGCAGCTCTGCTCTCGGAGAGGGAGCCAGCGTGGCGCGTTCCACATCAGCGCCGGGGGAGGCAGGACCAGGCCTGGCCACCAGAGTCCCAGCACCGAAGTCCGGCAACCCGGCCCTGGGACTCCAGAGCAAGCGATGGTCTCCCAGACGCTGCCAGGATCGTGGTCCAACGGCCTGACTGTGTGCATGCACACTCAGGCAGGAAAACTGCTCCACAGCTCCCAGCCTGGCCCAGCCGGCTTCAGTGAACTGCCCCGTTCAAGTATGCTAATGTCCAATAAAGCCCATATTATTGCTGCTGGATCTATTTTCATTTATTTAATCGCCCCATTGTTCCATGAAAAAGCAGCAACAGCAACTCAGCAGCTGAAGGGCAACAGAACTCTTCATTGTCTTGTTGAATAAATTTTCCCTTATATATATGTATGTATGTATGCATGCATGCATGTATATGTGTATGTGTGTGTTTATATATAGTTTTTCTTTGTTATTGTCTGTTTTCATTATCTGTTTTTAGCTGCTTTACACATTTTATTTTTTCCGATTTTGTAATATTTTTATTGAACTTTTATCATCTGGTTTTATGGACTGTGTGAACTGCCCAGAGAGATTTGGCTATGGGGTAGTATAAAAGAAAAGGAAATGAATGAATGAATGAATGAATGAATAAACAAATCTTGAAAAGAACAGAAAGGAAGGGGGCAGAAGCGGAGGAGGAAATATGGAAGAGAAGTCTCATGAATTGGCTTCTTGCAAGTGGGGTCTGTAATGAAATGTTGCAGTGCAAAGGGCTTCTACGCAGGACTCAGTTTCCCATGTCAACTCATGTAGATTATTGTCTCTGCACAATAGCAGTGTGTGCAAAATTAGCACTGATGCAAATTTGCAGAAGTAGAATGACACTCTAGCGAAACCAATCTGATTCCTTCAATGAGGAATAGTAGGGGGGGAAATGCCAGGCAACCTACAAAACACAGATAAAATGGATTTAACAATTTCCGTGTTTTCCTAACAGCCTTAAATCTGGGCTTCAGCCCTATGCATTTCCACTGCAGGTTTTTCACAGAGAGATGTTTAGATACTTCACAGCATTTTCTCCACTTTGTAATATATGGGGATCGTGTCCTTCCTACAGCAACATATAGAGGAGAGCATGCAATTAACACAATCAATCCATCAGTCATAAAAATGGTGGAATCATATTACAAACAGCAGCATCAGCGTGAGGCATAAGATCAGGCACCTATCAAAGCAGGAGCCTGTGTGTTCTTGCTGCCTTAGCCACGATTTGAAACGGCTCGGTTGGCCAAAGGACCAACTGAGCTCTGTGTGCTAAAGGACCCAGCCTCAGTTCAAGGCACCTCCAGCTCAAAAGAAGCCAGGAGCTGGGCTGTGAGCACACCCTTAGCAAGCTGCTGCCCATTGCAGGAGACAGTCCAGAGGGGCAAGCGGTCTGTTGCGAGCTCCAGCAGCTTGCAGCTTGCATCAGTAGCAGAAAGCACTGCTGAATTACCTGCTCATCTTCACTGTCTGTCCCCCCTAAACTCAAAGAGCGATGGCGCTGGACAGGGTTGGCGGACTGCAGGACAAAATAAGGGAGAAGGCCAGTCAGGGGAAGCACAGCACAACACGGCACATCTCCTAGGGCGGCACATCAAAAGGAGAGTCACAAGGAACCACAAAAGGAGAAGCAGGGTGGGGACCGACACAGCACCCCCTCACCCACATTCACGCGTGCGAAGGCACGCCGACAGTTGCTCCGTAGCACCAAGGTGGCTGAGGCTTTGACAGGCAGGGCTCGTGTCCCGCAAGGGCCCAGGGCCGCGGTGCAGAACCTCCGAGCTGCAGGTCAGATACGGCCCACTGGGGTTTCTCACATGGCCTCACCCCTTCCCCTCACCGGTTGGTTGCCACTTTCCAGCTTTTGTGATTTTCTGCCATTTAGGAAGGCTAAAAAATCTCTTCTAAGAGCTTCTCTGAAGTAGAATTCAGACTTCTTGCTGAAAGAGGTTCAAAGGCTGACAGAGAGATCTGAGGCTGGAGAGTTCCGATTTAGCCTGTCAAAAGATCCCAAATGGAACCACCTGGCAAAGGCAGTTAGATAGACCAGGATAAACAAAGGACCGCCTCTCGAGACGATCCTGCAGGGAGGTTCTGTTCCATATCATGCCCACATCTGGCACACTTGTACTGAGAATCCATGAGAGTGTCTTCTCTGTAGCCAGATTCTGGGTTGCAGCTGATGAGCTATTTTATCTTTTTAAAATTATCTTCCTGTTGTCACCTCAATTTGTTGAGGTGCTGTTGTCACCTCAAATTTAACCAATTTGTAATTGTTCATCTGCCGGTCCCCTCTGCTTTACTCATTGTGCTGAGCACTAATCCTTTTTTCAGACCTTAGGTTTCCTGCTTTTTAATTTCAGTGCAAGCAAGCATGGATGGTCTTGCATTCTAGTTTTTGCCTGTAGGCCATCTTTAGAAAATCTGTTATTTCCCCAAAGTCACATTTTTGTCACAGATCTCGCGCTCTGCCAAATGTAGAAAACCACTGACATTTTTTAAGCTTGTAATTACAAACCAGATTAAGGGAGGGCACAGAATTCAGGTTGCTGGCGAAGAATCCACTCACCAGAAACTAAAAGACGCACTGGTGGTTGTTTTGGATCCAGTAGAAAATTTACTCTAGGCTTCAGATCTTATTTCCAGTGGCTGTGTGGCACATTGGGTGGTTAATTATGACTAACTTAAGTGCCATTCGTTTCCATAAGTGGGACTAAAACTGAACATGATCCTTCACAACCAGAAGTAATAGCAAGAGAAGGTACCATGCACTGCTTCTGGGATCCCAGGGGAAGTACGATGCTCTTCTAGGGTGAGCTTACCAGAAAGGTTTTCCTTATATTCTTAAACTTATCAGAGAGTTTTCACTGCAGTTTTGTGAGACATCACCAAATTAGGGGCATAAAAAGACACCACCAATTCTACACTGTTATTTTTACATTCCTTACTCACTCTGATGTGAAGCCATGGCATGGAGGACCAAACCCGCTCGCTTTCAAAAATAGCAAGGGCTCAAGCAAACTATCTGTTCTTCCTTGCCTCTTGGATCAAAAATATTTTGGAAATTAAAATAGGAGCATTCTTTTTCTTGTTTGGGTTTTAAAAAAAAGAGGGAAACCACCATGACAATTAAGATTTGGACAGAACTGCCAGGAATCCTGTCCTAATAGTTATAAAAGAAAGGTGATTTGGAGAAAGAGGAAATCAACATACTGTCAAATGTAGCAGGGAACTTCCTATGTTCC
The DNA here is from genome assembly GCF_004798865.1 of Varanus komodoensis. NCBI lineage: Eukaryota > Metazoa > Chordata > Lepidosauria > Squamata > Varanidae > Varanus > Varanus komodoensis. The sequence goes on from NW_025335549.1 coordinate 3,772,508, forward strand.
TACATACCTTACTTACAGGACAGGTCAGAATGTCATGAAGAGGGGAGATTTCTGGTGGACTTCTGGGTAAGCCGTCATCTTCTGAAACGGTCCCTGTGTCTTCCATTTTCTTGCTTGTAATTACAAGAGGGGGGGATCCAAACCTGAGGTTCTGCTGTAACCGAAGCTGTTGGGGCAACAAGAAGGAAAAAGATTAAACATAGGTTGGGTACAGGCAACACAATAACTCAAACTCAAAAGTTGAGTAGGGATTGTTGTGAGCCATTGTTGAAATGTGAGCTATCTTGTCTGAACCCAGCTAAGCTAACAAACTATGGTTTGTTAACCATAAACAACCCACAGTTCACAACCCAAAAGCAAACCATGAATTGTTTGTGGGTAAGAAACCATGGTTTGTTATGGCAGCTGGGTTTAGACAACACAGTAACGCGCATCTTAGCAGCAACCCATGATTCATCAACAACGCACATTCAACCCTTGAATGTGAGTTATTGTGCTGCCTGAACTTAGTCACTGGTTTTTAAGATGATGATGCAGCTTCTTCAGTAGGAATACTTAGTTCCTGGAATATGATTTTGGTTTGTTCAGAGAGAGTAACAAGCTAAGGATTCTGGTTCAGACAAAATGTTAAACCACAAATGAAGGTGACCAAGTTTGTTTAGGTGCCCCTGCAGAATCCGATTGTGTCAGCCATTCACTAATGCAAAGCAAGATTTGTCTTTTGGTACCTTCTCAATATTTCCAAGCACTTATGGAAACCTCTCCCTGAACCTGAGCCTTGAATATTTGCCAAATTGAACCTTCAAACCCCAAGCTAGCCTTTGTGAACCCAAAGCTTTTCCTAAAACTCCACCTTCGCTAATAGACCCAGCAGGGTTCAAGAACAGATGCCTGAAAATCTTTCTCAAGTCCTTGGCATAGGCAACGTTGTTTATGCACACAGAATCTAGCCTACGTCAGCTGTCAAAAGTATTCAGCCTTCTTTCCTGCCTAACCGACCAGAGTTGACACCTCCTTATCAGCTGAGCGCACAAAACAAAAGTCAGGAAAGCACCCTTATCCTGCCATGCAGCACTGGAGACGTGTTCCTGCCACTCCACAGAGGAGCCTTTTGGGCAGGCTGGAGCTGAGCGCCGGGACCGGGGGCTGCCTGCACCGTGGTGCAGCCGGCTGCAGACCTTGGGGCCTCCTCCAGGATCCTCAGTGACTACCAGGTGATGAAGGGTTTCAGGCAGCAGAAGCAGCAGAGCAACAGGCTACTATTCCCGTTACTGTGATGTTGCTGTGATTTCCCCTGCAGAACTGCACATGCTCAGAGTTTTGCTTGCATTGTTTGCTGGCAATGTTGTTCTAATCTGTGGGGAAGGCAGAAGCTGTTGTGCAGTGTGGTGGCTGGAGTAGCAGGGGAAAGACACATCAGTTGTATGCCTCACAACCAAAGGAGTATTTATGGCCACCAGAAGCCCCACGTCACTCCATCAGACCATGAAGGCCGGAGCCTGTTTCAGGAAAGTTAAAAGTTTGCCAGCAGAAGTGGATTCTCCTCGTCTTTTTGACATCTAGAAGACTGAAAACTACAACACAGGAAAGATAAATGCTCATCTTTTTTAACAAAATGGATTTAAGACTATATCATCAGCAGCATCATTATTGCATTTATACCCAACCGTTCCTCCTCTTGCAAGAAACCCAAAGCAGCTTACAAGCTTCACCTCCTCTCCATTTTATCCTCACAACAACCCTGTGAGGTAGGTCAGGCTGAGAGTCTTCTACTGGCACAAAGTCACCCAGTTGGCTCCATGGCCTAGCGGCGACTCGAACCCAGATCTCCTGAGTCCCACACTCTTAACCATTGCACCACAAGCAAAAACCTCTATATGGAGAGGTGTATATATAGACAGTGGGTTTGCCTTTCCTGAAGCTTATGTATAAATGACACATGTATGCCTATACATGCTATACATTGATATATACATGGATTTAAGCTGTGATCTGGGTATTTACATATTAGAAATTATTCATTTCAGGAGATGTCTCTTTGTTTTTCATTTCTTTCATATTGTTTTGTCCTGGTAAAATTCATAATAAAAATATGTGTTATAAGCCGTCCAGGGCCTAAATTGGCCTGACTGTACCACTGGCCTCACATCTTACATCAAAGGAGGGTTTTTGTGGTGTCCAAACCATGGCACAGCCGTCCTCCAGTGATGTAATTTTAGTTTTGCCAAAAGCATTAGTTTCTCCCCGGAAATCAGACAACCTGTTTATCCCTGCAGCAAGCTACCAACATTTCAGGCACCTGCCTCTCCTTGGCTACCCAGTAGCCACTAGTCACCAAAAACCATTAACATCTTCTTTGTCTCCTTCCCATGAGAATAGAATAAGGCAAGAGACCCCATTACCTGCAATGCTTTCACCTTCCCAGGAAGGTTTTCCTGTGAGGCCATTTGGCCGGCAACATCTGGCAATGCTTCGAAAATGAAAACACTGTCGTGCGATAAGGCTTTGTTCCCCATGCTTCCTTTGGATCTAAACATCGAAGATGGGAAAAACTGTTCAGACTTTTAAAAGATCTCTCTCTCCCTCTCTCTCTCTCTCTCTCTCTCTCTTAATTCTGTTTTCTGCAAGTGCTCCATATGATTTTTGCACAGATGCATTTATTTAATTATTTGTTTGAAATATTTCTAGGCCACCTATTCCACTAATGACACAGTCCAAAGCATTTAGCCAAACTGATCCACATACTGTTGATAAAGGGGCAAGGTAAAGAAAGAACAGCTTGCAAAAAGCGACCCAGGGGGTTCAACGCCAAGCTGAGATCAGAATTATTCATTCATTTAAAGTATTTTCACCCTGCACTTTAGCCAGAAAGATTCCTAGGGTAGCTTATGTAAGATCTCCTTTAAAAAAAAAAACAAACAAACAAGACAGTCCCTGCCTCCAGGTTTTACAGTCTGGAAGAAAGGCACACAAGGAAAAAGGGAAGAGGAGAGGAGAGGAAAACAAGCAAACTCAAGCATCAATTCTTGGCCTTGGCTCTTTTCTACAGCTGCCTAGATAGATAGAACTGGCTACATCAGATCTAGCTCGTTCTGTTTATTTAAAGTGTGTATTCATTCATTCATTCATTCATTCATTTCACTTCTATGCCACCCCATAGCCCAGAGGCTCTCTGGGAAGTTAAGAAACATAAATAAGCAATGAAATAACCATATTTCCATACAAGAATAAAACCAATGCAACATCATCAACAATAACAACCCACAGTTGACATGTGGCACAGCAGCAGTAATGATAAAAATGATTATTAAGAGTAACAATTATCTATTACAGTCTCTGGAAAATAAAAAGGACTTCACCTGGCACTGAAGAGAAAAAAGAGGTGGTGCCAGACACACCTCTCTGGGGAGCAAGTTCCGAGGATGAGGTGCTACCACGGAAAAGGCCCTTCCGCTGGTCACCAACCCCCAGAGGGAGTTTTTAGAAAACACAGACTCAGCAATAGGGTTCATGGAGGCTCAATATATTACAAAACTATTCCAAAAAATAAGGAAAGGGGGCACTTGATGGCGACTGGCAACCTTTGCAAAGTGGAGGTCCCAGGTGCAAATGCCTGCAGGTCCAGCTTTAAAAAAAAGGACCAGAGCTGGGGAAAACCATCTGTCTGCACCGATGCCTTGAGTAACTCTGAGGCAGCTTTGCACATATGCAACATTGCACAATATAAGCTACCAAGCAGCCTTGAGGGCTTCCAATGAACAGGAATGTGAACTGCAAAACCCCCTTTCCTATATCCACCCAACATTGTGGATGGGTCAAAGACAAGCCCGGACTTTGGCCAGGGAGCTAGTTCTTCATTCTCAGCCGCAAAGCGTTGGCCAGCTTGAAGGTGGAAAGTGTGGGCTCTCCTCCCCGTGCCACCAGTAGGACACAATGGCCGTTCCAGTGACAGGAACCATCTTTCAACCAGGGTATTACCTACTTTTAAAAGGCCAACCCAACACCCATGCCAATTAGTTCTGTCTGGATGGAATTCAGGCAACACACAGGCAAATCCCATCTCTCAGCACTTCTGCGGCTTAAACAGTCCGGGGGGTGTTGCTTTTTTACCGCACTAGCTGTTTTGAGGCACGTTGCAAATGGAAGAGAGGAAATTCCTGACATTCCAGCTGCAGCACTGGGATTTGTTTGTGCATCAGCTTGAATGAAAGGAGCAGCTCACTGCAGAGCACTTCCTGCGTTTAACCTGCGCGCACTGGGCAGCTGCACTACCTTACCCAGGCTCCACAGCTGCATGGAGTAGGCTGGAATCAATATTGACATCACTACTGGACTGGCTAGCTTTCAGTCTGCTCCCTCCTCCCATGGGAGATGACAGCTCTTTGCTCTTCTTCTTCTTCTTGGCAAAGAAATTCTTGAAAGTCTGAAACTTGGATTTTTTCTTTCCTAGGCAAGAGAAAACAAAAAAGGATGGCTATTGTGTCAAAGGCGTTAATGACACGGTCTTGAGGACAAACAACGCTGAGCTTCTTACAATGATGCGACATGGACTCACCTAAGGAAAGCCAACTGCAGCCTTCTGTTACCTGTTCTGCAAAGCAAGGAGCTGCTACCTTTCCAGCTTCCATAGCAGGTGCTGCTGCTGCTACTTTCTTAAAATTGACATCAAGGGCCTCTGCTATCTCTGGGCTACTAGGCAGCTAAGCCAAGAGAGACGTGTTGGGGGGTTGCAACTGGCGTGATCTGGGGGAAAAAGTGATCCCCTGGAAACACTGACATCACATTTCTGGAGGACGCTAGTTTGACGCACGCACATGCACACAAGAGTCGGCTTGTTAATGCACAGATGCTGGCCAAACCACCCAGGAACCCACACATCTCCGAGCAAAGACGTCTCCAGGCCGTGCTGCATCCATCTAAGATGCAAAGCAGTGATGAGATCAGGCGAGCCAGGCTCAGACGCCTTCTATTCTTTGGCCAAACAAGGGCAGCCGAGGCATAAATCCCCACAGCTGGAGGGCTCCCCCAGAAACAAAGCCCTGTTTCAGCAGATCAGTCTCCTCCTGCTGCAGAGGCTCTGCCCGCAGTGCCGCCTCTCCACCCGTGCCAGCACACGAGGCAGAGGACAAGCTGATGCCACCAGCGGCGGCAGAGCTGGCCGGACAGTGGCCACTCTGAGAACTGGACAATGACTCCAGGCTGCTGCCTGCCCTCTCTCCCTGCCTTGTTCCACGGGAGAAGGAGCTCCACCACGTGGGCTGTGGCTGAAGTCACGTACTCTGAGGCAGAATCAGTGGCCGCTGATCCCACAGAAAGCGAGAGAGAGAACACAGTTAAAGGTGTGCCTTTCAGCAGATTGGTTGGGACAAACTACTCAGAGATACACAGTGACGAGATGAGCCAGGGGTCCCCGGATTTTTTGGGACCAGCAGGCACATTTAGGAACTTGAGATGAATACAAAAATGCACAATCGGAGGTTCGCATCCTTGGCATCCATCAGTTGCATCTATGGATCTCGGACTGCATCTTATTCCTAAAGTTCTGTGTCCACTGGACATGGTAACATCTCTTTAAAAAGGGCTGGTTGAATGCACTTGCTGGCAATGCAATATGGCCAAAAGGCCTTTGAAGATACATTTTGGCAATGTCGCGGAGTTGCTTCCTTTTATGCGGAGGTTAAAGCAGATAATTTTGTACTGGAATAGCCTTTGACATTCACCGATACACATGCTCTCTTAAATGATTTCCCTGCTTCTGGGAAATCAACAAGTGACCAGTAAAATAGATTCTCTGGACTCATTAGACAGACTGATCTTGCAACATTGCAAGGAGATATACTCACCTCCAGCAATGCAATGGATTAAGGATCATACACTGCTTTCAGTATAGCACATAGGTGGATATCTGTTTTGATACTTGGCCTGCTTTTGTTGGTGTCTGGGGAGAATTGCTAGAAAGATGTATGCATCTCATGTGCATTCATTGCTATGGATATATACATATCCAAGATCATCAAGCACAAGCAAGTTTCACGGGAGACCAAGGCCAGGATCATATGCACTATTCTATTTCTGATCAAAGCTGGACTGTGAAGGAAGCAGATAGGGAGAAATGGATGCCTCTGAAATGCTGCACTGGAGGAGCACTTTGCAAGTGCCTGAAGTGACAGAAAGACGAACAAAGGAATCCTTGGTCGAATCAAGCCCAAATTTTCCATGGGAGCAAAAATAACAAAGCTGAAGCTGTCGTACTTCAGGCACATCCTGAGAAGGCAAGACAGACTGGTGGGGACAAGAATGCCAGGGGAAGTCAAGGGCAGAAGATGAGGCAGACCGAAGAGGAGATGGCCTGATTCCGTAAAGGAAGCTACGGCTTGCATTTACACAAGCTGAGTGGGGCTGCCAAGGTCAGGACATTATGGAGAATGCTCATTCATAGGATCGCCAGTGAATCTGAGACAACTCAACAGCACAAAACAACTTGGACCTGCATTTTTAAAAGATTCCTTTTTTTAAGAAAAGCAAGTTTGCAGGCACCTATGGGTGCTGGGGAATGCCTCATGAGCGCCATGTTGGGTACCCCAGAGCTAAAGATGTTCACTGAGCTTCAAGGAGGAATAGATGCTTCCTGAGTCTCTCAGCTCTTAGACAGTCTACCAGTCTTCCCCGACGTGGTGCCCCAAGATGTGCTGACTACAACTCCCATCATCCCCAACCAATGGCTAGCTGGAGCTGATGGGAGTTGTCATCCACAACCGAGGCCCCAGGCTGAGGAAGACTGCCCCACTACACTGCACTGGCTCTCTGACAGAAGTTGTAGACTGGAGGTAAGTCAACCAAAGGAAGGGGACCCAGAGATGAGAGGGGTGCAGATGCGTAGCTGGCCCAGAAAGAGGCAGAGGCAGATTTCTGAGAGGCAGAGTGGTGGAAACAGGTGCCAGCAGGATGAAAGGGCTTGCATAAGCTCAAGATCAAGACAACAAGCCAGGCCCTGCCTGTAAGCTTCCAGCACAAAAAGAACAAGGGAGGAGGTGGGCAAAGGAACTATATGCACACCCAGGCAGCAGTTCTTAGAGTAGCCCAGTAGTTTGGATCAAGACCAGCTGCACTGGAGCTAAAGGAGGTGGCCTGCTAGCAAAGCCCATGCAGCATCACAGATGGAAGGAGCGGCTTGATGGAACTACCAGATGCTACCAGATGACCATTGATGGCTCTGACCTCCCAGAGGTAAGAAGCAGAGTTCCTTAGCCCCGTTCTCTCTCCTGAGAGCAGCAGCGCAGGCTCTGCCCAAGCCCCCAGTAATAAATGAAGGTGCCGAGAAGAGAACTTCTCTAGCACCCTCTTGCTTTCACAAGGCCTCTCCAGGAGAAGAGGAAATGAAGCAGTCCTTGGCCAGAGTCTCAGCTCAAGCAGGAATGAGTGGCCAAGGGGCAAAATTGTGAAAATGGATTGAGTCTGGCAAAACAGTATTCAGCTGGAGCTTTGAGCCTGCCGGCAGCCCACCTTTATGCGCAGAATATCGTGAAAACAGCTAATATGGGGATACTTACGTGAAAGTTCCTCACCCGTTTCTTCCCCATCGAATGGCTCTATCAGATCCGCTGGGCTGGCCGCCATGATACAGTTGCTGAAATGCCCCAGAAACGAAGAAAAGACAGAAGGTTATGCCCAAGGCGAGGCACACCTAAGCACTGGCGAGGGACTGGGATAATTCATACAAGCAAAGCAGCAAAGCTCTCCCGGATGTCCCTCGACAGACCCACCATGTACATAGAAAACAGGGATCTCACAGATATATTTGTAGCCGCAGCCAAATGGTCTTTTCCTCACTTTTCAATAACACCCTGCTTGCCAGCCAAAACTAACAAACAGACTAACTGCTCAAGGGGACACATCTCACTCCTCAGGAAGCTGGGATCAATGTTAGCATGAGAGGAAAGAAGCCTAGAGTTTGTTTTTCACAACTCCAGGAAGAGCTGTGCAGATCCAGCTCTACAGTCGTGTTTTGTGCTGTAAGAAAGAGTCCTGTGCGTGTTCAGAAGTGGGGGAAGTCCTCCAACTCACACAGACTGCCAGGAAAGGCCGAGATCTGTAAGACTTTTTGCTGTGTAAAGTTTCATCAGGTTTCTTTCTGACAAACCTTTGCGCCAAGGAGATGCCCCCATGAAGTTAGCTGCGAACAGAGAATATCACCCGTAACACATGATATACCAGTTTGCATAAAAACACACCAGTCTGAGCCTTCAAGCTTGCTTTGTTTCTTTGTTTAGGAAAGATTCTAGTCCTCAGTTTTGTTGCGGGGGAAAGAAAAATGAAAAACCCAGTGCTTTCCCACTCAAATTAGGTAGAGGTTACGCAGCAAAACTTTGAGCGGATTAATCAGGATCAGGCCTGGTGCCCCCACGACAGCTGCCAAACTCAGCTGTCCCTTTCTGTCTACACACAGTCCTTGCCCCCACACTCAAATTTGTGAATCCTAGATCTCCTTTCTTCTCAGGACTGGACTAACCCTTGGTGACTGAAAGTGCCTAAGACAGAAGGACAGTAGGGTAGGCTCCGAACACAGAAATGAATTTTCTTTCCATAAAATTAATTAGCATGTTTTAAGAACCAAAGAGCTCCCCATTTGGCAAGGTGCAGGGTGACCGCAGGAAGCATAAGCAGTTGCTGTTGTGATACTGACAGCCACACTCCTCTTGTGCTCTCACAGCGGACACGATTCTTGACGGGGTCAAATTGAGAGGCCAAGCTTTCTCTTTTCCATCACAAGAAGAGGAAGGGAGACTTCCCCAAGGCAGATGGTTTGGACTACATATCCCATCATCTGCGGTCAGTGTGATGGGAGTCGTACTCCAACACACACGGCAGGGGCCGGGTTGGGAAAGGCTGTGGTAAGATCGTGATGGGCTTAGGGTAGTCTGGCTTTCCAGCCAGGTGACATTCAATACCGATGCAACATTCTGTTTGGATCCGTCTGGGGTCACCCGTCCCCTGGAGGGGGCTCTTTGCCAAGCAACACGCCAGCAAATCCAAGATTACTCGGTAGTAGCAGAACAGAGAAAGGTCCGTTTTGGCCAATATTCCTGCCTTACAACACTGGCATCAGATACAATAACAGGTTATTATTTCATGACATGTCTCTACCAACGAGCAATTTACCCGAAGTTCACAAGCAGCAAACTTGGGGGAAGAATCATGTGCTGTTTGCAAAAGGAAAACAAAATCTAACAGAAAGCAGCTGGCTTTGTGCGTAGCACTGACCCCCGCCTCCCAAAATGTAGGGGCAGGAAATGCTTTTCATACAATCACACAGACTTAGCTAAAGGGAATGAAACACTCGGCAAATTTCTTCAGTGAAAGAAATGAAAACAAATAGTTTGGTCCCAGAACGGTAACGTACTCCGTGAACAAATGCCTCTTTGAGCCACGAATCTTGAATTTCAGGCTGCGCCAACTTCACGTGGTCCGTAACTCCTGCACCTACACAGCCCCAGCGACCGGTGAGGACTGTGGAAGCCAGCAGCTGCAAAGATCCGATCCCACCGCCTTCCTCTCCCTGGAACTCTCCAGACGCTTGGGGGACTGGACTCCGAGTCCCAGCATTGCCCAGTCTTCATGGGCAGTGGTCCAGAACCCCGTCCACAACACGGCAGAGCACCAGAGTGCACGGACACCTCCCAAACACACGGGGAACCTGCCATCTCTTGGAGATGCTGGACTTCTGGCCGCACAGGCACCAGAGTCTGCAGTGGCCCCGCAGCTCTGGATCTCCCAGAAAGAGGGAAGGCGGTGGCTGGAGGGGGACACAAAGGGGGGCCCATTGGCCGAAGCACCGTCCTCTAACCATGCAGAGCAGAGGGGCCCAAAAGGGCCAGGACATGGCACGAGCCCTCTGAAGACCTCCGCCCAGGGGACTTCTCCCCACTCCACTGTCAGCACAAAGGGTCGCTCTGGCAGCAGCAGGAGGCAGAAGGGAAGCGGGATCATCCCTCCCCAGCTGAAAGACTTTCAACTTTTCCTCTTCCCTCAGCTTCCCTTTTTCCTTCTGTGCCCTGCCTTCTTAGTTTATAACCTTGCCTGATTAGCAAGTCCTTCCAAGAGCATTTTTGACCGAGGGAGTGGGACAAATGATTCCATTAGATACTCACATAAAGCTGACCTGGCAGCACGCAACTCCCTCCCGCCCTCCCTCCCTCCTGCACCTATGTCCACCCCTGGGAAACAGAAACATAGAAACAGAGCGAGTCAGAAGGGGTCTCCTGGGCCATCTAGTCTGACCCACGGCTCCAGCCGGCTCCGCTCACGACATGCCCATCAAATGCCGGCTCAGCCTTCCTCAAGCTGGTGACAACGCACTACTCATCTCCCAACGGCCCTGACCAGCATGCTCTACGGTCAGGCTTGATGGGAACTGTAGTCCTCTGCTCAGTGGTCAAAAGTGGCTCTATTTCCACACACACATTTTTAAAATTCAGCAAGGGACACCCCAGAATTACCTGAAATGTTTCTAATTCCGCCCATTCACCCTGGAACTCTCTTCCTGTTGCTTCGTTCTTTAAAGAGCACTGAAAAGGCAGCTCTACTTCTGGCCTGCTTTCCAAGTGACTCCACACACGCTCCAGACCCACACCCATTACATGGGGATAAAACACCTTATTCCCAGTGCCAGCTCAGAGCCAAATGTAAACATGCTTGCGGGGGCTTCACTTTTCAGGCGGAGCACTGAGGGTCCCCTAAGAAAGAGTCAATTATATTTCAATAGGTAGGTTTCAAAAATCGCTCAAAGGCAGAGCGGGAAAGGCAGTTATACAGACTGAATTCCCACACACACGCCCCCATCCGCATGCTGGATTCCAGCTGGATTCAATGCAGATGTTTCACGGTCAAGAATTCAAAGGGGAAGGCACTCTTGGCATGAGTTTCCAGAAGGTTCACTTTGCCATAAACATTCATTCCAGAGCCAAAGCAAAAACAGACGCCCCCACCGAAATCCCCAGGCAGCCGCCTTGAAGCGGCCGGCACACCAGTGAAAGGCAGGCCTTGTGCGCTCGGCGGCCGTCTCGCCAAGCACACACTCTCTCCAGCCTATTTTCTGGGTGGGAGTGGTGGAAATAAGTGCCATGCAGCTGTGGCGGGCGATGCCCACCACCGATCACCTGTCAGATGTGCAATTATCCAAGGACGTGCCAAGGAAGTTACCTGGAGCAGAGGAAAGATGGACACTGAGCCAGGGCAGCGATCCACCCAGTAGCTCTAACAGCAGGAGGAGGCAACCTCGGGCCAAGGGGCCAGAACCAACCCCAGGGGCCCTCCCCTCCCCTCAGCCATGCCCGTTCCCCTGCTCTCCCATATCGGGAGGCTCCCCCCTTTCTGTGGCTTCCCATTTTAACGGCCAAAATGCCAACGGACCAAAAGACACTAGTCTTTTTTGTATTTTGTTTTCTGCCACCCAGCACTGGAATGCAACCCCTGAGATCTTCTCCAAAGTGCAATTTGGCTCTCAGGCTGGAATAAATTCAGGACCCCGATCAACCCTGCCGGCCAGAGCCTTCCTGAAGCTTGAGCTGTCTGCACACCAAGTCGGGGCCCTATCGCAGCGTTATGGAGTTGCAGCTCTGCAAAGGAAGCTGTAGAGATCTTAGCACCCTCGACAAACTGCAGAGCTCAGAATTCTTGGGGGGAGCCATAATCTTTCAGTCTAAGACCGAGGTAAGTTTCTTAACGTAGGTCAGAACCTAATCCAATCACCCAGAACGCCCCACTGGAGACTTGTAGAGCACAGCTTTGCAAAACCTGCTCTTACAAGCATGGCTCGACCTGAGAGGTTCTCTACAAGCTGGTTCATGATCGGGGCTTTGCCTTCTGTTTTCTCTGCAAGAGGAAGAACAACTTTGGAGATTAGTTCCCCCCTCCACCCCCAAGGAATGTCCTTTCTGCCTTTCTATACGGTTCTACAAGTTCCATTATATGACGGAAAGGGGATGCTGCAGCGTGGGGTAGAAACACAAGTTTACATGATGCCCCCCAGTGAACAGGGCCACCATTTTGGAAAATCGCAGTCCAAAAACGGCCACAAAAATGACTGCAGAACTTGGGAGAGGCTCGGGAAGATGACATGGCAAAAGGCCCGGAAAACTTCCATGAGTCAGGGATTAGGAGCACACAATGCATGCGGCGCATAGAGAAGCCCAGGGAGTCGGCTGTGTATGGAATTAATCCATTTGTACATCATCGGTATCTTGAAAATGTCAGGCTGAGGAGTCGCTTTGGGGTTCCTTGCAAAACAAAGGACCAAAAAATAAAAGTCACGTATCATTTAATTCTTTGTGGGGCTTGTTTTGGTCTCCTTGTGACCAGACAATGCTGTCGCTGTTTGTCTTGCTAGCCATTGGTGTCCAGAATTTCGCAAGAGCACATCATTACCAACATAGCTGTTATCTTGATTTGTCATTTCCTCCTCCCACAAAAGTTTGGGAGCTGTCGTTCTCTAACGGGGACTAGAAATGCAAGTAGATGCTCTGACCCCGTGTGGACCGTTTGTTAACCAGGCCCACGCAAAGGCTGCCCCCCCACACAGCGGCTGTCCAAGGCCTCAAGTAGAAACAGTTCCTTCCAGGCAACCTTTTAACTAGAAACTGTCCCTTTCCACACACACTTTTCCACTCAGCGATGCTTCCTTGGCAACTTGAGGTCGCCAGTTCAAAGGTTATACATAATACAGGAGGTTGCTTCACATCAATTAAGTCTGGGTTCAGATAACACAATAGCCCATTTTTCAACAACAACCCAAGTTTCAAGAAAGACCCACACTCTCTAGGGGTTACTGTGTGGTCTGAACCCAGCTGTTAACCTTTGCCCAGCCCTGCCTACCCCAACTGGAAGATGCTTTCCAGGGCCTCAGGGCAGCATTTGCCTCATCACCTGCTACGAAAACCTTGCAGCTGGAGGTGTTGCGCATCGCACTTGGGACCTTCTTTATGCAGTGCATGCGACCTCTGGCACCCTATCAGTGAGGTCACCATCCCCTTTCCAAGCTACGATTCCCAGAATCCCTCGGGGAACCTTGATGGTTACCATGGTACAAACAACTAGTTGAGAACCATTTGGACTCTTTTGGTCCAATGTAAAGGAAATGCAGATAAACACTCATGCGCTTCTCCTGTGTGACTGTCATGCAAGCAAAAGAGACCGCAAGGACCACAGGTGTTTTCCTAGCATGCTTCCAGGCAGAGGACAGCTAGCAATCACAGTCAAAAGGCACCAAACATTTCTTCTGGCTTTCCTCCACGACAGATTTTGCTGCTCGCAAAAATGAATGAAGAGGTAGGAAAGCGCAGGAGAGCTGTAGACTGGAAAGGGCCGTGTCTGTGGCCCCTGTAAAGCTCCACAAATGGGGCACTGTGATGGCACAATGGACGCTTTGTCCAGAAGCACCCTGGATGACATAATAAAGTTGTAACGGCAGAGAGCAAACGGGCCAGCCCTCCTTTCCAGATTATCCAAAGTACACAGAACAAATGCAATGCAGAGCCTCATGGAGTTTGTCATTCCTGTTCCGAAAACTGCTGGGTGGGATAATAAAGGACGGTGATGACTACTGGGCATTAATGTTGTCTGCCAACTCTGTATTTAACAACAGACACAATGAAAACAAGGGTGACTCGCCATGATCCTAGTTCCAGCAGGCCCCCTGACGTCACGCTCACCTAGCACTAGCATTGTGGCAGATGACTGGACAGCCCATAATTGACTGGCTCAAAAAAACAGAGCAACTATCCAAGCCCGAGCTAGAGGGAAAGCACGTTGAATGCAATTAGATAACATCCACAGAAGCGTCTTCTCCTGTCCTGTTGAAATGTTCACCAGCTAAATGTTGTGTGTAAGTTCTGACATTTGTCTTTGAAAATCGGCAACTTGCAAGAGAATCAGCAAAGCCTGAACAGCTGAGATTCTCTGAGGTTTTAGCAGGATCTTTCCTCGCTCTACCTGGAGATGCTGGGAACTAACTTTCTGGCCGCAATTAGTTCTCTGCCACTGGGCCACAGCCCATCTTTGTACCAACTAGGCAAAGACTTTATGATTAAGGGAAGGGAGACTGGGGAATGAAATGGGGATATGATTATAACTAATTTAATTGAAATTGATTCTATTAATACAATTAAGATTTTAAAAGGAGCACCTTCTCTTTTACAATTTGGTTCACTGATTTCATCAACAGAGCAACCAGCAAAATAACTGGAAAGCTCTTTGTCTCACTTTCCCTACAAAGATGGTTGTATAACACTGCACACATCAAATAAGCAAAGAAATAAACCCCTTCCTTGTTTCGGGAAGCAGAGTAGCCACATTATTGATACCATTAAGTATTTTGAACCTTTGTGAGTTAAAAGAATTTGCAAGTTTTTTCTTCCTGTATCCCATACATGACTTCATAAAGAATCCTCCCTCTCAAACTGATCCCACCAAGAGAAAAGGTATCTTTAAAACAAAAGCACCAGGCTCTTTCATACTGACAATCTACTGCAGTCTCATTATGCACTCCTCTGTAAATTTACTTGGAAGTAAGTCCCAGTGTATTCAGTGGGTCTTAAGTCCCAAATAAGTATGAACAGGACTGCAGCCATGCAGCGCAATCTTACATGGGTCACCTCAGACGTAAGTCCCACAACATCCAGTGAGGTTTAACCCCAAACCCCACATGGAAAATAATGAATGATTGCAATGGTTAATTATCATTAGCAAAAATGACACTTATAGGATGGCAGAATAAAAGTTTCATTTGGTGGGTTATCAGTATGATATTAGCAACTTTCAAAAGCAATGTTTTAACCATCTAAGATCTAAGCTTTTCGTACAAAGCATTAAAAAAAAACCCAACCAATTCTGTCTGCAGAATTTAAAACAATTGATAGACTGCAGTGCTTTCTGTGTTTCAAAGCAGGGGGTAAGGCAAATGCTGAGCATAGGTTCTGTTATCTGCTACAGTCAGCCCACTTGGAAAGGAAGCCAGGTGGAAACTGGGCTGAGAAAGAGGTCCGGGAGCAAAGAATACTGAAAGACACTTACTTGTTGCTCTTTAAGCAGTTGTAGAAGCTTGCCATAATCCCTCATTTACTGTCAGTGCACAAATATGTAATGGCTCCTTATAGATGCAGAAAGATGCTGCCGTCTGCCTAGAATGTGGCTCACCAATTGCCCACACGAAAATCCCGCGTGCCGATGTGATTGCTAGCCAGATAAAGTTCCTGATCTGAGGCCCAGAGGCGCTGCTGAACTGGATCCAAAGAAGGTTGTGCCTGTTCCATACATGGCTATGAATTGTTAACTCCCCCCTTTCCTGTTTCTCTCGTTCTCTCTCGTTCTCTCTCCAGCACCGCAAAGCCACAACAGCTCATCTCAAGCCCCAAAATGTTATCCGTTTGTCTCTCCATCTCCTTCTTTTCTTTTGCAGGGGCTCAGATGAATAAAGAAGTGACTGCCTGCCAGAAGGGGGGGAAAGGGGTGAATTTAGACACGAGTATCGCTGCAAAATGTTACACCACGTAAAGGAAATGGGGAAGAACGAGAGTCGCTCATTCTTCTGCAACAGTGAAGAAGCGGCTTCCTTTTGCAATCAAGAGCCCAATTAATCCATGGGGGATGATCGACATGGGACCTGACGCTCCACACTCTGGAGCTGTTCGGAGTTCCAGGCACTCCTTTCCACGCCACTCCCCCCACCCATTTTGCATCCCACCCCCACAATTAGGCAGCAGGGCCACGGAGCACGCTCCGTCCACAGTCACGAAGGGGCTCCCCCGCCCCCAGATACGTCCCTTGCCTTCTGCCTGCGGGGCTTCCCCAAGCCACCAGCACCCAGATTGTGTCTGGGGTCCCGCCAATCCGGCAACATCGAGAACGCCCGGAGGAAAGGACATGTGTTACGCTTGTCTCCTGTTTGTTCAACATCCTTTAAAAATGCCTGGGCACCGCTTGCTTCAAGGAAATGGGACTTGCTAGGAGCTGCAGAGGCCAGAGGGAGGAACTGGGCCGTATTTTATTTCACAGGCATGGAGGGCTGGCGGCCACTGAGCTGCAACACATCCCACAAACGTAGGTTCACCTCCACGTGGAAAAACTTTAGGTGGACATGTCTGTATGAACAGAGGGACCTTTCATGCATATGCCCTGTATGCAACACACATGTGCTTTTGCATATATGCCAAAAGCAAGAAGGTACCACCCCGGTCCTCGCCCTTCCTTTTATGCCAGACTGCACAGACTCAGACCCCTGGCCCACTGGGCTCCTAAACCAGCTCTCTGGTGCTTGCCTGATGGCCAAGTCCTCTTTTCACCAACCATCTGGGGGCTTCCCAGCTTCTGTACAGGTTTTTCACGGACTCAGAAAGGCTGTGTTGCCTCTCCTAAGACTTGGCTAACTGGCCGCCAGCGCTTTAAACTAGAGCATGCTGGTATTTTGGCCCCATCCCTTTTTCCTTTGGCTCCACCCACTCCTGGAATGGGGAGCTTCTCTAGAAAGGAATTCAGCCCTCAGGCCGAGAGAGGCCTGGCTCCGAAGATGAGCTGTATGTTCGTCTACGTCATGCTCAGGAGTAGGAGAGAACGTTCTGCAGCATGACCATCCCTGTGCAGGATGGACAGCCCAAAAAGTTGACCCCTGAAATCCGATTATTTTCTGCCAGCTTAGTATATGTGAAGTTTGGACTTAAGCTGCATTCCCAAATCTGTCTGGCATTCCAATGCAAGGAGCTACTAGCACAACCCACCCCCAAATGCCAAATGGGGCAGCATGGGAAACCTCATCGTGGGGAACACCAAAATTCAGAGACAGACATGCAAAAAAATAAAGAAAAGAAATGCAAGAAAACACCAAACACCAAAATTCAGAAACGCAAGGGAAAAAGAGGGAAAGAAGAAACGAACTCGATTAAAATACAGTGGCTGGACCAGGTCATTCTTTCTGTTGAGCGGATGACAAAACAAAAGGCACTGAAGGTACAGCCTGATTCAGGGAATCCAAAGCCGCCCGCAAAGCTCCTTTTTCTCCCCCTCCCCGGCTCCTGCCCAAGCCTTAGCTGATGTTAGAAGTACTTGGCGAGATATTGTTTCCTGTCCAATATATCAGAACTTCCCAAATGGTACATTTCCCCCAATTTTTCATACTCTGATTTTATACCACCTCCTGGACTGGGTCCTATGTTACAGCTATGCAGACTTCACTGGGCCTGTTTGTACCCTGAACACACTGGTTGCTGGCATGTGCTGAACTCGTGTCCAGTTGTCATTGCGTTGC
Organism: Varanus komodoensis; assembly: GCF_004798865.1. Lineage (NCBI taxonomy): Eukaryota > Metazoa > Chordata > Lepidosauria > Squamata > Varanidae > Varanus > Varanus komodoensis. The sequence continues at coordinate 3,789,801 of NW_025335549.1, forward strand.
ACCCATTTGTCCGACTCAGTCCTGCTTCATGCACACGTGTGTCACTCTGCTCTTCTCCAGACAGAGCAATTCTGTTCAAGGAGGTCCTGGGAAGGGAAAAACCCTGGAAGCATTTACGAATCCACCTTGATGGAAGAGCAAAACTTGTTCAGCACTCATTCGTAATGGAGGATTTGCTGCCCCACTGCTCCCTGCGAAGCCCAGGGCGTCTGGTGGCTTTCCCCTCTGCTTCCAGGTTCCATCTTCAAGCCACCAGTGAGACATAAGCCCCCCCTTCCCCCCCCTGCTGTGCTTTGCTGCAGCTCCAAGCTGTTTCTCCACATCTCATGTGAATGTGTGGGGTGGGCCCAAGCTCAAGAGCCCCCAACCATCCACATGCCCCAAAGAAACAACTCCTAGCCAAGCCACCCAAGCCACTGGGCAAGTATCTTGCTCTCCTTGCAGAAGTAGTGGCTGCACAGCTGTGCCCATCATCGTGCAAGCAAAACCAAGCCAAGACGATGATCTCTTCGTTGGATGTCATGCCACAAGATTGGCACGACAATAGTATTCCTTTTCCCAGTAAAAAGACACGGCTGTGCCTCACTGGTACGGCTCCCTTCCCCATGTCTGCCCTGGGAAAGAGGACATTGTGCAGATGACAAAGCGAGGCACAGAACTATTGCCAGATTGTCTTCTTTCTTGTTCATTTTCTTCTGGTCATAAGACCAGCAGGATGAAATAGAACAGTGGATAATTCTACAATCATGTTCATAAGACCCATAGCTCAATTAACAGTGTAAATACAATAGCATATGGATAATAATCGATTGTAAGTACAGCTAAAGAAACTACTTTTTTAGAGGAAAAAGGCAATGACCCTTCTGAGTTAGTAACCTGACTCACCAAAGCTCCACTTGGCATGGTGATGGGGGGGGGGGGGTTTGGTGCTGTTTATAATTACCACACAGAGGGGCACTACCTAGGATCAGCTCTCTGAGAGAAGGGGGAATTCTTGCACCCCCTCCCCCAAATGGCAAGGCGTTTACTTCTGGCACCCCCTCCCCCAAATGGCAAGGCGTTTACTTCTGTATGGCACTAATCTGCAGAGAAGAAGTGAGACAAGTTTAGACAAAGCCCAGATTAATCACAGGAGGTTAAGGACAAAAGCATGCAAGGAGAATATCTAAAGTGAGCTCAGATCTGTATGTGCACTCAACATGCAAGTGTCTGTGCACAGCATTCCCATAATGCTGACCTTGATTGCAGAGAAGAAGAAGCAATCAGAGCTGCTTCTTGCTTCATGCTTTGAAGTCAGGTACATTGTTAGGTGGAGTAGACATGTGCTTCCAAAGAGCCTGTAGTGGTTCGGAAGCTAAGTGGGATCAGGCCTCATTAGTATTTGGATTGGAGACTTGACTCCTGCATTGAGCAGAGGGGTACACCCAGTGTCTTTCTAGGTCCCTTCCAACTGTATGGCCCATCTTTGACAGGGAGTACATGCAGAGTAACCCTGAACAGGCACTAGAGTAACTATCTGGAGAAAACTGGAAGTAGACTTATAGGAGAGATGGAGTTCTGGAAGAGAATGGCTCCTCTGTGACTCACTGACAAACTGAGTGGAGATTTGGTAGCGAGCTACAAGGACGTGAAAGGTTTTCGATCATTCCAGAGTGCAGGACACAGACTAGCAGACTCAAGATGCAACTGGGCAGGCTTTGAGAGGGTGGCTTAACTTGGTGCCCTGCGCTCTGGAATGATTGGACTCGGTGGCCTTCAGGGTCCCTTCCACCTGTACTATGTCATGATTGTATGAAGTCACAGAGACCCTGCCCAAAATGGCAGCCCCATGTCTGCCTCTATCTAATCAAGTCATGGAGCGCCCCACAAAAATGGCGTCCTGGTGTCCAGTCCTCCCCTAATCTTTCTAACAACCGCAGAAGCGCCATGATGTGTCACCACCATCCTACTGGGTATTTCCCAACAGCATCAATTGATGATGTGAAGTATGGCAGGAAAGCTGATAGCACGGGGGGGGGGGGCGTTGTCAGGCATCTGGGAGTGAACAGGATACAAGCACTTGATTGATTGATTGATTGATTGATTGCATCAGTCCAGGTGTTGTTGTTGTTAATTGTGCAATGCAAAAACAACCAGACTGCACTGTAAGAATGAAAGAGAAGGGGAAGAAAATGACAAGATCTGGATAGTATTTAAGAAAATACTAACCATAGCAGTGGTTACATATGTATAATATATTCCTATAAGTATTATATATTCCTGTAAGTTAGCATACAATGGAACATATTGTTCCTATTAAAAATAATGGTGCATCTACTTTGCCAAAGGCTCCCCAGGTGTGCTATTCTTTTCCAATTGCGGAATGAACTGCAATGGGACGGCCCTATCTGCATCCTTCAGCTGTGCCACAGCGCCACCCTCATGGTTGTCCAGTGAAACATTTGGAAAGCAAGAGAAAGAAAATCCTCCCCCCCCAAAAAAAAAAAATCCCACAGGTGAAGTAGCCAATCTTAACTCTGCAAAGAATTTGGAAGCAGAAGCCTTGTTAAAGCAACAGGTTCAGGGCCCCAGGTACCAAAGCCCCCAGTCACTCACAGCTGCACAACTGCCTTATGGGAAATCAACGCTGACCTACCTTACCAGGCTGCGGACAAGATTGCAATGGCGATGTTACACAAATGTCAGGCCAGGTCACAGGGTGCTGTCTCTGTCCCCATCCTGTGCCCTTTCAACTAAAACACTCCGTCTTTTCCCCCCTTTTCTTTTAATCTCTCGCTGGTTCAGCACCATGGACAACTCCTTTAAGTTCCACAGGCTGTCCATAATGGCTGCCCAGACCCAGGGCCCTGCTAACCCTGGAGTCTCCCGCCTCCACACAAATCCAGAATGGCCAGATTTAACCCACTGGCCTGCAGTTTCTCACCTCTGGCCTAGAGCGGCAGAAACTTTTGTGGACTGCAGTAAAGGAGGGATCTATTTATACTTGAATGTGCAAGCTACCCCAGAGCGCCCCATGCAGTGCTGAGGAACACCCCTCTTCCACAGCCTGATCTAGATTCAAGCAGAGACATTCAGAAGGGGGAAACAGCTTTAAGAGAACAATCTTACACATACTTAGACAGAAAAAATCCTGCAGCTCCTGTGTGGGAAAGGCTAGGAACGGTAGGGCTTTTTTCTGTCTAACTATGCATAGGACAGTGGCCTCAGATACTGCTAAGTCACTGCTAAAAGTAAGAATTTGTTTACTCGGTCAGTTCATGTTTATGCTTCGTTGATTTGCAAGTGGGGGCGTTTTCTTGATCCAGCACTGAGAATGCTATTGTGGGACTGCCTTTCCCTCTTCGAGTCCCCTGCACTGTGCGTGGAATTGCACACACGCTCCACACACGCAGCCCACCAACCCGGAATCCTCCGGACACTCCATGCTCTAATGCAGTGGCCTGGCATCCAAAATCAATGGGTTTGGCTTTAATGTGCCACAAGCTCCTTGTGGGGGGTGAGGGTGCTGCAACAGACGAAGGGTGCAATACTAAGGCCCTCCAACATGGTCTGGGGGGCATAGGGTTCTTTGGAGCCCCCGCTCCAAGATTCTGCGTCTGGAGGGCACCACCACCAGGCCTCGCTCAGGGCCAGCGTCAGAAGCTCATCTGCACTGAGCTGGGGACAACAGAACTAAGCATAGCAGTGTTTAGTATCCCTCTGAAAGGTGAGAAAGGGAGACCTTTTCCAGTCTGCCACAGATCACCCAGAAACCTGCTTTCAGTCAACCCCACCCTTTAAAAATAGCAATAATGAAGGAAAGGCTTCATAATGGTACCTCGGGCAGCAACTAAACAAGGCTGCAAACAGGTGCAGAAAAAGGATGACTCTGTTATAAACATGGAGTGGGGAGGTCCCCCCCCCCCAAATTATATTTACAAGGAAACATTTTGACACAGGACTAAGATAAATAAAGAGATGAGTGTATGTGGGTATCAGGCAATCGATGGACGTAACACTCACTTCTGTCCCTGCCCTGGCTTTTGTCTGAGCATCCTTTGACGCCCACATTATGTAACCATTTGGAAGCTAACCACACGGCTGATGAAGCAGCTACATGAGGCAGTCAAAGATTAACGCCAATCCCTGGGCAGAAAACAGAGAAAGAGGTAAATTATCAGACTGCCAGACCTGTTGAACTGCTGTTGTAACCTCTTCCTTTAAAAAATAAAGATTATACTGCACAGAAATGTCTACATTCAAACCTACTTTTTAGGGAGGAATTAACAATCAAGCCATTATTGACTGGAGATGTTCCTTTGTTAGGACTACAGAAAATATTCAGAGGTTATTCTATATCATGAAGTGAATAGACGTTATCCCATTTGACCTGTAATACATAAGGTATTTAAATTTTGATTTAGTAAAGCTGAAAGCATGCAGGGGGTTGTACTAAATGCAGTAAAGCAAGTTATTCAGCTGAAACAAAAACAATTACATTCTATAATCATTGTGTTCCATTAACCTAGGTAACCTTGGCTAGTAAATATAAACTGATAAAGCTAGATATATAAGATATTATTATAATTTCTATTTATGCCCCACAAGTGGTTAAAAGACAAAGCAATTAAGCCAGATGCCTCCTTTTTTTAATATCCCTGCTGGCATGATCTTCTTCTCATTTAACTGGAGAACCGCACCTTTAATGCAGCAATACAACTGCGCCTTGCAAGTTTGTTGGAAGAATGGAAAAGAAAATGAAGCGCAGCCCCAAGAACATCGAGTGAACTGAGGCACAATCCAGCGCGCTCCCTCAGAGGCTGGCTTGCACCTCACGGCCGGAGTAGCCGCAGGAGCAGTGAATGCCACCACCGTCCATCGTGCCCAGGCCTTTTAATCAGGTGGCCATTGACGGAGGCGCTCAGGGAAGGAGGGATGGGAGGGGGGGTGCTGAGAGTCTGCTCCCCTTCCCACCCACAGCGCGCTCTGCTTTTCCCCTCTCCAAGAGTGCAGAGAAGCAGGCCGCCGGAGCCGCGCTTTCCCCACCAGCTGCGGGAGGGTGTGCTGCGCTCAGCCTGCCAAGTCCCAGCATGTTGGCCGCATGGGCTCAGTGCTGCAACCGCACGGAATCTCGCGGCCTTGCAGAAGCTGGTGTCCCGAGAGGCCTATGCTTAGCTGGATTTTCCTCTTCTACTTTTCGTACATAGGAGGACCAATATGACGTCCATCCCTTCAGTTCAAGACTTTCCCGTGATGTCATTATCAAGTCTGTAACGACCCCCACCATTTAGGAAAGGCCTTGAATAAAGTGACCAACATCCATTTTTCCCTGGGACACTATTATTTTTTGTTTGCATTGTCAGTAACTTGCTTTCACCGCCGGTCCCCTTGCTGGTGGGCTTTGTCAATGTGGGGAGCAAGTCCCCAGTCCGAAAGCACGGAGCCAAGGCCCCCAGAGTCCTCTTGCACCCGCTCTGCAATGTGACCACCCACTTCCTCCAAGAAAGAACCTTCTGTACCAATTACCGACTTCCAAACTGTGGTGAGATCTCAATGCCTACCCCAACCCTACCGAGCCTTCCTTGATCAAACACACCTTTGTATACTCTATTTTAAATACTCATTCTTTTCAGAAAAAGGGCAGAGAACTAGCCTAAATTGGAGGTGCAAACCTCATGTGTACAAGCCAAAACTGGCCCTCCGGGGTCCCACAGAAGGCCACGCCCCCTTAGTGCTGATGGTCAGACATGGATCATTTTCCCAATTGTGTCTGCTTACCTCCTTAAAAGGTTTCAAAGCTTTTCTTTGGCCTTTCTAGAAGAGGCAGTTACATGGACGCGTGATTCCTGACTCATGGTATCTCATGAACCCTTTACAGGACCAAGCTCTCCTCCAGGACCTCTCCAAGCTTTCCAAACATTCCCGGGGCTTCTTTTAGCTGGAGAAATGTCTGGAAATCATGCTCTTAGGAGCTGGCTTATTTTCACAGTTCTGTTATACTGCAGCAGCACCTTGTGGCTGGGCAAAGGAACCCTTTGAAAGTCAGAGAAAGAAAAACCCTGGAGGAAAACCACACCTAAAGGAGCCAGTCCAGAAACCGGAGTCTTGGGCAAGTGGCCAGTTAGCAGCTTCATGCAGAGAAGTTCTGAATTGCTGGCAGAGAGAGCTTTAAGCTAACATACGACAGAACATTTGCTAAATGCCCTGCCCACTTCGCTTTTCACGCCACTCTTTGGGCCTTCGGCCCCTCCTCTTACTGATATGTGCCACCCCGTGAGGGTCTCCCCTAAATGGAAGTCACCCCCCCCCAGGTTGAAAGAGGCTCTCCCCACCTGGCGTGATACCCTCTGAGGGTTTATAGAAATACTGAATGGTATTTTCCTTCTGGGATTTCTCTATCTCTACCACTTTCAATGGAACCCCAAAGAGACCTCTGGGAGCAGTTCTGTGAAAACTAAGCCCTTTCAGGGCATTTATTCCTAGCTAGTGTTCCCTAGTCAGCTCCTCTTCCCAACCAGAGCATGAGTTGTTCCAAATAAAACATTCATGCTACTGAACTGGCTGCTCCCATGCAAGGGGAGTTTCAGCTCATCTGGATGAGCGTGCATCAAATTAACTTTGGTAAAAACATTAAAATATCTTGTGTCTGTGTAGAAAGACCTTTCTAACATTTTCAACTGAGAACAAAAAAGGAAAAACCTTTCTAAAATGTCAAAGATGAAGCAGCTCTTCTCCCTAAATTAATACAACAGGTGGAGAATTAATAGTGACTCTGGATGCCTTGGAACATGACTGGCAAAGCTTCAGGGAAGGATGCAAAATGTAGGGAGCTGGTGCTGAGAGAGAGCAGCAGGAACAGTACGGCTCTGCAGTCAGAAATGTGTGCATTGCCTCACACATTATGAATTCTTATAAATGCTTACAAATTCAGAGCAGCCGCCCCTCGGGGCAATCAAATCCATTCGCTTGGGAAAGAGAGGAGAAGAAGAGAGGGGAGAAGGAAACCGGAGGCCCGGGCTTGACGAGGAACTGAGGGAGCATCTGGCAGCACGCATGGGCAGCAGCTCGCCTGCCCTGCTAATCCCACCGCCTCCCTGCAGCCTTAAAATAGACAGATGGAGCCTTTTGACATCTTGAGCGGAGACGTTCTGGGATGCACTAGCATGGCCTGCCTCAAAGATTAAATCCCACAGGCAGGGAGGAGGGGGCTTGTGTCTGTCATCCTCCCACCCACCACGCGAGCCATTTCAGGAGCTTAAGAAAAGCACTCCAGGTTCCTGGCTTTGTGGCATTGCCCTGGCCCTCTGCTAAGCTGGGGACTCGGGAGAGAAAGGGGTGCTGCCATTTTGAATCTGGGCTGGCCAAGAATAAACAGAGAGATGCTTGGGCCACCATCTCTCCCTTGCCCACCTGCCTAAAGGGGCCACCCACACCGGCAAGAGTCTGGTGCTGTCCGGCCATGCCTTTCTTTTACCCTTCCAGAGAGAAGGGTAGAGGGGCAGTTGGCATCCCATATGGGTCCAATTTGGCCCAAGGACCTGCAGTTGTACTAAGGGGAAGGGGCCGCCCTTCCTTTGGAGGGAAAAGCATTGTGTATTCCAGAAGGATGACACAGAACACAAGTGGGCAGAATTCCAGACCTCCAAGCCCGACTGGAGCCTTCCCTGCCTCACCTCTGCGTTTCATTGCGTTTTCAAACCCCTTTCACGCCATTCACCATTAAACGGCAGGCACTTATCCAAGGCTAGCAGCCTCCGCTTTCCCAGGGGCTGCGTCGGGACGTCCTGCATCTTAAACCCTCCAAGGAAGAATACAGAACAGGGGACCTCGCCGCCTCACGCGCACAGCCAGGATCCGTGTGACAGTCCAGATCACGACGCGATTTAACGCTTGTGCGAGGATTCACCACCAAGATCCAGCTCCGAACGTCGCGGCGGCCGAGCCCAGGAGGCGAGAATGAGGACCTCGGGCATGTGCAGAGTGCGCGTCTCTCTCCGCCTGAAGGAGACCCGTGCCCCAGACACGCCTGGGGGTGGAGGCGGGGTGGGGCTGCCCGGTCAGAGGGCGCCTCCAGGCAAGACTGGACCGCCAGGGAGAGGCATCCGTCGCATCCCGCCCCGCTGCTTCCAGCTCTCCAGCCGCCTCCTACCCTGTGCACTGGAGATGCGCCGGCGTGCGGGGAGAGAAGTCTGGGGGCAGAGCTGTGCCCCAGAACATGCAAATCCCGGCTCCTTTATGCGGTCAAGGCAAGAAGGGCTCTCCTTTCTCCCCCTTCCGTCCCCGACCCGGAGTCTGGCATGGACCCGATCCGCCTCCTGGTGCTCGAAGAGGAAGGAAGTCCGCGCTCGTCTGCCCACCCGGGCAAAGCGAGGCGTCTGCTTGGCTCCCCGCGCCCGGCCCGGCCCGGCCCGACCCGACGGCGCTACTTACGCCCCGCGGGACTCCAGGCGCGCCCTCCTCCTCCTCCTCCTCGACGCTGCCAGCGGCTGCCGGGAGCTCCGCCCTCGCGGCCGGGCAGCCGCGCCGCTCCAAGCCCGCCCGTCGCCGCCCCAGCGGGCGGAGCGCGCCGCCCGACCCCAAGAGCCGGCCCGCCTCCTCCTACGGCGCGTCCCGCTGCCGCCTTGGAGACTCTCTTCTTCGCTGCGGGCCGGAGCGGGTGCGAGAGGCTTCCGGAGCATGTGCAGTGTGCCTTCTTTTCTGCTGCTGGGGAGGGAGCCGTGGGTGAGCCTGCTTTCCGGATCGCCTGGAAGGGACTTCTAGGTTGCCGGACAGGCACGCACCCCTTCCAAACCAAAAAACCATGGGGGGAGCACCGTGAAAACACTGCTCGGATTACCTGGGTGGGGGATTATTTCCTGGGTGTTTCCTGGGTATTTGGCAAAAAGGACAGGGAGACTTGGGGGGACACTCGGACTTCTTAAGCCCCCACCCTTCTTAAACCGAGCACCGCGCACAGATCGGCTGGCGCAGGGACGCTCGAAAGAGTCCTTGGGGCGGGCGGCAGGGCCTCTCCTTCCGCGCCGGTGCGCTTTCGGGTTCCTTCTGGAGGAGGGCGCTCTGAGCTCGCCTGCGCAGGAGCAAGTCCCGCTGGCGCTTGTGCGCATCCTCCCAGGCAGACACGCGTGCAAGACTGCGGCCGGCAGGCGTTCTCGTCTTGTCTTCCAAGGGTGCGCCTGATCCACAACCCCAGGCCCGCTGGCCCTGCGATTCCCGGGCACTGTGGCTTCGGCGCACCGGCAGTCGTAGGACTTTTTCTTGGGGGACATGCAGGCGACTACAGCACCTTCCCTCGTTCAGCAGGGAGCCGTGGCCCAGCTCTGCGGTGCTGGGTGGCCTCGCTGGTCACTCCGCCGAATGATGCCCTGCGCGTCTCGCCAAAGCCCCGCATGGGCAGCTTCACGATCCAGCCTGCTTGCCAACTTCCCATCGAGCGCAGGTGGAGTGGAGAGGAATGCCATGCACGAGTTCTCATGATACCCTGCTTCAGCAGACACTCCAGCCGCTCCCTTGGAAGAGGCGCTCTGCGGTGCCTTTCCGCTTTTAGCCTGCTCTCCTGCTTTTTTGCCTCTGCCCCCCCCCCACGCACACACGTTGCTTCGTCATCTTTTGGGCCTCTACATCCCACCTGCATGGCTAGGGTGTGGTGAGACTCGAGGGTGTGGGTTGCTTTCCAAGTAGCCTCACTCCAGAACGCAGCTCCAGGTGTTTCCCAGCCATTCACGCCCATGGATCAAAAGATCTACCAGTTCTGCTGGAAAAGCAGCCAAGAATCGGGTGACTGGCACCATGTGAAACGTTAACACATTTGACAGCAGCACAAAAGCTTCCGTAGGCTAGAAGATACACATACATGCTGTGATGCAGGTGTTCATTTTTAAGGTACTGCAATACCCATGCTGCTTTTGCAGCAAGCTACAGTCCAGTCAGAAGGGGCTGCAGCTGAGTGGTACAGCCTTTGCTTTCCTCACAGAAGGCCCCCCAGCAAATCCACAGCATCCGCAGGCAGGGGGTGAACTATGAGTGGATTACAGTGGTCAGTGCCTGCAGAATTGGATTAGGCAGTCCCATGGTGTAACTCAGCGTAAGGCACCTTCCTGTGTTGCTATGCCTGTTTACTCAGGTGTAAGCTTTATTGGACACAGTGACTCCAAGGAGACCCGCAGTCATTTTGGGACACTGACGATCACATTTGCCTGAGGAAAGAGAGGACCGGCCCATGGCTGAAACGTCATGGATTCCTGGCCCGCAACAAGAACTGCCTGGAGTCTGTAGAGGCAGCCTTCTCTTTCTTTTCACTTTCTTCAGACCTCTTTATGCCTGGGTTCAGTGGCACTGAAGAGCACCGTGGAGCTGCATGTCTGAGATGGGGCAGGGGAAATCCTTTGAAAAATAGGCTTTCCCTTTTTGCGACAAGAAGGCTCCATCCACCTTCCAGATGAGGCCACAGAGATGGGGAAGGGGGAAGCTTGGGCAGAAAACCAAGAGTGGGCATTTGTGTGCATAGACTTTGAGCTCAGTGTTATTTCAGAGGAGTATTTGGGATGCTTGTGAGCCCATTATCCTACATCATCAGCACCCCCGTAGCCTATCTTGAATTTTCCAGCCATTTGGCAGGGTTAGCAAGGACTGATCGCCATGTAGTTTTGCAGATCCACTCTGCCACAGCAGCTCCTTGTGGGTCAGAGAAGAATCTCCATGGAGGGAGAAAGACTCTTTTGAAGGATGTGCCAATCCTGCAGCTCAAAAAGAAAGCAGGTTCATGAAGTGCTAGGTTACATACCTCAAACAGAAAAGCTCTGAGGGTGTTTCCTGAGAAGGAGCCGGTTGTGGCGACTCCCTGCCTCAATCATAAATGCTCCAGACAGGTCCAGAGTCACCTTCCATTTGCATCCCTCTTGTGTTTCTCAGCCTCTACTCCTCTGTTTCTTCTTGCCACAAAAATCCATTCAGGAAAGGCAGTGGAATAGCTGCATAATGCCTTTTGACCAGTAACACTAGGAACAGCCCAGCTGGAGCTGCTCTGGGCTAGTATATTCAGCATGTTGATTTGCCCACGCATGCTTGTTCCTGGAGTTGTCTATGCTGAGACAGGCCCTGGGCCCACCTAGTCCAGTGCTGCTGGCCCTGACTGGCAGCAAGAGCAGTCAGTGGGTTTCAGCCAGGATTTTTCCTAGCCCTTCCTGCAAAAACCACAGCTTACATGTGAACCCTTGTGTGCCACATTCCTTGAGCTAGTTCCGCTGAGAAGTCCTGTGGGTTCCTGGCACCAGTAATCTAAGTGCATTGTGCTTTTCACCCCTCTGCATCTGATTTGTGTCTGCAAAGCCCCTCCAAATCAAGACCAGCCCATACCAAGGAAAAGGACATTACAAAAATGTCCTTCCCTTCCAGCAGGTTTGTGGTTAATGAAACTGAATTTCTTGTGTAATTCCTTTGCCAAAGGGAAGGGTGAAGATTTGATTGGTCATCCGCCCTAAATATTGATTAATAGAACCTGTCGATTTTTTAAAAATTATTTAATGTCGAATTGCAAACCACCAGGACTGAGGTGCACATATTGACAGATTTCTTACCGCCGAGATTAAATTTGTCGTGGTTGTGTACGCACGCCCTCATGTGGTGAAACGTGGAACTGTAAAACGTGCCACACCGGCATCTGAGCGCTTGAGTGGCCGTGAACTGTATGCAATTACAGATAGACACACAGACACAATATGTGCTGCTGTGGCCAGGGCCGGCCTACCACAAAGTGGGGTGAGGGACCGCCTCCAGCACCAGGCGCTGTGAGGCAGCAGTGGCAGCCCCGGGCTGTTCCTCCCGAGCCCCCAAACGTCCCCTTTTGCGGAGGGCAGAGCTCCATGCGACACGCGGTCCATCTTGCACGCCCGCACCAGCCTGCTCCTCCTCAGGGGCAAGGGATGCAGCGCGGCAGTGCCCTGGGGGAAAAGGCGTCCAGCAGGAAATGCTCCTTTCCATTAGTATGAAAGGATGGGTGGCATCTCAGCATGCAATAACTCCTTCAGTACATCTGGTAAGTCAGGCTGACAGCCCAAGTCTCTGCGTGTTTACTCAGAAGTAAACGCTGTTGCTTCCAATGGAGTTTATTCCAAAGGGAGCATGAACAGCAGGGGCTATTCTATTCTATTCTATTCCCCTCCAGATGTTTCAGCCTGCAGTTCCAATCAGCCACAGCCAGCATGGCCAATGCCCGAAGATTGCTAGGAATTGTAGCCCCAGACATCAGAAGGACTACCAGTTAGGATTTTATTATATTAAGCAGTATGAAAGTATTTTATCAGCATCTCCAGATATGCAATGATGCGCAATGGTAATTCCCTTTTGGGAGAAGGAAATAATTCAAATAAATCTTGTGATGGAATGTTCTTTAAGGATACACATGTTCTTTTGAATTATCTACTCATCTCTTGGAATTTAACACATACATGGATTTCCCATGCCCTTCTGACAGCTAAAAGACCCATGTTACAACACACACACACACACACACACACAAAATAAACAGCTCGCTTGCAATAATGCAGTGGGTGGGGGATTTCATGAAACTTCCCATTTTTGAATGTGCGACCATTAGGCGTAATCCACAGATGGATAAATGCATAGATTTGCGGCTCCCTTGATTGGAGTGTATTAATAATTCTTTTTAGAAATGTTAGTAAGTTCTGTTATGTATTAATATATTGGAATAGGTAATATATATGTTATCTAATGTTGTGGGTTTTTTAATTTTATTCAAAAATTGCAATGTTTTAGTTTCATTCTTTTTTTTCTTCTTTGATGGTGCAAATTGTACTGCACAATAAAAATAACTCCAAAGAAAGCCTTAAGTATCTTGTGCCCACCAAATGTTTTTGTTTGATTTGGGGAATTTTTAGATTTTCTGTTCAGTCATTATTCTTGAGTATCTGAGGTTGCCAGGACTAGACAAACCTGTTCAATACAACTAGAAACACGGGTGTTTCTGAAAAGTTAGAGTTCTGCATGCAAAGCCAGAAATAACAGGATGGTGCTTGCAAAAACTCTTATTTACCAGTCCTAATTTAAGAAAGCATCTGGTTGTACCTGTTCTTGCCTCAGGTTGTTGCAACACCCTGTTTTCAGACACCTTGGGAAAGGGAAGGCTTTAGCTCTGCATTCTCATCATTCGCCATTTGGGCACAATATGGACTGCCACACAAAGGCCGCATGAGTTTAATCCGTGATGAGGTTCGCTTCGCAGAACCAAGCTCCAGAGAACCCGAACCCGAACCCTTTCCTGCCTCACCTGGAGTCAAGCTCTGCTCCCGACCCATGGCATCTCACTGTGCCACTCCAGGTCCGGCAACCAGGGTTGGCACAACTGGGCACTTGCCAAGGTCCCACCATTCAGCAGGCACCCACATAGGCCCTCCTGAAGCGGCTCCTCCTCAAAATTGCCACCTGCCTCTCCATCTGCTGCCTCTTGCTCTGGCCCAGGCCACTGTGGTGGTGGTGCGGAGCAGGCGATCTGCCCACTGCCTCTCTGCCTGCTGAGCAAGCAAGGGGAAGCCTTGTTGAGAAAGAGGAGAAGCTGCCCCTACCGGGGGCAAAGGCCATGGGAAGGTGGACTCACTGAGGGAGGGGTTCCACCGAGCAGGTCTTGCCCGAGGGTCCTTAATAATTTGGAACCACCATTGGCCTGCACCTTTCCCCCAGGGGTCACCATGAACCACTGGTTTTGTGGGACCAGGAAGGAGGATCCCTCTGCCTCCAGAAGACACTGCAGCTGCTCTAAAAACTCTTTGTGGGGCAAGGAAAACTTCTGGGGCTGGAGAAATCCCTGAAGGATGGAGCATGCTCAGGGGACATGGAATGTTGGCTGGCTGGCTGGCTGGCTGCCTTTGGCTGGGAGGAGGAACAGAACAGCACTCCCAGAGGTGGGTATGGCTGGCTGACAGCACCTTCTCTGCATTACATTGCTCTGCATTTGATGCAGGCCCCACTTCCGCTAAAGAACTGCATTGTTTAAATGGTGCTGCTCATGAACCAGTCCAAAAAGCCTTTTAAACACAGTGCTTTTGTTTGCCTGCCCATGAAAGGGTTACTTAATAATGTTTTGCACTTCTGCATTTTATTATGGCTGGGATATGCTGTAAGCTGCAGGCCTTTTTTCTGTCTAAACAGGTATAAGATCGCCCTCTTATGAGGCTGCAATCCTGTGCAAGCTGCCAATAGCTCCAGTGAACAGGGGTTTCACGGATGGAAAGAAAATCTGAGTATCAAATCTTCCTTGATAAAGTCAGTGGAGTAAACCATGAACGTGGTCTGAAAATGAATGCTAAGAAAACCGACATTGGTAAAAAGCAGGTAGTCCAAGAAATTGTTAAACATCCAAAGTGAAAGTTGATAGGCACGACTCTCCAGGCTATAGATTAGCATGACAGGACTAGCCTATCAGAATCTTTATCAGCTGTCTCAGGGCATTCCCTCAGAAAATGGAAAAAGCTTGCCAAAGGTGCAATGGGCAAAGCTTTTCTAAAAGGTGTAAATTAAAAGATAGACTTACTGCTAACCGATCTGCTTCTGTATCTCACTTGCTTAACTGCTGCCTACGTGACTTTGTAACTTCCCATTGTTCCCATATTTGTCTGCAAGCTGATTGTAAAAGTATAAAAATCCCATTGCCATTCTGCCAGGTTCCGCATTCTTACTAGAATGTTGGTCCCTGCAGGTAATAAACTCCTCTTTAAATTTACCAACTGGTCTCTGGTCTCATCTGCAAAACCGCGAGATACAACAATAGTATGACTACTTTCCCCTGCAAAAATAATCACACACACCCCTTTGATTTTTCCAGATTTTGTTATTACAACCTGGAACTGAAACGGATCACACTGGCACTGTTGCCCCTCTATGTGCACAAGTTACTCAATACTGAAGGTGCAGAATATTTTTATCATAAAAGTAAACAAAAGCTTGTTGGTTGTGTAAGGATTCATCGCTCTGAGTCAGAACTGGGTAGAAGCACCTTTGGCAGGGATTGCAGTCAACTTTGCACTATAATGAGAAGCACCACTGAGTCTGAGCTGCAGGCGCAGGCGCTCCATCTAGGCCAGGAGTCAGCAACCTTTAACACTCAAAGAGCCATTTGGACCTGATTCCCACAGAACAGAAAACACTGGGAGCCGCAAAACCCTTTTGACATCTAAAATGAAGAGAACACTTTTTTTACCTTAATGCTATGTATATCTTCATTATGATTTAGCTGCGGCCCTTGTTCAGTCACTAAAAACTGTTATTTTTAATCTTACATTATAAACTTGTAGGACTCCTTTCATATAGTTCGAATAGGAGAACTGCTTCCTGCAGAGTTAAAGTCAGTGCTAAAGGACTCCATGCATTAAACAGCAAACCCCATAAGTTCATCAGCAGTAAAAGCAAATGAATCTATCCGCATATCATTAAACGTTTGGTTTTCTTCAGAAACTTTTTTCTTCTTCGATTTATCCATGGTTGGCCTACGGGGGTGGGGGGGGAGCTCAGTAAATTGGCACGGGGGGGGGGGTCGGGGGTCGGGTCACAGATCCAGATCAGAGGCTGTGCTGGAGATATAGGTGTGTTTAGTGACTGATTAGCAGACAAACAGTCAAGTGCTGTGAATTGTGACAGGTCCCAAGGGCAGCTTTTAACATTCAGATGAAGATTACATTGGAACAATGAGAATCCTTTCATGTTTCGTGTAACATGAGAGCCCGCAGGAAGCTTGTTTAGCTAGGAATGTAGTGATGTAGCAATTTACTTAACTAGCTGATTTACTTAAATTACTTACTTACTAGCTAGCTAAACTAGCTGATTAACCACGTGCGGCTCCGGAGCCGCGGGTTGCCGACCCCTGATCTAGGCAGAAGGCGGCCTGCTAGTCCAGCACAGCCCAGCAAACACACCCAAGACCGGGCCCTCTCTCCTCGAAATTGGAGGAAAGGCTTTGGCGAGCACTGCTGCGTTTTCTGCCTAAACATACCTCGGATTGTAGCCTTAAAGAAACACATGTATAGGATGAACAGGTTTTGCATTCCATCTTTCTGCATTCTTCCTTCCCACCACCATTGCCACAACCGCATGCCCTGAAAGTGGAAACTCTCCTGGAGTGGACCCCAGGCCACCAAAGCCCCTTCTGGAAATTTCGGGGGAAATTCCTATGCAAATATAGATGAGGAAAAGCCTTATAATTCTCAGCATGCCCATGCTGGCAGAAAGAGGCCTTTTTCCGGACAGCACCTGCAGGCTTGCATCTTAATGTGGCAACCCTCTCTGGAAAATGTAGAATTGAGTTTAATTGGATTTTTCCCAACCCCAGCCTTCCCCAACAGGGCGCTCTCCCTCTCCGTTGCCCATCCTCCCCAGCCCGTCTAACCGAAGATGATGGGGGCTGTAGTGCAAGTTAGCTGGAGGGCAGTCAAGTTGGGTGAGGGCTGCGATGGAGTCTGGCGCTCTCTGCGCGCGCACTGTCGCAAGCAGGCCTGGAAGCTCTTCTCCAGCTGGCTTGCTGGGCGCCGCGCCCCCTCGCTAAGACTGCCGGATTACTCCCGAGTAAGCGCGCGCTCAGGCTCGACCCGCCACAGCTTTCCCCCCAAGTGCACGGACTGCCCGCCCCGCCGGTGACAAAGAGGCTGCGAGTGGCGGCGGCGCCTGCGTACCCACCCCCGCCGCATCCGGACGCGCCTCCCCAGCCGCTGATTCGATGCCGGCCCCGGCCTGGCCCGCCCCGGCTCCTCCTCCTCCTCCTCCGCTTGCTCGGCTGGCCTGCCGGACGTTTGCATCCGAGCGAGGAGCCCCGCACGCCTCGCCTCCCCTCAGCGGCAGGAGCAGGGCGGAAAGGCGAGCGCCAGGGCGGCGATGGCTCAGGAGGAGGCGGCGGCGGCGGCGGCCGGCGGCGGCGGCGAGAGCGCGGAGGCGAGCAGCCCGGGGCTGCTGCTGGAGATCGTGAGCTCGCCGCTCAACCTGAGCCTGCTGGGCCTCTGCCTCTTCCTCATCTACCAGATCGTGCGGGGAGACCGGCCCCGCGCCGCGCCCGACGGCGAGGAGGAGCCCCCGCCGCTGCCCAAGCTCAAGCGCCGCGACTTCACGCTGGCCGAGCTGCGCGCCTTCGACGGCCGCCAGAACCCGCGCATCCTCATGGCCATCAGCGGGAAGGTCTTCGACGTGAGCCGCGGCAGAAAGTTCTACGGGCCCGGTGAGGGACGCCCGCGCCCCGGCGCCCGCCCGCGCCCGAGGGGATCGGGGGGGTGGGTGCGGGGGGCCGCGGTGCGGGTCGGGTTCCCTCCGGCGCCGTTTCCTTGGCGCTCGCGTGACCTGGCGCTTCCAGCGCGGCCGGGGCTTCGGGGGCGAGCCTTTCCGCGCCCCTGTAAGGTAGCCCGGGATTCCTGATCCGCTTGGAGGAGCAAGAAATGGCTCTCCGCGGAGGCCGCGCACAAGCTCATCCTAGATAGCGCGGCCTTCCCCCGACCTGATGGTTCGCAGAGGGGTTGGGCAACCACTAGCTGGGGAATTCTGGGCGCTGTAGTGCTGCACATCTGGAGCGGGGGGGGGCGGGAGAGGGTGCTGTGCGCGCCTGTTGAGCGCTGTCGTCCGCGCTGGAGCTTCTCTGGGTGAGCGAGCGCTGGCTCCAAGCCACGATCATGCTACAAACGAGAGGGTGCAATCCTTCATATTCGAGAGAACTTCCAGCATTCCCCAGCCAGCCGTACCGTCTGCTGCATGCTGGGAGTTGTAGGATTGCTCTCCAAACATGCACAGGATTGAACTGCCGCCTTCTTGAAAGAGTAATTCTGCACCACCGGCTCACGGAGTCACAGCACCTCCAAGGTGGTGGCGAGCTTTGATCCTGGCAGGTCCCTGTTCACGTACCCACAGCTCGATCCTTTCTTACGTTAGCTCAGAAGTGAGGTGTCCTGATTTCAGTGGAGTTTTCAACACAAGCTTGCGCAGGACTGCAGCCTCTGCCAGGAGGTTGCTCCATCCTGGTATCAGCCTGGCGTGACTGCTGCTGCTGCTGCTCCTGCATTAATTCCTGGCTAGGGTTGCATTTTCCATTCTTTGATTGCACGATCTTGGAGGAGGGCAGTGTGGGAACTCATCTGTTGTGTTGTATTCCAAGAATTGCATCACATTCTCATAGCTGCACAGCTTTTCAGCTCCTGCCTTAGTTGCTTCGCCTGCCCTTCTGCCCGTAAGCAATTATTAAAAGTTGTGCTAAGCTGGGAATCTCTGGTGACGATGTGTGAGTCAGTCAAATATTTTGTCAAGACTCTTATCGTGTGTTGCATTGCTCACTTTGCTTTTATCGTTGGTTGTTATCAGGAATATAATTGAATGGGTTTTCAAACCCCTGGACCATCTGGCTTTGCTCAGTGTGTGTGAAAATGAGTCCCGTGTTGGAGGGTTTACTTCTTCAATTGTCTTAACAGGGTTGCAAACAGAGTCAGCTTGTGACATATGTAATGACACAATCCTGTGCATGTGCAGCAGAAAAAGAGTCCTAACACAAAGCAGCACATTCCTTATTGTGCATAAAGTGCAGCTTTGCTCTTTCATTAAGAGGTTGCGCTCCTATCGGGGTGATTTTATTGTGGATGCTCCATGTCTAAGAATTGTCATCAGTGAATCTGTTTGTTTCTCTAGTGATCTTTATTATCCTCTCTTCTGTTTGTTGCCTTAACTTTTTGAACTTTATTTCCAAATGAAATGAAATCAGAACAAAGCCCTATAATTCTTAATATTTAATGCTGAGAATTGTAGGGTTTTTTTGTCTTAACATTTGTAGGATTGCACCCCAGTAAATGGACATGACATTTCGGAGGCACGTAAAGACCTGAGACCGCTCCCTATCCAAACCCACTTACAATTCAAGTTTTCAGTCTCTTTCAAATGGACCATGCAGAGCTGGGCTGATGTGAAGGGTTGAACACATGAGAGCATGCAGATTATAAGTTGCATGTTCCCTGTAATGAACCCCGTGTTCTCATGTAAATGAGATGTAAATAACAGATAGGTCAGGATTGATTATCCACTCCTGTCTGTGTTGTCAGTTCTTAGATATCTGTGGCCTTCCAGGATCTTCAGCAGACCTTCCCATCACTGGTTACTTGATCCTTTCAATTGACAATGCCATGGATTAAACTGGATCTTCCTGGATGGCAAAACGAAACTCCTAGTACTGGATTTGTTTTGACTATCGGGACAGGTTGGGCCTAGCTAAAAACCAGTCTTTAAACAGAAGGATGCAGCTCACCCATATTCTCAAGCATTGTGAGGCTGGGAAGCAGGGCCTGCATAGCTGAGGTGTGCTAAGCACTGTTGTGAAACCCCATCCCAGGACTCTGGGGAACATTAATTAGCTTGCCTTTTACTTTCGGCTCCTTTTTATTTTTTAGCATTCAACATACTTTAGATGCATTGACTTGGAAACCCATACGAACCCTGTCTGGAGTTTACTTCGAGATAAAAGTAGTATGGATAAAGCAACCTAATTTTCTTTTTGTTCAGAGATTTGAACCAAACCTTGCTTGCCTATTTTTGTTAGTTTGCTGTTAGTTATCAAGTTTATAATTATGACTGTGAAACAACTAAACTTGCTCAATGGCAGGACACCTGCTTTGCCCGCAAAAGCACTCAGGTTCAAGCACAGGTTTTAGGACTCCCCCACCTCAATCCCTGGGATTCCACTGCTGGCAGCCAGAACCGGATCGACCAAGAGCCTGGCAGTGTAAGGCAGCCTCGTGTGTTCCTGTGGGGCCCTGCTTTGGATGGTAAAGCAAGCAGCGTCCAGCTCAGCTAACTGATGCACCATGGCTGTTTCACACAACCAAGCATTTGCATGATCGCTGTAGTTGCGGGGAATGGGAGAACGGGCTCCATACCTGCCCATACGAGGTAGCAAGGAGAACAACAGGACAACGGGCGAGTTGTGGTCTAATGCAGAGGTGAACAGAAAGGAGATCTCCAGTCCTGGATTTCAACTGCCAAAGTGGCACTGGGTGCTGAAGGCACTCCTCGCCCACCTTTGTAGAGAGAGAGAGAGAGAGAGAGAGTGTGTGTGTGTGTGTGTGTGTGTGTGTGTGTGTGTGTGTGTGTGATGTACAGCTGAAGGCTCAGGTGGTGGGAATGTGGAGAGGGATATACCCTAGAACCTCTGCAGTGCATTGCCCAGCCTCTTTCCAGCTTGATCCCTTGCTGAACCAGTCCGGCTTGTTCTGTGAAGGGTTTTCTACCCCAGGCACTGAAAGGGGGAAGGCATGCGTTCCAGGCTGGCCTGTGTGTGTGGCCTCTCCTGCTAGCCAGATCACCCTGAGCTTTGCCTTGCATGCAATCTGTGGAGGAGGAGAGAGGTTACACATTACCCAAGGCCCAGAAGCAGCTGCTCGGAGCTTGCCTCCCCCACCTTCCCTTGAATATTGAGCAGGCTCAAAGGTGAGCCCCTGCCCAGGCAAAGGGTCCAAAGAGGCCCTGTGTGTAGCCAGTCTGTTTCTTTTTCGCAGTCATCCCTCTTTTTTTTCCAAAGGCCTGTGGCCAAACTACACAAAATGCATGTGATAAAATGCCGAAGGCCACCTTTTATTTGCATGGGGACAGGTTTTTCTCCCTCTTTGCTGCACCCCCCACCTGTATTAAATTCTTGTTCTTGAAAATTACTTGGATCATTCTTACCTAAATCAGCTCTGTGTCTGCTATGAGCCCCTGACAAACTCAGAATCTGGAGTTTGTCTTGAAAATCCAACTTTTCACACTTTGTGGGAGGGTAGATAGATGTTTCTAGCCCTCATGATTCCAGAGAAGTCAGGGGAAAGTTCCAAAATAAGATTGAACAAGACTTCTGTCTGTGAGGCAAGAAGCTTGGATTGCAGTAGATTTTAAAACTGAAATTCCTGAGCCCCAGTAAAGTATTTGTTGGAGAGCTAAGCTGAGCTAAGTTACTGATTTACGTTACCCTTTTACTGTCTAAAGTCAACAGAGAAGCCTGCTAGAATTGCATATTTACCGGGGAGAAGTTATTGCTCAAAATAACTGTTTGCCAAAGATTTCTCTGCACTCCATGGGAACAATTCAGGTAGGGATGTGTGTGTAGTGGTTAAGAGCGTGGGACTGGGACTCAGACGATCTGGGTTCGAGTCCCCGCTCGGCCATGGAGCCAACTGGGTGACTTTGGGCCAGTCACAGACTCTCAGCCCAACCTACCTCACAGGGTTGTTGTTGTGGGGATAAGATGGAAGAGGAGAATGATGTAAGCTGCCTTGAGCCCTTTGTAGGAAAAAGGCAGGATATAAATTGGAAAATAAATAAATAAATAAGGTTGCCTTTAACTCTGGTGGTCAGTAATAAACCTGGTGCTCTCAGGGGGGCAGCTGGCTGAAGCTGGTAGGAGTCGTAGTTGAAAACATGTGAAGGGCACCAGGTTGGCAAAGGTCGATATGGACAGTGATTGGTTTGGGAATAAGTTGGGGCCATGGTCTGCCCCCGTTTTCGTAAGAAAACTCCGTGTCCTCCATCAAGCGTGGTTTGCAATGCACCTGGCTTTGGCTAACCAAGGCTAACTCTGACTTAAACCAGGACTTTGGCTTGGAATACAGAGCAGCCATTAGCAGAGGCTCAGCTGTATACAGAAAAGGCCAGCTATAATGCCGGGCCACAGCCAAAGGGAGCAGAGAGGGTTCAGCTATGAGAGTTGGGGAGGAGGAGCTGGCGATTTCTGGTCACTAAGTCACAACTTCCATTTAGTGACTGCACGTGAAACTTGTGGAGATGAATGGGGCTCCTCAAGGAAGTATTAGTTCTACTGCTCCGATTGGGTTGTAACCTTCCTGCAGGCGCACATGAGGCATGGACTGAAAAGGCTGTGCTCGCCTACTGCCTACTGTGAACCGATTCCCTAAGACTGCATACCCAAGGCCACAAGGGGCCACTACTCCTTTCCCCCACCAGGGTAAATGGGAGAAATGCAGGACCATCTGAGGACCGCTTAAGCAGCAGTTCTGCCCCCTAAGTTTAAGCTGGAGTTTGGAGGAGCCCTCGTGACCCCCCCCCCCCCCCCCCATTGCACAGACTCAGGCTTGTGTGTGTTGGGGGATTTCTCAGCAAGATGCCAACAGTTTCATCACTGGTGGTGGATCTCAGTCTTCACCATCCACTTTTTAAAAGTACGACTTCATTTTTCTTAAAAGCAAGTCACTTATTTCTAGTCCTTCCAGCACAGTCTCCTGTCCGCTATTTTGGAATCCTATTTACTCTTCCTGCTTCTTTGTTTTTCTGGGCTTTCCTTTCTCCTTTTCCCATTCAACCTATTCTTAAAATATCCATGGCTGGAAAATAGTGCAGGTGACCTGATGCCCTCAACTCCCATAATCCCTAACGTAGTCATGGAACTCTGGGAGTTCTTGTCCAAACATCTAGGGGAATACCAGATTGCCTACCCCAAAGTGAGCTGCTCAGAGATAGCATCATTTAGAAAACTCTGTGTGGGTCTGTCGTGGTGAGGCATGCACAGTTTTGAGAGGAACTTTTCTTCTAAAGATGTCTTCCCTGACCTGATTTGGACCTACGCCTGTCTGCATGAGCTGTCATGGCCAGTGTCCAGAAATGCTGAGAGCTGCAGTTCAAAGAATCGAGATTGCGTCTGTTGTAAAGCATCTGCTTATTTGGCCTTGTACCTAATCCAATAGCAAGGAGATACCAACAATCTTAATATCAAATTGTTCTTCTATGCAGATGGTCCTTATGGGATTTTTGCTGGAAGGGATGCATCCAGAGGCCTGGCTACCTTCTGTCTTGATAAAGAAGCTCTGAAGGACGAATATGACGATCTTTCTGATCTTGACGCCACACAGAGAGAGACCTTGCATGACTGGGAACAGCAGTTCACATGTAAGTATTTCAAAACTTGTGTTGCCCAAGGCTTGCACCCTTTGCAAGCTCTCGCTGTATGCAGGAGAACATGCTGTTCTGTTCAAGAACTACACGCCAGGTGCTGAACCTGTCTTCTGCCTTTTCTTAAATTGGCCTTGCAACAAGCTGAAGTTGGCCTTTAGTTGTACTGATAAAGCAGCACTGCTGGGGATGTTTCCCTCCCAAGTCATCCATCTACATTCTGTGGGATGTGCGCCCAGCAGTATAATCCCAAAGGCACACCATAGACCTTTCTCTGATACATGGTGAATCTGAAGTACCTGTTCTACAGAAGCACCTTTTGGCAGGCAATCCATATATTCTTAATGCAAAACCCAAATGGAACTAGTTTTCTTGGCTGAAAGTGTTTCTGTCAAGCACTGCTATTCTGCCCTTATGCAGTTCACTCTTTCGACCTAAGGGTCAATTTCAGAGCGCTCAGGGATGCCTTTTTAATGGTGGGCAGAGTTATAGGCTAAGGCGATAAGGCCAAAATATGGAAAAATATTCGTGTATTTCTGCTTAAAGCTCTTCCTGCTATTGAGAGAGCCTTCGGGGAAGCATTTTGACCTTTTAGAAAGGTGGGCTGGGGAGTGCAAAATCCAGAAAAGCCAGAAGAAAGGGGATAAGCCCTCTGGGGAAACCAGAGAGCCTGATTAGTGCCCATCTTCAGGTTCTGCATGCCCCAAAAAGTTGGTACCTGCAGTTTGAGGATGTTCAGTAAAATAATGCTTTTTTCTCCTTCTTGTTCAGTTAAATACCACTATGTTGGCAAACTGCTGAAGGATGGAGAAGAGCCAACTGTATATTCAGATGAAGAAGAATCAAAAGATGCTAAAGATCGCAAGAATGATTAGCAAACAAAGCAAAAGCCATCTGGAGATTCCTGGGGAAGTTGTTTTATTTTTAAAGGACTTTTTGTCACATTCTAGTTCTGTTTTAGTGGTTTGAACATCAGCCCTGTCTTTAGAAATAGTACAACTTGCTATAATTAAACTTTTTAAAATCTATACTCCTAAGTAACCTTGCCAGCCAGTGCTGAGTCTCTTAAATCAAAGCTGTGTTATCCAGGTGGTGTTGCTGCAGCAGAGCCCTAATTTTATAATAAATAAATGGTACAGTCTGCAACACCTTGACTTTGTACAATTTCCATTTATTGAATGGTGCTTCACAAAGGCCGCCATGGAAATCTTACTGAATGGGCATTGCACAGCAGTGGCACTTGAGGAATGATGCCCAGTAAGCCGAAGCATGAACTAAGGTGGAGTTTCTCTTTATCGAATTGATGGTGAACAAAAAACTTCCTTGCTACTTCCTGGCCCACAATAACCATCCCTTTACAACAGTAACTAAACAAGCTAAAGGGTTTAACTCAGTTTACCAGTCACTGTTTCATCATTACCCCATACTTACATACCACTCAGATGAACTGGCTTGCAGTTGTTGTCTTTTGGACTTTGTATAACTTATGCAGAATCTAGATGACTGTAAATATTTGGGAGTAGAAACCTATTTGGTTTATTAATAATGAATACACAACTATGGAGTTTGCTTATTTTTAAAGCTCCTTTTATATAGACATTTGCAGCCATGTCTAGAACAGACTTGATTGGTTTCAGAATCCCTTGCTGTTTCAGATCCGTACAAAGAAGCTTGCTTCGTTTACTATTAACATATAACTTCAGTATTAATTTATCTGATGTGTGTGAGAGATGAAACAGCTGAAGCATCTTATCAATGTGTCCTTGGAAGTCCCACTAGGTTCAGTGGACTTAAAATATGCATAGATTTGCAGCCAACTTGCAAATTTCAACCCTCTTCAAAATGGTCTCTCCTAGGTTTTCCCCATCCATTGCCCTTCAGATGTATTAAACTACAACTCCTATCAGCTGTAACTAATCTGCTCATGCTGGCTGCAGACAATGGGAGTAACAGTCCTCACACATCTGGGGGATACAAAGTTAAGTAATACTGGTCTCTCCTATTCATAAGGCATTTGCTCAAACTGGAGGCGTCATTTCAGAGTAGAATGGAATCAAAGGTTCTTGGTCGCTTTTTCTTGGCAGCATCCGGAAGCACAAAGGAGAACCTCAAGGTGGCAGATATGGCAAGAATAATCCTTGTCTTGGCTAGATGAAACAAAGGGTAAAGCCTTTATACCAAGTTGCATTAGAATTGTCTGGCTCAAGCAGGATAACGCACCAAGGGACCAGCAGAAATCCGCCAATGTTGTGGGTCAGTCAAGGAATAAATTCCAGACTGCAGCAAGGGTCAGATTAGATTTGAGAAAATAATGTATGGGAATCTAGTTGGGTAGTAGAACAAGTTATCAGGCAAGCTGTGGATCTGCTGTGCTGGAACCTGGATAACTTGTGTATAGTTTAGTGCATGGGGCCTAAACTGTGTTCTTGGGAACCGTACAATTCACCAGATGATCACCAGTATTCCTTGGTTACAAGAAATGGTAACAAGAGCTTCACTGCAAAAAAACTGCATTCACCATTATTGTTTACAGTGAACTGCAGCACAGTCAGTTGGCTCTGAGAGAACAAAGGCGAGGGCCATATACCAGAAAAACCCAGGGCTGACAGCTGAACTGCGCACCCTCCAAAACCTTTTCAAAATGGGCATCCTCAGCAGCCAAACTAACTTGATAGAAAAGCATCCCTCAAGGGGTTGTAGCTTGAAAGTTTGGCCAATGGTAGCAGTGGAACTAGTTGGATTAAGTTTGTTCTGCCAGCACGGCTGTGTATCTTCCCGTGTCATCTCCCTGCCCCACATTTACATTCTTTGCACAAAGTGGGATCTGTTGTGTCCTTGAAACTCTTTATTTAAACATGAAGCACAGAATTCAGAAACTATCAGCTCACAGCACCATCCCTCCTTAAATGTGCGATTTTGTTGTACAGATTTTTTTCCTAATAATGCGAAGCCTTCAAAACAGATCATTGGCCTACATGGGTCTTTCATGGTAGTTTTTCCCATCTTTTTTTAAAGCCATTCATCTTTGTAAAATTGACTTTGGGTGATGTTGTTTCAAATTAAGAACAAGAAGCTTGTGTTTTGTTTAGTTTCTAATGGAAAAAGATAATAAAATCTTCCTAGAAATGTGGCACCTCTTTGCTTGACCTAAAATGAAATGCGGTATTTTAGTATCCCTCCATCAGTGTAAAAGAGAAGCAATCATGGAATCTCTCAGTGTGCTTCTTCCAATCCTCCTACTGCCAGTGAAATAAATATTTATGATTAAATTCCTATCACTCATTTCATTCAGTGAAAGAACCCAGCAAACAAGTTCACAGATAGTCAACTCAAAGTAAGAAATCAGATAAGCAAGCCTGCAAAAAGGGAAGTTACATAATTATCTTGAAAAAGAGACCAAATACAAGCATTCCCCAACTCTTGAAATTCTCTTCTTATATATTATTGTCCCACAAGGCTAAGCATGCCTTGACAGCAGCATGCTGAGAGTTGTAGGCCTTTCTTCCGAAACTTTAACAGGACTGTATCCAATGTAAAGACCCACAACACCATTTCCATTGTAACTACTTTCTACTATGTAACTTGTCGAGCAGGGTTTGAAGATTAGCTTTGTAGGCCAGGAGTGGGCAACTTGTGACTCTCCAGAAGCTTTGGCCTACGATTCCCCGCATCAGTGGCCGAGCGGTCCAGGGCTGATGGAAGTTGTAGTTCAAAATGTCTGGAGGGCCACAAGTTGTCCATTTTGTAGCTGCCTTTGAGCTGAAATACCACGGTTAGGAACATGTTTCTCTGCTCTGGGAGACGCAACAGGAGGGGAAACATTCATGCAATAAATGTAACTTTAGTTGTTTAAACTATATAAAAAGCTATCATGGAAATGAGGCTGCACACACCAAGCAATCCATGGGTTTCCCTGCTTAGAAGCCAAGTTTTGTAATGTCTCACGAAGTTCAAAGTGAAATGCCCAATTCCCCCCGTATCTCCCAGCTCACTCTTGGAAGGATCCATAAATCTCTAGTGAGTCAAATCCATCTTTTATTAACTGTCTTGTTACCAGCTATTGCATAACCAGTCTCTGTGCTACAAAAGCAGCAATTCTGGCGTATTTATACTGAAGACAGAAGCAGCGGAGAATGAAAAACAATCATTGCATAAAGATAAGGCACTGCAAAACCTGCCTAAATACCTGTCAAGATAAGGTACCGGGAAACCTGACAAGATACATTTGGCGAGGCTGTATGAAACCTGGCTTGAGGATGTGCGTGTGCACAGGACACACTGTTCAAATTAATCTGGAGAGCCAACGCAACCAAGCTGATTTCAAAGGCAAGGCTTAGTTGGGAAACTAAATTTCTATATCCTATCCAATTGTCCAGAAATCTCATCTATGGATATTGAATCTCTTGGCCAAGTCTCAGTTCCCGGGAAGAAAACGAAGCGGAGCCCACTTATGTGGAAGGCTAAGTAACTCGGAGGCCAATATGGGGGAAAGGAGTTTGATAGAGCACAAAGATACAAGGTGTTGTTGAATAACAAAATTAAGTTACCCTTTTCCACTCCTCCTCCTCTATTGCCATAGTAATTAGGACAAGATTAATTCCCAACTTAACCGTTGGATGCTACTCATCAATTTAATCCATCATGAATTAGCATTTAAACATTTTTACATAAATAAATACATTTTATTCTTTTTCATAATTAAGACACCACGACTTTCAAGCAATACAAATTGAACCAGAACATGTCTACAAACTCGCTTTTTTAAAAGTTCGAGGAAGCTTTCTAGGAACATTCATAAAGTTACTTTCACAAACCTGTTTTATGGTGATTTGAGCAATAAATGTTAACAGTTATGTTGCCGTTATTTAAAAAAAAAAGCAGGGGGGGCCATTCAAGACAGTTAAATGTTGAAAATGATAGTCCAAAACCATTAAACAAGTGAGCCATTAGTACACTTTATCTCCCACTTTTGTCCTTGGGGTGCATTTCAAGGGATATTCCCAGCAGGCTTCCGACTGGACTGGAATTTTCTATTTTCCGATTCTTGCAGAAGGGAATTAATGACCAAGGAAGCATCCATATTCACAGAAAAGTGAGATTATTTTTCCCAATTTCAATCCAAGATCTCCAAATAGCCAAATAGCTTTGTGCAATGCTACAGGCCATGAAACAAATTATGGTGGCACCTTGTTTTAAATATACAGAAGCTTAATTTTAGTTGCTTGGAGAATTAACAAAATTGCTCACAGCACTTTGGTTAAGGACTCTTAAAGAAATAAAACTCAGCTGCACATATGACAATAGTCCTGGAGAGATTTGGCAGTGGCTATTCCAAGAGAGTTTAGTTTGAGCCTATTTTCTTGTCACTTTTCTCCCTTCACTGAAGGAAGAGGAAAATGCAATTTATTCTGTGGCAGAAAGCACAGACTACAGAAGAATGATGTTGCTATGAGCACTTTGACTACTTTTTTAGGAAGCCCACCATGTCTGACCTGTCTTCTAGAGGGAAAGGTGTCTTTGTATAGCAGGAATGCAGCATTTTAACTAGTACTTGCTTACCAATATGAAATTACTTCAAGGATCTTCCAAAGAAGAATGCATGTTTAAATGTGCATAAACACTTTATTCAAGATGTGCATGTCCATGCACAAAACAGTTAACATAAAGTCAAAGAAAATAAAGGCCCTAGGGAAAGAGTTTCTGCTTACAAATGTTTCATAAGGGAAAGTAAGTATCTAATATATTGCTGGAAGAATTTCCCAATAAAGCAGCTTTATTCACAGGTAGGTTAAACATTCAATTCAAGGTGGCGACAAATATTGTAGGAAAAAAATAGGGTTGGTTTGCCACATTTTTTTCTTAGTTCAGTTTTAAAGAAAGAGTGGGCTTAGAGGTCCATAAGAATCACCACTGCTGATCAGTTTGGTGCAAACACAATCTAAACACAACAAATACCTACATACTTTAGTTCATTACTACTTTATTGGAGCAGAAGGTAACAAACATGGATGGTATGTGGGGGAATGCATATCACATGAAAATGACTATGACATGTAATAAATAAAGCATATCAAACTTAAAGCGGAAACTTGAAGTAAAATGTGTTGCTGTTCCCTTTCCATATGGAATACTATTCCACAGAAGTTGTGGCCATCTGGTGCAGTGAGTGACAACCGCCAAGGTACTTGCTCTTGTGTAGTCCCACTGAAGTCAATACAGTGTTTTCAGAATGGAGTTGCAGAGCAGATTCCATGTTTCATACAACTTTAAACAATAACTGTGTGGAGCAGCCTTTGTGGGCTCCAAGTACTGCACTTCCGAAGATGGCTTAATTCGAAGAACGGAAGAGCAACCAGCACTGAAGGATATTTCATACCCCCATTCATTGTTCAAAGCTCCCTCAGTTCAGCGGACCCAGTCATCGAAAGCAACGTGTCACGAGCTTGTAAGGAACTTGTGAAAAACTGGCATTCTTTCATCACAAATTTCTCTCTCTGTTTTTTTTAAAGGAGTGGTAGTCAGTCCTATGACTTTTGTAAACTCAAAGAGAAAAGGGAAGCACAACTTTTGCAAGGACCAGGTAGCTTTCCCTGGTTGTCTCACACACCATAAGAGTTGGAAATTATTTCACTGTGATTATAGCTTAGTTTTGTCCATTTCATCAGCAAATCCCACCTATTCTGCATGGACAAACTGTAAGGGATGCAGGAGAGCTGCCGACATGCTTTAAAAAGAAAACAAAACACAGAACAATTTAAAGCACCCACAAATGATTCCAATATGATTGGAATGTGGGTGCTGGGGAGAGAGGAAGAGTTAGGCCTTTTCTCCCTCTTCTGTCTTCCTCTGATCTAACCCTTCCTTCCCCCAAAGTTGCTATTTTGTCCACATCAGAAAAAATGCTGGCATTTTTCTGCCAGCGTGGAGCAAACAGTAGCACAGGAGCCTTCTTCCAACAGGAAAAGTTACATGGCAGACAGAGAAAGGCGCTAAATCCATACTCTTTCCAGCACTGCTGCTCTGATGATAATCTCAGCCCACTGTGCCTGCTTTATTTTTTTAATGCCTGAAAATCGGATAATGGATCTCCTGCATCACAAGCAGTTCTGCCCTCAGTTAGATAACAGGCAGCAGGCATAGGCAGAACTCCCAGATAACAGGATGGAAAATATGGTACCTGCTGCTTTACACTAGCCTTCCCCAACAGAGAGCCTTCCCAATGTGTCAGACCACAACTCCCACGCTGGCTGGGGATTATGGGAGCTGTAGTCCAAGAGCATAGTGGGAAAAGGCTAGTCCTCCCTCCCCAGGAAACCCAATGGGGACTGCCCAAAAATGGTCTGGGCAGGCAAAGAGTGACTGACATAACCTACACATGCCCGCAAGGTTTTGGCTTAAGTTATGCCAACGGCCGCTTGGCCTTACAAATTACCAAATCTGCAGAAAATTACAAACATGTTCCTTTTCCATTTCACAGAAGTATCACATCCTATCTCCCTCCCACCCCCTTTTAAAAACGACTGAGGAGGCACTTCCTTTTTGAATCTTCTGAATTAAAAAAAATCGACCAGTATATGAGGAGTTTCGGCGTAACTCCTCTAACTGTACTGTTACCAGAGAGCAGAACTCACATCCTGTAGCGCAGCGGGGACTATTCCGTTTCCTTGGCTCAAATGTTCAACCTGACTTAAATCATGCATTGCAGTAACATTTTGACCTTTTTGGGAGGGTTTCCTCATTAGCACAGACATCGACTCCACCAACTGATTTCTGCCACCTACTTTTACCAAGCTAAATAGTTCAGCACAGTGCCCTCTGTCACCCAGCATGCAGAGGAACCTAGGCAAAAAATAAAAAATAAAAAATGCCGGTATCACCAAAGATCTAGTTTTACACTTAAGTTCTTAAAAGAGTTGTATAAAAGGACCTATTTTGAGCTTTGCCCTTGAACAGTATCTCAAGATTCCCATCATTCTCCAGTACCAATGAAATTAGCATCCTCTTCCAAGTTCTGCTCCACAGACTGACTCTGAGCATGGATTTGTTTGAATTATTTCAACAGGAAACAAAGGCCATCCTTTGGAATCTGCTTCCACCTCTCTTCTTAATAGCAAGCCCCCTGCAAACCAGGAGAGAGTTGCAGCAGAACCTCAAGATTTAAGATTGCTCAGGTGGCAGGAGCTGCTCATAACGCCATGAAGTTTGCAAAACAGAAACCTGCCCCGTTCCTAGAGACCCAGTTCCTTGCATGACCATCCTCCACCTGTACAGCCCACCGTTTCTACCACCTCCCTGTTGTGCCCCTTGCAATCATCTCTCTATCCTTTGCCTTCCCTCCACTTCATACCCTCGCTTGCCAGTCACATTAATGTCCATGTGCCCCTTACCTGCCTCTTGGTGAGCTTCTTGGAGCTGAGAGGCACTCAAATGGATGGCATCCTTAGCTTTTACTGATCCTCCTGTGCCATGAAATGTTTTACATTTCATCTTGTGGTGGTGGAACATCTTGCTACATTTTCTTTGCATCCTGCCAAGGGACTCTAGCTCTCCACAATGGTTTGTTTTAAGAAAGTGAGGTTCAGCATCAAGCAAAGAGTTTCCAGAAGACTGTTTCTTCTTCTTCTTCTTCTTCCTGCTGGTTTCTCTCTCCTCTTCACTGGATGGCCATCTGATTTTTTGTCCTACTCGTTTTACTTTACTGCTGGATCTCTTGAACGTTGCCTTGAGCCTTTGCCGGGAGTGCTTTGTTGAGTCATGGAACTCAGAATTTGAGCGGAAGCTGCGTTTGCTGCACCTGCCATCTTCACTCCCACAGGAGACATTCTGGACACAAATCAGCAGTTCTCGTGCCCTTGGCTGGCTCAGAGGCCATGCCTTGCAGCTATTTCTGCAACCCCCATTTTTTCTCTCAGTTTTGCTCCGTGACTCATTGAGTCCCTCACTAAAGTATTCTGAATCGCTGCTGATCTCTTCCAACAAATCCTTCAGTTTATACACATGGCCGAACGGCTTATGTGATGGCACAACGGCCAATCCAGTATCCGCTTCTTGGGACCTTTTATCACAAGCAGTACCAGTACTTACTAGAACAGAGTGATCCAGTTCATCATGTGATGTTCTCTCCGGTGAATCGGCCCACCGTATTGGGTAGGTTTCGCTAAACTCTCTAGCACATGCCTGGCTCTTTGGCATGATTTCCGTGGGCTCAGGTTCCTCCTCTATTACTTCCCATTCATAATTATCACTGTCTCTCTCAGGAAGGTTTTGCACTAAACTCACTTCAGTCAAGCATTCCCCATCTTTATTCTTTAGGCTGACCTGGAAGCCATTCCCATTACAGGACACCACCCTCTGCCACCAAGACTTGTCCTCCGAGTTCTGTGCCCCTGGGCAGATTCGTGCATAGCTTGGGGTTTGGTAGTAATTGAGTAAGTAATGTATGAACTCCTCCGTCTCATAAACTTTTTGCTTCTTGCAGCGGTCTGCATTGGAGGCTTTTGAGAAGCACCCCAAGTCTGGTCCTGGATAGTCCCCTCTGTCAGGAGAACTTGTGACTTTGCAGTCTTGAGTGACTGTGACCTGTAACAAGCCGCAGGCACTATAATAGTCTGTATCTTTCTCTGTTAAGCGACAGGTGATTGCTCTGGCAACAGGCGCATTGGAAACAGTTCTCCCAAGGGGGCAGGGGGATGCAAGGAAGTCAGTCTCAGTCACAATGCACTGTTCCTCCTCCCCTTCCCAAATATGCGTATCTTCCAATGGGGCTGACTGACACTCAGGTTCTCCTTCATCCTTAAGCTCAGGATAATGAATGTCTTTCTTTTCTGTCAATACATGCTGTGGCTGGGGTATATGGACACAATCCTCTCTTTCATTTTCAAGATCCTGCAGAGGCTCCTCTCTCTGCCCAGATGGTAGCACAAAATTCTTTGCAAAAAGAGAAAAGGAGGGGGGAGGAAATACAGGATTACAGCACAACAAAACAGACAACATCAGTAGAAATTAAATACGATTCAGCAAAGCCTAACAGCAAATTATCTTGTGTGCAATTTGGATTGGTCCAGAGTCAGATCTTGGGCTGTCCTGGCTCAGACACCAAAACAGCACACACTCCCTAATCTGTTTGCAGAAGAAACTCGAGATTCTTCTGAACAAGAGTCTATGGGCTTGATCGAGTCATGCTTAGAGCAGACCCACTGAGACCCATCTGTTTTAAGTATGACCAAGTCTGGATCCAACATGTCAAAATTAAAAGAAACTGCATAAAAGTATTATACTTTTCCACAACTCATATTTCCCCTCCCATCTTCACCCCAGCCCAAAGAACTTTTCTGTGGACTGTGACCTTTAGGTCATATCTGTCTCCTTTTCTGAAACCCTTAGCAAATTATTGTGGCTAAGAAAACACATGCAAGCCCTCGTTGTGGAACTGTCTCTGGGACCTGATGTTTCAGTGTGTCCACTTCTCCTTAAAAGAAAGAACTGTTTATGGCTAGCTCACTTTAAATAACATTTTTAAAAGCTCACAAAATCATAGAACCCAGCGGTGCTGTATCTTAAGAGCCTGCAGTTTTGCAGCTTCCAGAACACAGATGTGTAAGGTGCACTTCTTTTGCCTGCAAGCAATAGCCAAGGTAACCCGCATCTGGATCTTATTAAGGAGTTTCAGCCCCAGTACCTCCACTGGGTAACAGCCCCTCCCACCCTCCCTTTCCCAACCTGCTGGCTCCTTGCCGGAAACAAAGGAAGTTACATCCAACACGTTTGCAAGGCACAAGGTTGGGAAAGGCTCCTTTATGCTATGGATTCAGAAATTCCACCTACAAGTGTTTGTGTTATCACTGGGCAGAGTAGAAAGGAGAGATGAATTAAAAGCCCCAGATCTTGGCAAGGAGCGACTGGGTCTCCCAACCCAAAATCAGGCGGACAGGTGACTCTCCCTCCTCCCACTGCATGCACGGTCAAGCCCATCGACATCCCACGCGGCTTCGATACGGAAACTGAGACTTGCTGCCCACTTGTGGCAAACTGTCTCCTGAAATACGCCTACAGTGGATTGTCCACATCCTGCTAAATATTTTTAAAATAAAAAACGTTATAATATTTTATAACATATTCTTACTTTTATTTGGCTTAACAGCACTGTAAGCAGCCTGATAGACTCCACTCTTCTCTGAGCTAGAAGGTATTTCCTCTCTTCCCATTCAGGCATATTGTCTGGCCACAGCTCTTCTCCAGCTGCTACCTTTGGTTGCTTTCTTGGGCGTTTTTCATCCCGATCTATCTGTCTTTTTTCTCGTCTCTTGATCTTAGACTTCCTCTTTCCTTCTGCAACTTTTTTTTCATCATCATCACGTCTTTTTCTAGGCAATTATTAATACGGGACAATTGAGATGAAAAAAATTGTTTCACATTTTCACAATTGTTTCCTATCCTTTATCGGACAGGACTTTGTGGTGCTAAGAGGAAAGATGCCAGCTCTTGGGATCTAGTTGCTATTACAAACAAGAGGTAACATCTCCTACTAATGTGCATTTTGGATATATAGCACCGTGCATATTTACAAGGAGATACAACATGTTACAAGGTAACTTGAGCTTCTTAAATTCCCTGATATTACATCTAAAAGGACACAGAGCAGAGATAGTTTAATACAGAATTATTTGCAGGTTCAATCCTATGCATTTCTATAGGACTTGAACACATTTTTTTCCAGTGAGAACCAGGGGTCCATTTGCCCTGCTTTGCTTTCAACTGAAATCTTGCTCTCTAACCTGATTCCAAGTTAGTATCTAGGCCACAAAAATGGGCTGAGCACAGACAGTGCAGGTCTGGCCTTGAAAGCTGCTGAGTGCTACAAGAGAAGATAGGGCAGAAATGAAAGCAACAGTAGATTCATGTTGGATAGGACACTAATTCCTGAGCTGCCTGCTGTATGAGAACTGCTCGAGTGCTGTGATAAATTCAATCCGAAAGAGTTTCTCAGAACTACACACATAGAGACTGCATGCAGATTTGTGTTTAGTGTATGATCCTGGTCTTACCTCTTCCTAATCAGCCACTCATAGGGACAAGGAATGCAGCCACAGTTGAACATTTCGCCACCGAATTTTGCTCTGGGAGGAGGCTGTTTGTTGTGTCTGCACGAGAAACTGCTCTGGCTGTGCCTTCTTCGGGAGCTTTGCCCAAGCGAGTGGTTCATGCTTTGATAGCGCATGGGCTCCTCTAAAGGCAGGGCGCTTTAACTCCCACATTCTAAGACAGGGATGGCGGCTCGTAGATGGCACCACAAGAAACAGCCAGGGACATACCCTAGGATTGGATTCTGTGGTTTGCAGATCAGCCAAGGAAGTGGCAAACAAAAGTTCTGGTTGGGGAAAGAGGGTTCTAGAGCAAGGAACCGCTCCTCCCCGGAGCATTTCCCCATCCCCAACAGCAACGGGAAAGGTCAAGGTTGTGTGGGTAGATGGGTGCATGTGTAAGTCAGAGGATGAATGGATGTAGATTTAAGTGGGGGTGCCTTAGGTATACAAGCAGCAGCATAGGATAACCCCAGCCTATTATAGATGATCTCCAAAGGGAAGCAGCAAAAGTTGCCCACCCCCTCCTTAAACTGAAGGGACTTTTAAAAAAATCAGAATGTACACAGGATAAGCACAGTCTAAGTAGTGTACATTATTATGATGATGATCTTCATTTCTATACCAAACAACAGCAGTTTACAACACTTCATGATCAAAGGTATATGAGTGGTATGTGAATGTACAGACATGTGCAGCCTCCATCACCCCAAACAACGCTCCATGTTGCCCTCGGGTCTGTAAAGGTTGTGATTGCAGGCTCTCAAAGTACCACCATCCACAGTCAGGCAATACCTTTATTAAGCCCAACCAAAAAAAAGGCTCAAACCTGTTGGCAAGATTGAATCCTCCAGATCTTTTCAACACTAAAGATGTTACAAAACAGGCTGCTTGTTTTTATGGGTAACTCCAAAAGTAAACCTTCTGGGAAGCAAGCATGTAGTGAGCCTCCAGTTTTAATTCAAAAGACAGTGCTACAGTTCCCAGAAGTCTGGAAAACACAGCAGTTAGGTCGAGAACCGTTCCTCACCCAAGGAATATAATATATAATTTGTGAGCAGAGAATGAGTTGGCAGTCTAGTTTGATTGCCTAAGAATTGATAATTGTTTGCAACAAGCACAGCCTTGCCTGGTAACTGGGAAATCCCAGAGCTGAAGGATCTGTATTTTATGTACAAAGGCTAAACAGACTGAAAAGGGGTGAGAAAGTTAAATCTTGTGAGTACTGAACTGAACTGGGTGAAAGGGGCATAAAGCTAGGGTTACCATTTCTGCCTTTAACATAACAACTTTTGTTCTAAACAGAATGGAGTGGGAGGAGCCCAGGTCCCCCCACAGAATTAAAATATATGTGCTCAGGTGTCCTTGGTGCTCAGGTGTGTTCTGGCACTGGAGAAGCCCTCTGGAGAACCAAGGAAGGCTGAGAAAACAAGTAGTGGCACGTATTCATGTTTCGACTCATCAGGCAACCCTGGAACTGAAGCAGCATCATGATCTTTTTTGGAAATTAATTTTACTTCAGGGTAGACATAATGCTACTGTACAGATCACAACATGCAAGAAACAAAGTGAATTGCTAGCAAAATCTTTAACCAATATGCTCCTGAAGTTCATCATTCATCTATTTCTGAACCAACTACTGCTTGTCACTAAGTTTTGACTGAGAAAGTGAGAGCGGTATTGTTCTTCCATGGAAGGCAAATGCTTTCATTAAGTCACTCTGAGTGATACAGCAGAGTTAAGTACCTAATTTTTAATCATTTCTGCAGCCATATCTCCAACATGGCATGAAGGCCGTCTTTTATACCTTTTAGCTTCCCCTGGAAAAGTAAAAGTAAAATCATGAAGCTCAGGGACAGTAACAGGATGCAGTTTGCAGTTTGCTGGTTACCTGATCAAAACATGTTTTGAATACTAGACCAGGCAGGGGCCACAGCTCAGTGGTAGAGCACATGCTTTGCACACAAGAAGGTCCCAGATTCAGCCCCCAGAGGAGCTGGAAAAACTCCAGCCTGAAGCCCTGGGGAGCCAGTGCTCCCAGGCAGCATCAACAATTATGCAGCACTGATTCAACTGCATAGGCTCAGCCAGTTGCCTTATCTTATGAACAATGTTTAAAAGCGAGGTAATAACCTTAAAGACCAAATTCACCTTCATGACAGTATGGTTCAAATTCCTCTATTTTCTCCCATAATCTAGATACATTTATTGGACATAAATGCAAACAGCTGTGGATGGTGTGCATGTATGAGGAGAGAGAAGGCAATGGAACAAGAGAGGGGGACCCGTCCAAGCTTTGGTCAGAGACTGCAAGTTTAGTCCGTTGTCTTCTTGCCTGAATAACACTGTAACAAAATATACTTGGGGCTGTGTGCATGCTATGGAAACGCAGAATTTGGTACTGAGATTCTTGGTTTTCAATTATTTTTAAGGTGTTCTAGTCCACATGGTAGTGAAGATATGGTTGAATGAAGGGACAGTGCCAGTTGAAATCTCGGGTGACAGGAAAATATTCTGAGTGAGATTTGCAGTTACTGTGGGCACGTTTCCAAAATGCACTGACCCTCCCCATGACTGGCAAAACAGGAGTGAAGCAAGCAAAAATTGTAAGGTTGACAATGCAGGAAAATTATAAATATCTGCATCCATGTATATAGGTCACAGGATTCAACTGCTTTTGGTGCACAAGTTAAACTGCCTGGATGCAAAATGGTTTTGTTTTTAAGCAACAAGCCCACACCGCGATGAACACACTCGTCTCAATTTCCCTCACTAATAAAGCACAGTCCATCATTTGGAA
This sequence comes from Varanus komodoensis, assembly GCF_004798865.1. Taxonomy (NCBI): domain Eukaryota; kingdom Metazoa; phylum Chordata; class Lepidosauria; order Squamata; family Varanidae; genus Varanus; species Varanus komodoensis. The sequence continues at coordinate 3,827,556 of NW_025335549.1, forward strand.
AATTAATTCCTCACCTTTCTGTTCCCTTTTTCCCTCTGCTTTCCTCCCGCTTTCTTTCTCGCTCTAGCCCTTGCAGAGTTAATCTTTCCAGGTTTCTCTGGTTTATGGCACTCTCACTGAAATGGCTGGCCGTATCAGGTGTCACCTGTTTCGAAATAAAGAGAACAAAACTGTAAAATTGCTCATTCAAGCAGATAACATCCACAAAGCTTGTGCGGCCAATTCCACCATCAGAGAGAGAGAACCTCGGGGCATCGGGAGATTCTCCAGGCCACTTGGGCTCAGCTACCTACATGCAGGAGCAAGGCCTCTGCTGTGCAGCTCAGCACAGAAAATATAAATGTTGATGACAAGGAGCTGTCTATTTCCCCTACATCTGCTCCACTCAGATGCACTCAGATCCAGCCCTCTACACACGATATGGCACCACCAATAAATGACTAGTAGCAATTATCCAGCATGAACACAAGCAGCAGAATGTGCCCATTCTAACTACACCTGATGCCAAACTGCAACCTTCTGCTCTCAGGGCAAGGAAGTTTAAAAGGTGATTTAAAGGCTGAGTTAGGACAGTGGCTGACAAAGACGAAAATGTGAAGCGATGCTTAAAAGCTGCTACTTTTCACTGCTTTTAAAATGAGAATTAGGACTCTGTGTGTCCCAAGTACTGTCCTGCATAAGCCTTTTGAAGTATTCTCCTGCACTGGCAACAGTGCTTCAGAATTGCTGACATCTGATTAAATAAAACCTAAACCCAAACATCTCATTTTACAGGTTCGTCACATGAAAGAACTGAAATCCTTACTGCAAAACTGCCCATGTCACTAAACCAGAGATATTAAATGAAATTTTAAAATACAACTAACTCAGATAATTTACAAGTTAACCAAGTAAAACGTGCCAACTCAGATTACTCTCAGGTTATACAACTAACCTGAGAGTAAGCCCCACTGAACTCAGTGGGACTTAGCTACTTTGTGGACATTATTGTGCTGATTTCTTAAGAATTCCTGTAGAACAATTCACAAACTTTCTAAAATGTATCCTATAGCTAATAATAATACAAAGTTATATCCAAGAAGGAAGCAGAAAAATAATCCCCAATTATAGAAGAGTCTGCTTAAGCCAAGATAGTCATATGTTAAAGACAAAACATGGAAATTTTGAAAGACATACCAATTAGGCGGACCAATAAAAAACACCTTCTACAGGAAGTTGCGCAGTACATGGCAGCCAAAACCAGGAGGCAGCATAAGAGCAACACCTTATGGGATCATAAAATCTGGTGGCACTAGCACAGGGTGCTTTCAGATGAGGCTTGTGTCATGTAACCGTCCTGCTCCATTCACAGAATTTTATCGGAGACTCAACTAATGTAACCATCCTGTGTTTCCCCATCACTTTCAACTGTTTTCTTCCATAATAAACAAACAAGAAAAGGCAGGAGAGCTACAGGATTAGTAATATGAGCTAACACTGATCATTAATGCTAGTAACCTTCCATCTGGAAGCACCTCTATTGTGGCATAAGCTTTTGTGAACTAGAGTTCACTGTCAGAGAGAAATGGGACTGATGACGCTCACTTGGTGCACAATTATTTATGGCAGAAGAAATCTTATCTGTCCCAGATGCTACAAGTTGTGGTTGTTTTTGCAATAACAGACTGTAACAGCTAGCCCTGTGGGATACTTCTTACCTTGATGTTACACGCAAGAGCTTTTCCGTCATCCCCTTTAAACATAAGCTTCATTCCCTTAAGTGTCTCCATAGCTTTTGAAAAAGATGTGGGTTCTTGATACTGAACAAAAGCTTCAAATGTCCGCAGGCCACGAAAAGTGAAATTATTCACGCTTCCTCCCACCATCTCTTCCCTATATGGATCAAGCATGGGAATATCTACATTCTTGATCTTCCCAAAACCTTCAAATACTGCTCTCAAGACTTCTTCACTTGGTGTTTCACTATCTGAGCCTTTCAGTGCAAACCATTTGCATGGCAATCCTTCCAAATGGATGCAGTCAGGAATATCCTTGCTTTGCTCAGCAAAGTCTTCCTCCGGCAATTCTCTATTGTTCAAATTGGGCTCCAACTCCGGAGGAGTTGAGAAGTCAGGCTGCACCTCTGTAGCAACCACTTGCAAGTCATCTTTAAAACCATTCAGTTTTATCATCTTGCCATGGAGCTTTTCCTTAAGGCTACAAATCAAATGCTTGGTTTCTGCCTCTCCCTCAAACCGAATGAAACCCTTAGTGCTCTTTGAAACCTTAACACTGGTGAACTGGTCTGGACAAATCATATTCTTCAGCTTGTCCATCACTTCCCACTTAGAGAATGCCCTGGTAGATCCGGTGTGTTCTGGAAGCACCACACTGATTGCCAATTTCGCTACAGGCTTAAGATAGAGTTGCTGAGAAGCACAGAGCTCCATAGCTTCCGAGGGATCGCATACTAGAGTAATTGTCATGGTGTCCAAATGCCCTCTAGAAAAACAATTAAAAGGTGAGGTTATGCTGAAGAGCAAATAACGCATGCTCCTTCCATTTTACATGGTTACTAATAACAGCCGCTTGTTGGGAACACTATGCAAACATGTATTCCATTCTAATAAGTGACATTAAGCACAGCTGCCTTTTATGCTATCTATCGTTCAGACTGGACAAGTGTTTTCCAAACTTTTGAAATCAGGAATGCTTCTTTTTCAGAATTAAAGTAAGCATTTCAAAAAGCTTCTTGATTAACCTAAAAGGATATGCTTTTAAACTTAACTGTATGAATGTTTACGCAGAAGGTTCTGGCAGTTCAAACATATTCACTCCAAAATAGCTCTGCATAAGGCTACAAGCTGTTTTACTGTTTTAAATATTACCTTCATTTGAATCACTATTTTCCCTTAAAATGTTGTAAAGAAATGGCTTAACTCTCCTGATGCTGTGCACTATAGCAAAAGAAGTGCCTGAAATTAAATCCAAAGGCTCAGCAAAAAAAAAGAAAAGAAATTTAAATTTTAACAAAAAGGTTTTTGTAGCTGGAAAATACACCACAGGTAGATGAATCATTATTCATGTCACAGAGTGCCAGCAATGGATTTGAAAGAGTTTAAACAAAATAAAATTTAAAAATAAAAACTACAGTGCAAACCCAGCTACGTTTACTGAGATGTTCTACTGAGCTTCATGAGGCTTACTCCCAGATAAGGCGATGCAATCTTAAACACACTTACTTTAATTTTCAAGGATGCGTGATTAAGATAGCACTTTTAGAACTGCAATCCTACACCCACTTACTTGGGAGGAAGCTGCATCCAACTCAATGAGGCTTACTTTAGAATAGATACAGGATTGCACTGTAAATCTCTAGTAGCTGTGAAAGTCATTTTATCTCAGCTCTGTCTTTTTCATTTTTAAGTATAGTACAAATTATTTTGCCTGGGGGAAAGAAGTACAGAAGTATTTTGATAAAGAAGAACATTGTAAATCAATTTGTGTAACAAAAATCTATTTTCCAAACATTTAGCCAGCCACAACAGGGAATATCAACATAGTTTAATAACACTAAGAACTTGTTATTTGATGAAAAAAACCCTGCATGTAACTGAGCTTAGTGGAAACCAAAGAAGATGTAAACAGTACAAGACAAATATCCCTCGTTTTGAAAAGCTTATCACAATTTAGTTCAAAAGAAATACTTAACATCACAATTTTAAAAAATCTATTCTGTCTTCTTATTCCCAGGCAGCACAGAACCACACAGTGCATTTTCTCCGATATATGATATATGATTGCACTCCATTTGAGTGTAAATAATTCTACAATTATTCTAGAGATAAATACTTCTATAATTTACCTGCAGTTCTGATAAGTTCAGAAATGCACATTCATATTTCTTTGTCCATTTAAAAAGATCAGATGAAAAACAGATCTATGAGCTATCTTAACATAGTTTAACACAATCTATCCCTCGCAGTTCATGCAATAATTATAGTTACACACCTTGAAATATAGTAAACTTTGAAAGACAAATTAATAGTTGGTGGAAATTCCAGCTACTTTTTTGATCTTGATATTTTCTTGTCTTCTGAATACATGTTTCCTTTCTCCCCTGGTCTTCCAATTTACTCTTCAAGCTCTGTACTGGAAATTATAATATTCTCATTTGTATATTTAGCACCGTCCCCTAAAATGTCGCTTTTCTCAATACACATTTTGTACCCAAGTCAAACGTTAAGAAAATCCTTCTCTACCCAGTCTGTTTGCTGTTTGAACATATAGGGAAAGGTTACTGGCAAATTCAACTAAGCTGAGACCTCAGGGTCCAAATTGCATAACTCCAGGGAGACTGAAATAAAAAATAAAATTCAGCCGCAGGCAAGGCCATCACCTGTTCCCATCCCTTACAAAACACCTGGATCACCAACATACATCTGCAGCATGTGCTACAGATGGATACCTACTTATTTTCTTTCTTAATAAACATACCAATAAAACAAATATACCCACTGAAATTCAAGAGCACCATGAAATGTGGTATAGTGAAAGGAGGCATATAAATGTTTTAAATAAACAAAAGAAAAACACTGTCTATAACATTAAAATTACAAAGAATAGCTTCATCCTGGGGCATATCTACAAAACCAGCTTCTCAAAAGTTAGGATATGGGTTTCTCTTTCACTCAAAAGCTGAGAAATGTCCCATGATACTTGAGAACATTCAACCACCATTCCAGTCAGAACTCAACTGTGTATTTGCTCCCCAGGTAAACACTGGCTTGGCTGCATACAACAACAATCCAAAGTATAGGCTGAGTGAGCATGGGCTGCCACTGATGCACAGGTTGCCATTATGTATGAACTCTTCACTATGCTTTAACTATGGGTTGCAATTCATGAACAACTAAGAATATATAACCCAACACTGAACTATGGGATCTCTTCCTGGGTTAACAACCCATAGTTAATCCATAGTAGAGGATTTGTGCATAACAACCCACAATTCAACAACCCATGTTTAAATGACAACCCTTATTCAACCTGTATTCTGGGGTCATTATGTGTGAACCAGGTCACAGCTTAAAGGTATTGATACCAAGAAAAGAAATGGAAAATGATGAGCCTTATTATCAAATATACTAAAAATAAAATCTACTTCTTTCTATAGCAGCATAAGCCACTCATGGTAAAGATGGAAGAGAGATTCATGAAAATATGGGGAACAAACAGAGATGGAGGGAGTGGGTTTAAAACTAAAGACAAGTTGCCTCATTAACTTTGCAGTTTAACTGTTTTCTCACTTTTGGCAGACAATCTGGCCTAGTGGCATTATGCAGAATGGTGACTTGGAACTACAATTCTTAAATACAGACCTTCCTGTTTTTATTCCATTTTTGGTCCTTTCCCAAAAAGTATGTCAAAGTCCAAGTCTTTACATATTGCAGGAATGTTGCAAGACTTTTCTTGCTTTGGTTGACTTTTAATGGTGAAGCATTTATACTATACTGTTCTGCATTGCTTCATATTATTCCGGAGCCTTGAAAGAGTAACTATTACTTCCCACTAATCTTTCATCCTACATATTTATTTATTATTTATTTTTATTATGCTTATAGCCTGCCTTTTTCTTTTCAAGGAACTCAAGGCAACTTACAAAATTCACATCCTTTCAATCTTATCCCCATAACAAGAACCCTGGGAGATAGGTTGGGCTAAGAGTCTGTAACTGGGAACTAGAACCCAGATCTTCTGAGTCCCAGTCCCACACTCTTAACACTAAACTACACTGGCTCTCAGATCCCCAGCATATCATCACATATTTTTATTACATGGTTATTCTATGCTCCTTCCATCCAAGGCTTACCTTGTACTTAGTTTTGACGTTATTTCAGTGTCAGACAAGGTCCTTTTTAAACCCATCTTTAAAGACACAATCTTATGGCCCCTAGATATTCTGAGAGGACATAGAATAATGGAAATTCACCCATCCAAGGTCACAAATATTGCTCCAATCTCATAAGGATGAGTCAAAAGATCAATATGCCTCCTTGCAACAGGCATGGAAACAACCGCTCTAGCTACTCTCCAGGTTGGGAAATCAACCTCGGGGAAGGGAGAAAGGGGACATTCCCGTGAGCAGGAAAGGGAGGAGACCAGAGAGGCCTAGGTAACTTCAGCCCAGCAGGGTGCTGGGTACATGGAAGCCTCTGTGTTAGGACTGATCCCTAAATCCAACCTTACTGATTTATTTTTTGCTGCTCTTACAAATTTTGCTGCTTTTTATATGTTGCTGTTGTAACAGGAATTGTTTAAGCCACCTTGATTATTTTATTAAGGGACAGGATAAAAATAGTAAGTTAGTACTAATATAAACGATCCTCATATACCTTATCCAATATCCTTGTGAGGTCAGACTGCTATGATAGGTATACAGACAGTTTCTGGGAACACTGATATTGAGTGAGCTAGACTTAAGAAAGACTTAGACTTAGACCACTCATTTTCATGACTGAGCAGGATCTGAACCGCAATCCAAACCTAATGGTACAGGCTCCTCCGTAAGAGGCAGTCAAAGACACCTCTGCATTTGTTCGGTCCCATTCTTCCCCTCATCATTACCTGTAAGTAACTGTTTCCCCACATGCACTCACTTTTCCCATCAGCTGTATGGCTCTCTGTACACTTCCACTTCCCTCAGATCAACAGGGGCCATGGCTCCCTCTACCGCAGACCCCATAGAGAGCCACATCCTCTCTCCCCTGGTCATAACCTGGCACAGCAGAAACGGACACTAGAGATAAGCTGCCATGTTCCAAAGCCCAGCCTCAAATAAAGCCAGCCCTCAGTATTTTGTTTTTACACACACACACCTCTCACCACAAAGGCATCTCTCCTGCTTCCATGCCACCTCACTGCATTTCCTAATAGGAGAAAGAGGCCTCACCCACGCTAGCCCAGAACACATTTGTACTGCAGGCCTGTGCTTTCCTCTGCACTCCCCTACCAAACAGCAACACCCCCGCCTTGCTTTCCACTTTGGGCAGAGACACAGGGTGCATAAATAAACAAATATTACTGGTCATGGTACCCTGCCTAAACCCCCGTTTTTCCACTCCATCCCACCCCACACAACTCCATCAATCCAAACAGATACCCTGAATCATCCTTAACCCAAAAAAAAGCACCCCAAGATACATGGGTCTATAAATCCCATCAACCAAGCTGGGAGTGATGGGAGATGTAGTCCAAGATATCTGGAGAACACAAGGTTGGTGAACTCTGTCCCAGATGATAAGTAGGTGTGCCTTTCCGTAAGCAATGCGCAAGCGATGACTTCTTCGCCTTCATGCTCCCTCTTCTCACACCCACATTCAATCAATATCATCACCGGGGCCCAGCCTACAGGGAGAGGTCTCCGCACCCACCCCAGATGCTATCGGGCTCCCTTGGCCCATCCGCACCCCTAACCGCCCAGCCCAAACCAGCTCGCCAGGGCAGGCAGGCAGGCATCAGCCCCACACGGAGCAGCCTGCCCTTGCAAGATGGCACAGGCTCCCTGGCCCCTCACCACCCTCCGCCCCAGCCCCCCCACAGCCCCCTCCGCGCAGAGCTGCTCCTCCCCAAGGCAGCGCAGGGCCCCTCCCTGCCCAGCAAAGCCCGGCCCCACATCCAGCTGCACCCCAGCGGGACGCACAGCCCGCAAGCGCCCCTGATGCGCGCCGCCCCGCAGCCCCCGCTCCCCACGGCTCCCCACGGAGCGCCCAGCCCTAACGGGCGTCCCGAGGCCCCTCGCGAACCCCCTGCCCCACACGGCGCCCCCCTGCCAGCCCTGCTCGTTCCCTGCCCTGCGCCCTTCTTCGTCCACACACGCCCCACGGCGCTCCTCGGGCCGTACCAAAACGCCCCTTCAGGCACACGGCCGAGCCCCCCCGGGGCAGCCCCCGCTCCGCCCGCCCCAGCACCCAGCCCCACACAGAGCGCTCCGCAGCTGCCCTCCCTCGCGCCCTCCCCGCCGCCGGGGGCCCGAAAGCGGGCAGGCCCCCGCCCCGCCGCGGCCTCGCGCCCTCGCCCGCAGT
>NW_025335549.1:3835718-3905009 GCF_004798865.1 Varanus komodoensis
CTTTTGAAACGGTCAAGAGGAAAATGCAGGTGCACAGCTGAGTGGGTCCTTGGTGTGTCTCTTTTAGAGCAGGATGTGTGAGACAGCAGCTACTGGAAGAGTCAGGGAGTAGGCAAGTTGATCCTGTACCTGAAGGGACAGTGCCCTTCACATGCTGCTAAACATGCGCATGCACGCAAAGACAGACGCACACAGACTGTCATAATGAAAGATATTTCGTAACATCCTAAACATCAAAATGCACTTCTATGGTGGCTTGGGTCGTACAGAAACTGCAGGTTTCAATCAGTGCAGAGAACTGAGAGGTAGTTTACGGATCCCCTTGAGAGAGGATCCTTTTGAGAGAGGAGAGGGGATCCTCAGAGACTGTTGAAGGGCTTGCTTCATAGAGCATTTTGGGCCACTAAGGTGGAACTGCACAGGAAGATTTGTATACAGGAGGCAGCAGCTGTTTGCAGAGGTGAAGAATTTGGTGAAAGTATATTGCTTAAGCATTCCTCTGCCTGCTTATTCTCCCTGCAACCTCTCTCTTCAGACTTCCCTCTCCATCTCTGCCATGTGTCCAGTTTGGCAGACTATATGGAAAACCAAGTGAAATACAGGTTTGTGGAGAAGGCTTGTGATGGAGAATGACGTGGGGAGTAATAAGCACACTCCTTCCATCCACTAAATTTGCCCTATCGATGCTCCAGCCCCACATCATTCTCCATGATGATAAGAAGCCAATGTGGATTTGATTTGGTTGCTGTCATGGAGTTCTGCCATAATTTGTGGGGCTGCAGGAGGAGAAAAGTGGTGCTATTTCAAGCCACTAGGCTGTGCTATTTCATCAGTAAATGCCTGTCCAAGTTAGAATAGATTCTTCTGCCTGTTTCGCATGCGCAGGACTATTCTGAGTCTCGTATTCCGGGAATACAAGAGTTTCCTTAAAGGATACCAGTACCAGTAAGACTCAATCCAGGAGTATGTGATTTATTTTAAATTAATGACAAAAGGCAATGCTTCCAAACATACCAGTGTGAAGCAGGGTGTTGTAACATTGTCCCTCCAAACGTTCTTCTCTGGTCTTTTTACCTGGGGAGAAGAGGAGAGGAGAGGGTCATTCATTTAATACATTTGTATGCCACCCCATAGTCCATAAGGCTCTCTGGGCAGCTTACAATAGAACAAAAATATTCCATAAAAATACGACAATACATTTCAGCAATGCATTCAAGCTTCAAAGGTCAAGGCACCCTGTGGAACAGGAAGATGGCTGGGGCGGTTGACACAAATGCGCCCAAGTCCCCTCCCCACTTGGCAGAGCCCAGCCAACTCCTTGGTATATTTCGCTGCTGAGGGTGATGAAGTCGGAGGGGAGACAACTGGAGCACGAGTGGAGAAAATACCGTGACGAGCCTGACCAAGCACAGCTTAGTGCTCATTACTGAGCCTATTCTGAGACAATAAAGCTGGCAAACGTAAGTCTTTTGGCAGGTCTATGGCTTCCTCACAATGCTGCCCTGCCAAGCTTTTTCAGGTGGCCCGGGCCTCCTACACTCTGGTGTATCAGATTCCTCCCTGGCCCCCTGGACAGCTCACTGTGACAGATTTGCTCTGCACATCTACATAAACCCCTGGGAGAGAGAGGTCACCAGGTGGGTTTGGCTGAGGTGATGCTGATGGTACTCAGCTCTGCCTCTTGTTCACAACTCATCCAGGTGAGGCAGTCTCTGTCTTGAACCTGTGTCTGGCCTTGATGATGGACTGGAGGAGGGTCAATGAACTGAAGCTCTATCCAGACAAGACAGAAGTACTGTTAGTAGGTGATACATCGGACAGGTTGGAGTGCCATTACCCTGTCCTGGATGGGGTCGCACCCCCAAAGGACATGGCTTGCCGCCTGGGGGTGCTCCTGGACCTGGAACTGTCTTTGGAAGCTCAGGTAGACTTGGTGACCAGGAGTGCCTTCCTTCAGCCCAGTTTACCAGCTCTGCTCCTGCCTGGAGAGAGCCTTGCTACAATTACGCATGCACTGGTAACATCCAGGCTAGATTACTGTAATGCGCTCTACGTGGAGCAGCCTTTGAAGACAATCTGGCAAATTCAGCTGGTTCAGAATCAGGCCTCATGATAACTGAGATACCTCATGGGCCCATATTGCACCAATTTACAATCTGCATTGGTTGACAGTTGTAGCCCGGGCCAAATTCAAAGGGCTTGTTTTGACATATAAAGCTCTAAACTGCTTAGACCTGGCTACCTCAGGGTCCACCTTTGCCCATATATACCTGTCCAGCCACTAAGATCTGGGCAGGAGCTCCTACTAAAGCAGCCAATGGGTGAGAGGGATGGCAAATAGAGGAGGGACCTTCTTAGTGGCTACCCCACCCCAGAGAAATCTGCACCAGGCAAAAACATTTCTCTTTTCTACGTCTTTTGGTTGTCCCCCAAACAGTTTTAGCATTTTATTGTAATAACCTATTTATTGTTTGATATTAACTATTTGATGTTTTGTTGTATTGGATTATTATTTTAATGATTCTTAAGCCACCCAAAGACTCCATTAGGATAGAGGGAAGGCATCTAAATGCGAAAATAAATGAATGTACCACAATATTTATCAAAGCTGTTTGTTCAGTTGTGGAAAAGAGACAGCACAATCATATGTATTTCTCTAGGGTGCCATCCTATCCAGTAAGCCCCATTATCTGTAACAGGGCTTATGTCTGAGTAGACATACGTAGGATTGCACTGCAAATATAACTTGCTGTTATGGCAAAAAAAAAAACCTCTTAAGAGGCCAATTAAATCCACCTACATTTTTGGCCATAAAGCAAAGGGGGGGGGGGTAAGTGGAATATACTCCCTCTGTCAATAGTTAGATATAAATGATTTTTTTCTTTACCTGCATTCAGAAAACTAATTAAAGAAATCCCGAAACTTAGGTTAAAGCCCAAGACCTGACAGCCACAGTCCAAACTGGCCAAGATATCCCTAGATACCAGCAACTCTGTATATCCTCCAAAGGCCTGATGCAGGCTTCTGTGCTCTGCCAGAACGGAGAATTCAGCCCATCCCTTTCTGTCCCTGAGTCTAAACCTTTCCTCTAGAGACATTGACTGTTTCTGTTTCCCAGGCCCTTCCTGTGGGTAATAGCAACCACACGTCCCCAAGCAAACAGAATTCCCAGTGTTTCATTGAAGGGCTGGAGGACTGGAGGTTTGGTTCCCTTCGACCTAGGAGGACTTAGCGTTCCTGATCACCTAGTCTTCAAAAGGATTCTGTGTTCTTATTTTAGATTTCAGATTAAGTGAAACAAATTCCCTAAATTCAACAGGGAGTTGTTATTTCTTCTTTTCCTAATCCCTTACTAGCAAGGTTGGGACTGCTACTCCTCCCAGTTTACCCTGGAAGGATCTGCTAGAATCAATGTTATGTATTTATTAAGGTATTTCTAGATCACTGGTCTCCATGTTCAAAGCAATTTAGACCAGGAAATACACACTAAGGAGAGGGTTTGTAGCTTAGAGGTGCTCCTGGACCTGTTGAGGGTATTGAAAGCTGCTGAGAGTTCCAGGAGAATCAACAGGGTTGCACTGGCCCCGTCTCTCTCTTTGTAGTATTTCGAAGCCAGGTAGTTATTTGAAGTTAACATGTAGTTGGTTTAATTGTATATTTAATGTTTATGTACTTTTGAGTGTTCAAATTGTGTGAACTTTAATGATGTGAGCTGCCTAGAACAGGTGGGATGATGATGATAATAATAGCATTATTATCATAATAATAATTATGCATAGAAATGTTCTAATAATAATAATAATAGGGCCCAACTCTGCACAGGCAACAGAAGGATGTGGAAATTAGGCAGGTGTTCCAAGGGTTTTCCTGCATCGGGTTGCCAGTTTGAGATACCACATTGGGATGCTCTTCTGTGTAAAACCAGATAGCCCCGCTGCAAATACGACAGCAGCACATCAGAGAATTTCGTCCACTCTGCCAAGCTTTTTGAAAGTAGGGAACGTGTAAAAAAGCATGACAATCCCTCCTCTCCTGTCTGAAGAGTCACAGTGCATTCTGCCACCTTACTCTGCTCCCTGTGTATAAACCAGGCCTGATTCTGTGTAGAAAAAGAAGTGCCTTTCTCCTCCAAGCATGAAAGGCAGTGTCAGTTTTGACTCTGCAGCAGATGGCTTTTGCATCTTCAAAGGGTCGCGCAAGGGCTGTCTTAAACTGAAGAATGTGGGAAGGAAATGAGATCTGTTCCTCACAGCTTAACTTGTAGGCTTTGGCAAACATTTTGTAGAGGTCTTGCAAATATCTCATAACATTTGTTTGGGAACTTGCCCAGAAAAGAGGGAGACTTAGTATTCTACTTCTAGAAATGCTGTTGTTGTAGTCATTTTCTTTCATTGTGACTGGAGCAGCAATTTCCAAACTGTTAGGTTAGGTTTAGAGATGGGTGAAAAAATGTTTGTGCAGATTTACCCAATTTGTACACAAAAATGCACATATTAGGGGAAGGGACATACAAAAATCCATACATGAAAGGAAAATGCTACCAGCAATACATAGAATTGTATTATCGTAGGAGAAATGGCTTGCAGGAATGCATGTGTTTGTTTATTTATTTATTTATTTATTAAAACATTTTTATGCCGCCCCATTCGCCGAAGCCTCGGGGCGGCTTACAACGTTAAGTTAAAAAATACTTATAACATTAAATTAAAAAATACAAACATTAAGTTAAAAATGCAAAATTACCAATATAAAATAAGCCACCCTGGCCAGATAAAATCCAATAATATTAACAATTAAAATGCCGCTTAAATAAAAAGGTCTTCGCCTGGTGCCGAAAAACAAATAAGGAGCTGCGCACATGAGAATGCACAGAAATGTCCACACTGATGTAAAAATGTGCAGTGATGTTGGGTTGGGCCAAAATAAACTTAAGGTCAAAAAAATGGGAGAAGGAAAAATTGGAAATGACAGATTCACCCCACCCCTAAGCGGGTGCCCCAGAGTGTTTCCAGCATGCTGCAGAAAGCATTATGTGAACCAGATGACTTGGGTCTTTGAAGTACAAGGAAATTCCCAGTCATACCTTTCATGGCTCCCTGTTCCAGCCTAGCTCCTCCCTTGGCTGAGCAAAAGTGGTTCCCCTCCACTGTCTTTATTACATTTGGCTTTTTCTCTTCCTTTCCTTATGACTTGTGCCTTTGTATACTTGAGTGCAGAGAAGGTTCAATTACTGATTCTCAAAAGCTGCTCTGGAAGTCATTTTGGGCCAATGCACAAGAGAAAAAGTCTTTGAATCAATGGATTATTTTAAAAAATGGCTTGATTTCAGTACAGAAATGCCCAGAACAAGAACTCAGAGCACGTGCCTAAGCATAGGTACTCAGAAGTAAGCCCCACTGAATTCGTTGGGAGCCGATCCCAGGTAGGTGTATATAGGATGTCAGGCTCACATAGAATTGCAGCAGGTGGTCCCATCTCGAAGATGAAGGAGCAACTGTTACACTGGGGATGGGAAATGCGTGGCCCTCCTGGTGTCGGACTACAAAATCCCATCATGTCTCACCATTGGCTGTGAGAACAAGGGCTGATAGGAGGTGACATCCACCCATATCTAGAGTGTCGGACCTTCCCCACCTCACTTCTAAGATTCATCCTCTAAAATGAAACCTTTTCAAGTACAGGTTCCTACCATCACGCCACACTTGGAAAGCGAGCTGCCCTGGCGAAGCGCTTGTGTCTTCACCTGACCCCAAGTAGTACATTTAGCTGGCCTTCGATGCACAGTCTGTAGTGCATCAGTATGTGGTGACTGAGATCCAGAAAACTACTTAGAGTTTGATGCATACTGAGACAGCAAAAAAGTCCATACTGGGTGGGGATCGGAATTGTGTGGCTTTTTCTGCCTAAACATGCATGGGGTTGTGCCGTTGGGCTTGGCTTATACAGCATTAAATAAAAGAACTCTGTGATGCTGTGACTTTTCCAAATTTAAGCAAATGGCAGTCCCATAATCTGCAATGCAAGTGAAGTTCCAAGCGATCCCACTGCCGTGTGGTTGCATTCGAGGACTGGCATCCCAAAGCTTGACTCTTCGGTTGCCTTTGGTCCGAGAGCTGTAAGGCAGGGGTGGGGAGTCTGTTGCTGGAGCCCAGCTCCAATCAGCTCTCATGATGGGCTCTGCTTGATCGGGCTGATGAGCATTACAGTCCACCTCTCTCTGCAGGGCTGCATGTTCCCCACCCCGCTGTGAAGTGCAGCAGCAGCAGTGCTAAAGATGCACTCCTTGCTTTCTGCATTCAATGGCGTTTACGTCTGAGCAGATATTTTGGGATCACGCAGTCGTGCTGCAATGCCCTGAACACTTATCTCTGAGTTTGCCCTGTTGAACCCAGCATGACCCGCTTCTTCTGATTAAACTAGCATCAGACTGTACTATGAGCACCTTAGAAGGCGGCAGAAGACAGATCCTTTCCTTGAAAATGCTGTTGATTCTGCAGCTTCACGACATCCCTGTGTTTTCTCTCGAGCAGGCTCAGAGTGCTTGCCTCCCTAGCTGTGGAGGGGTTGACATCCATTTTGTGGGCATGGCCGACTGTTTTAAACAGACCGTGAAGATGAAGGGATGGCTTGCCCTTTGGAATGGACTCGCTGCCAACTTACTCCGGGTATGTACCATGTCCTGCCATTCAATACTGAAGGCAATACAATGATCAAAATGTTCACCTTCCAGGTAGACATGCCTGGGAATGCACTGTTAGGCTGCAATTCTATTAATACACTTGTGGGATTAAAGTCTTTTGAACCCAGGGGTAATTATCCTGCATGCTTGCTCTGGACATGCTTGCATTGTAAAAGTAGCTGCTACCAGTTAATCCATCAAAGCTTTACTTAATTATTCTAGCAATTAAAGTTTGCAACCCTGCTTTTCCCTATCTGTAATGTTCTCACCAATGGGCTCGAAGCTTCAAGAACGAGTGAATATGGGAATAATTTCAGATGTGTTCTGTGTTTGTTTCTTTTCAAACAGATTGTACCTTATTTTGGAATCATGTTCAGCACATTCGAATTCTGCAAGCGTGTCTGCCTGTATCAAAATGGTTATATTGACTCCCCGCTAAGCTACAAGCCAACTCCAGGCGTGGACCAGAGTTTACAGCCTCAGGAACTGCAAGAATTAAAGTTCCTTGGAAGAAGAAACTTTTAAGCCTCAGGAAACATGTTCTGCAAAGCAATAGTGGAAAATTCAGAATGGATATTGTAGCTTACTGCCAGCTGTCTTCATCCGGAGAGCTGAAATGAAGATCTTCAACTTAACGGCATGTAGTTTCTTGCCCAAAATTAAATCTAGAATGCATAATTGGGTGGCCCACAACATCCAGGAACCTCACCAGCTACCAGTTGTGGCTTGCTATGGTGAAGCAAACCTACAATCCCAGTCTTTGTACATGCAGCGGAATGAGTTGATAGAGTGGATTGCCTCACTCCAAGCGGAAGGTGGGAATATCCCTTTTTCACTTTTTTTTTTAAACTACTGCTCTCCTATGGAACATACGTCTTGCAAGTTAGAAACATGCATAATAAGAGCCCAGCAGATTCAGAGATAGAGAACATGTCATTCCCAGATGTTCTTGGACTGCAGCACCCCTCAGTCCTATCTAGTTGCAGCCCCACAACATCTGGCGGGGAAAGTTTCTGCTGCAGCCCCACTTCCTGCTGCATTATGTTTCTGCCTACGGGGAGCTTTTGGAGCCAGGATTGGTCCTGACTGTGCAGTCTGAAATGCTATACTCCATTCAGCCACCCACATTCTGCTGAAGGTGGAGCCCAGGTCCCAACGAGGCAGCAAAAATAAGTTTCTTGAACCTTTAGCAGACACAGCTGGCTATGGAAAATGCTCTGACTACATTCAGGACATCAGACTGCAAGGTCCGCCACAGACTCATGGCCTTTCTGTTGTCGTGAAAGTGATAGAAAGTAAAGTTGGAAGAAAAAGAAAAGTGCCAAAACGAGAGGGGAAGGCATGGGCATGGAAGGAGAACCAATGAGAGAGTGAGAAGGTGTACTGTACATCTAAGAGAAGACAAGGGGCCCCTGGAAAAGGAAACTACACAATAATGCCAAAATGCATTGGGCTACCATGGAAGGCTTTCCCTCGGCAGCAGAGACTCTCTTGTCACTGCCCCCATTTGTTCTTCCAGAGAAAGAAAAAGTCATCTATCAATGTCATTTGGGGGAGGCAGGGGTAATAACACCAAATCAGGGAATTAACTTGTGTGCACTGAAAAACGGAACCATTATTTAAACGTAAACAAGCAGCTAAAAATGGTTACTCCAAATTACACGCAAACTGAAGATGACTTCTTCAGTAGTGCATAAACATAAACGACTGTTTTGTAAAAGATGAGTTTTCAATTTGTGGGGAACGACATTCACATCTGGAGAGCTTTTCCTGCGGAAGGGGTGGGGTGATACTCGTCGGAAGAGCATGCACAGGCTGGAGAATTCCTGGACGGATTCTTGCCTTTGTTTAGATTTGCGTAAGCCAGAGAATTGCAAGTCTACAGACTCTGCCACATACATCAACCTTCCCCAGTTGGCACTCTCCAGGTGATATGGACTGTATGTCCCGTCATTCCTGACTATTGGTCGTGCTTGCTGTGGCAGATGGGAGGTGGAGTCCAAAAGATCTGGAGGATATCAAAGTGGGAAAAGTTGTCTTGATCTGTAACCTTGTGCCTGGGAGTCTCATTGTGCTGAACAGGATGTCTGAGTGGAACTATTACATTGAAATCCTATATCTAATCACCCGAAAATTTGTCCTGCTGAATGTCTAGGGATTTGCTGGGCAGTAAGCATGCACACCATGGCACTATTAAGAATATAGGTGGGTCCGTGTGTTACACAGTCAAATGCTTTCCTGCATCAGAACTCCCTATGCACAGAAAACTAAGAAGTTAAGACTCTCCCTGACATGCTAGCTTTCTGCAAGCGGAAGGTTTATGAGAGTGGGTTGATCTTCAGTTATGTAACAACCCCTGCCCCCCCCCCCATTTGTACATTCTGGAGCATTACAGGCCAAAGAAGCTTGTATTACACGATGCAGCAGAATTTTCTGGTGCACAAACTGCAGAAAAAAAGAAATCCACTAATGTGTCCATCATCTCCTTTTGGGGCCTAGAAAGCCACGTAAACTGAATGATGGTGCACTTTAAATAGCAAGACAAAGTGAATGATAAACAAGTTCCCTCTGGAATGTTAGTGGTGTGCATACAGGAGTGAGTCAGTGTGGGGGAAGCTGTGTATCTCTGCACAGTCTATGGTTGTTTTAAGGCACAATCCTATGCATGTTTGGACAGGGGGAAAAGCTCTACAGCCCACCGCATTTCCCCTCCAACTCTGCCCCTGAGGCATGCTGGGAATTGTAGGAGTTGTTCCTCTGTAAATGTGCATAAGGTCGTGTTGCCAGTTCAGAGCCATCATGGTGCTTCCAACAATTGCTGGGCAATGATGGGTTTTCATTCATTCGTCAAAGTGTGTTTGATATTAAAATTTATTTTTAAGGAAGCACAACTTACAAGGCCACAGTTCTCTCTCCCACTCATGCCTGTAGAAATGAGGATATTGTCATGCAACACGCAGCCCTCCAGGTATTCTGGATTCCCATTAGCCCTGGCCAGCATGGCCAATGGTAAGGGATGAAGGGACTTGCAATCCAACATCTGGAGTCCCAGATGTCCCTGTACAAGGGTGAGACAAGCCGTGACAACGGAAATCCTCTCGTCCATATGAATGCTCTTAAGCAGTAGAGGAGCATTGCTTGTTTGGTTTTTAATAGTAGGACAGAAGGATAGACCCTCTTGTAAGTCTCAGTGACTGGGTTCAGACAATATGCTAAACCTACACTCAATGAGTGGCATATGGGTGGAGTATGGATTGTTGTTAAAACATGGATTATTGTTTTGTTTGTCCCCAGCTGCACTTACAAGCTATGGCTTGTTAATCATGAACTTGAGAACTCGTGGTTTGTTGTGGGACTAGGAACTGTGGGTTGTTCACCATGACTTGCTATCTCATCTGGGTTCAGGCAACATAACTACCAATTTTTCTACAGCAACCCAGGGTTCAGCAGCCAGCCCCTCCGTGTGTGGTGTTTTTGCCTGAACCTAGTCAGTAGAATGGAGTCTTCCATTCACGGCCAGCTGCAGTGGTGCAGGCTCAAGACTAAATGGTCTTACAGAACGTCCCTTGTTGGATGTTAGTTTCTTCTCTTGCTTTAAAAGCTCGAGGATCTGCTGCATTGAGAGTCCTCCTGTTCATTCTCGCTGAGTGGAGCCCAGGGCTTCCAGCCCAGAACCCAAAGCACTGCCAGGCTGGGCATTTCTCAGGGGCCCAAACCCAGCAGAGGTCCCTCCACTCTAATGGGGCTATTATATCCAGTTTACACAGAGTAACTAAAATCAGATGAAGTACAAGAGAGTCTCTTGGATTAGCTGCCTTTTCCAGAAAGGGAACATGATGGAGAGAAATGGAGTTCATTCCGAGAGGATCCAAAATCCTGGCGTAGCACTGATTCAATGCAACCTTGACTGTAAAACTGGGCTGGGTGCAGCAAGATCCTATCCGTGCCCGCTTAGAGGTCATTCCCAGGGAGTTTATGGGTCTTGCTCTCAGATAGGGCTGCACAGGTTTGCAGCCCAAGAGGCTGGCTTTCTTGAAGTGTCCTGGAGGAAAAACAACAGAGCTGGTCTGCTGTGAGGCAAGATTAGCTCCCTGCAGGCAGATCTGAGAGGCATTGCAAAGGGCAGCAGAGGGTGAGATGGACTGATGTGACCTGACCTACAGTTGAACAGGATGGGTTCCTAGCGCAGGGCTCGTTAAATAAACAAGAAGGTGTGTGTTTAAAGGTTGAGGTTGTGATGACTTTTACTTCTTGCATTTTATGTTACTGTTGATTTCCTGAGTTTACATTCTATTTTGTATGTGTTTTTTATTATAAATCCAAAGAACTTTATGTTATGGGTAGCAGATTAATGTCAGGAATGGAGTCGGGGGGGGCACCCCCCTCCACCACTACTGAAATTTGCTGCTGGAAGAGGTGTTCTACTTTCAAGCTTGCTGTGTGTCTTGTTTTCAAGAAAAATCACCTTTTTTTGAAAACAAGACAGGAGGGCTGCATGCAGGGCACTGGGCGTGTGTTCCCCCCTCCTGCTGCAATCAAACAGGCTGCTCGATGTGGGCCAAGCCGGACTATCTGCCCCAATGTTCCCATTTGCCTCTCACCTGCCACCTGAGGCCTGTGGATGAACCTGGTGAACACTCCTGCAGAACACCTCCCGTGCGACTGAGTGACTCTATCCTACCCCAACCTAATTTCAAAGAAGCATCCCAGGAGACCTCCGGTGTCTCCAGGCTAGCTGGTACAATGGGCGTCATTTTATTATTGATGTAGCTCTGTATTGCCCAGTAACTTAATATTTACGGACAATTCACATTCATGAAGCACGGTGCACAGACAGAATCAGAGCAGAGGTGGAAGGGGCCTGTGAGGCCATTCAGTCGAACCCCCGCTTGCTGCAGGGCTCCAAGGGTGCATCCCTCACAGGAGAGCGCCTACGTCCCCCCTCGCTAACTGGTTCCCTTGCCGTCGGGGTTCTAACACGAAGTGTATCCTAATGTCCAGCTGGAATCTGTCTTCCTGTAACTTGAACTTGTTATTCTGTGCCCTTCACTATGTCATGAATGAGAAGCGACCCTGGCCCTCCAAATATTTGAAAAGTGCTATTCTGTCTCCCCTCAGTCTTCTCCAGGCTGAACATGCTCAGTTCCTTCCCGCTCTCCTCACAGGGCTTCGTTTCCCAATGCCTGATCATCCTCATTGCTCTCCACTAAACTCCCTCCAGCATATCTGCATCCTTCTTAAAAGGACTGAACACTGTACTCAAGAGGGGGCCTAAAATAGCATATTTTCCCAATATACCAAATTTAGGAAACAGTTTAAGAGCGGGAACAATTTTAGTACATCTGTTGTTGCTATGTGCCATCCCCAACTTACGGCCATTCTATGAGTAAGTGTCCAAAATTTCCTGTTCTTGACAGCTCTGCTCAGCTCTTGTAAACCTGAAGCTGTGCCTTCTATTATGGAGTCCGTCCATCTCTGAGTTGGTCTTCCTACTCTTCTTCTGCTTACAACTTTCCTTGGCACAATTGTCTTCTCTGGGGAGTCCTGTCTTCTCATGACATGGCCAAAGTACGGCAGCCTCAGTTTCTTCATATATGTTCCCAGCAAAAGTTCTGGCTTGATCTGATCCAGGACCCGGTGGTTCATCTTTCTGTCCCCCCGGGGTATGTGCAAAGCATTCCTACAGCACCACGTTTCAAATGCACCAGCTTCCTTCCTGTCAGCTTTCCAGACCTGCTAAAAGCAGCTGATGCAAATGCCGCACCATGCCATTAAAGAGCTTTCAATGCCTGAGCAGAGGGCATCCTTAAGCCGGTGCCAAAAAGATGACCAACTTGGCGCCTGGCAGGATTAACTGAGGAGGTCATTCCATAAATGGAAAAGGGCTACCACAAAGAAGGCCCCAGCCGCCTCTTGCCTCTGTCCAGAGGTGGCACTAAGGAATTTGTCCTCAAAATTTGTCAAGGGTGGCTGAGTAAACCCAGGTTGTGATTCCGGAGACCTCGTGCCTTAAGCACCAAAAATAAATAAAAGTGGGGAGGAGCCCAAGGGAATAGAGTTGGGACACTTTATCAGCAGCACGGGTGGGAGGAACCAATGACCTCCCAAATACTGATAGTGGGGAAGAGACCGCCGTGTCAGTCAGAGGATACACTTAAGGACATGCAATGTTCCCTCCAGAGGTTGCCTTAGGAACACTCTGCCTGTGTCATTGAACGTCACGCAGGTGGAAACGCACACCCCCATCCTCCCCCGGGCGAAGCCCTGCCCCCTCCTGCAAGGTTACAGCCTCTCCTTCGCCCGATGCGCCCCAACCCCCGGCGACCGCGCATCGCAGCTGCCTTGCGCGATCGTGGGCCGCGCAGTTCAACCATTCAAGTGCACCCCCGGCACCAATGTCCAGCTGCCGACGGAGGCCCTCCCGTGCCCACTCATCTCCCCCGCCGTACTTTCCCCACTGCAGTTCTCTCTCCGGTCCCTCCCTCCGGCTCGGAGCCTATCAGGGCAATGGGAAGCGGCCGTACGTCGATGCTCGCGTTTCCCCGCCGTCCCTCCCTCCGTTCTCACGTTAAAGCCTGCGAGGCTCTATAAAAGCCGGCCATTTCATTCGCGCTGTCTCAGCGAACAGGCACTCTCCCCGCTCCTTTTGCGCGCCCCCTTCGCATCCGATCGAAGCCGGCTGCTTTTCGGGGGCTTTCCGCTCGCCTCTTCCTCCGCCTTCGGCCCCCTTTCCGGCGTGCGCTTGGCCGCTCCCCATCCCCGGCATCATGACAGACGCGGCGGTTTCTTTCCTGAAAGATTTCTTGGCAGGCGGCGTGGCTGCCGCGATCTCCAAGACGGCGGTGGCGCCCATCGAGAGAGTCAAACTGCTGCTCCAGGTAGAAGCCTTTCGATGGAGGCCGGCGGGAAGCGGAGCGCTGGAGAGGCCGGCGCTGCGGGGAGAAAGCAGCAGATGCTGCGCGCCGCTTCGGAGATAAGGCGGGAGCGAGGCGGGGAATTTCGGGGAAGGGCCACCGGGCCGCCTTTGTCCTGGGCGCAGAGCCTGCGTTTCGGGTGCGCTGCGTGCGTCGAGGCGCGCCGCCTTTGTCCGCACCGAGCTCGTGGCGCATCCCGGCGCGCCACGAACCTGTCCCGGGTGTGCACAGTCGCCACCCGCCCCCGCGCCCTCCAAGGTCGCCCCAAGGAGAGGCAGGCCCGGCCACCCTTTTTCCTTGCTTGCTGTTTGCGGGGGTCGAACGGGATGCCCGCAGCTTTCCATCCTCAGCCAGGCTGCCTCCTGCTCAAGGAGAGCGTCTCCTTGAGCGAGGCTTCGGCTCTGCGCGATGGCGCGGCGGGATCGAGGCTTCCCCCGCATCCAGGCGCGGGCCTCCAGGTTCAGGCTCGGCTCGCGATCGGGGCGTGCCTTTCCCGGGGATCCAAGCCCAGCTGATGCTCCGGCGTAGGTTTGGCCTCGACCTCCCCGCATCCAGAGGACACCGGTCAGAGGCGGGCGGTGGTGCCGGAGCTGCTGGTGCTGGAGAGAACTGGTTCCACTTATGCAAATCCCCGCCTGGCTCTGGATTACGTTGCGGGGGAAGGCGAGGCGGGCGATGCGAGTGATCGCGGCCTTTCCCGCAGAGCGAGGCCCGGCTGCCTCCTGCTGCCGGTGTCCTGGCAGCTCGCCACTTGGCAAGAGCGCCTGGAGGCATCGTCTCCCCGCCGCGCTCGCGGGGGTGGGGGTCTGGTCTGGCCTGTGGAGCAGGACAAGCGTGGCCCCCCGCCCCGAAATGCACCTGCACTGCCTCTGCCTGCGCATCTGTGCGAGGATGGCTGGGGGCTTTCCAGTGGATGAGCGCAACCGCTCCCAAAAGGGAAACGAACGGCATTTGACAATGAATGGCAGCCGATCAAGAACGGTGATGGCCTTGTTGCTGATGGGCCCGCCAGCAGACAGACCCCCGGCAGAAGTACCAACATGCCATCCATCTCAGTGCTGCTCGTGGGTAGCGAAGCGGGGCCAGCAAGGCCACTTGCTCTCCCAGAAGCGCTTGGCAGTGGCTGGACAGGGCAGCAGCTGGAAGCACAAGGGCCCGGCCCAGGCCCCTGTGGGAGCAGCGGGATGGCGACCGATCCCAAAGGGGGAGGGTAGGTGCAGGAAGGCGATGCACTCTGACCCCCCCACCCACCCACCCCGCCTTGAGGCACGGGCCTGGTGGCCTGTGGAACTGACAGCTGAGTTGGGAGCTTTGGACACCTTGAGGCCATCATGGTAGCAGAGCCCTGAACTAGTTCCTTGTGAGGAAGGTCACCTTGCCATGAAGGTGTTATCGCTAGATGGCTTACGGCCATTGTCTTGCTATCTTGCAAAGGTCAAATAAAAAAGGACCTGGCTTGGGAGGCAGTCACAAGATTGATCACTTCCCAGAGCAGAGATGCTCTTTAAAAGCTACATTTCTATTCTGCTGTGTGGGGTCCTGCCCTTATTACGTCAATTTATATGCCACCACAATAGCCCAAACCTAGCTCTCTGTGCGGCTTACAACAATATGAAGTCCGCTTTCCCAGTTTACAGTTACTACTCTTGCTTTGGTGTGTCGAAGGCAACTGTATTTAAAAGGAGCTATGAAAACAGTGTCAGACATGCCCAGGAAGAAGAAAGGGAGCATTCAAGGTCTCCTTCCTGTTCAGCAGAGCCCAAAGAATGAAAGTGAAATGGAAGCCTTTATTTCAAGTGGAGAAAAAGTGCAGTGCTTAGTTAGCCAATTATAAGCCAATCATAGTTTACAGACTTTACCATGATTTCATATTTATAACTCATATATATATTGTGGTGCCACTTGGTTTTCCTAACGATTCATTATATTTGGTAAGCTAGAGGTTCAAGTGAATGTTTTGCATAGGAGTATGCATAGTATTTATTATTTCTGCAGCTCCTAACAACCAAAGCTCTCTAGGCAGTTTACAATCATTCAGGAAAATGATACAAGTAAAATACAAAAAAGGGATAAAATCCTAGCAAAAATACAAGTCTTTTAAAACAAAAATTAAGAATAGCCGTGAGCCACCTAGTTTATTTTTCACCAGGAGATGAAAAATGCCTCACTGAACATGCAACCCAGCGGAATTCTTCCTCTTCCCGTCTCTGACAGGTGCAACACGCGAGCATGCAGATCACAGCGGAGAAGCAGTATAAAGGCATCATTGACTGTGTCGTCCGGATCCCTAAAGAGCAAGGCTTCCTGTCTTTCTGGCGTGGCAACTTAGCCAATGTGATCCGGTACTTCCCCACGCAGGCCCTCAACTTCGCTTTCAAAGACAAATACAAGCAGCTCTTCCTGGGTGGCGTCGACAAAAGAACCCAGTTCTGGCGTTACTTTGCCGGCAACTTGGCTTCAGGCGGGGCTGCTGGAGCGACTTCACTCTGCTTCGTCTACCCGCTCGACTTCGCCCGAACACGCTTGGCAGCTGACGTGGGCAAAGCTGGAGCCGAGCGTGAGTTCAAGGGGCTCGGCGATTGCCTGGTCAAGATCTTCAAGTCAGACGGCCTCCGTGGGCTCTACCAAGGCTTCAACGTGTCCGTTCAAGGCATCATTATCTACAGAGCAGCTTATTTTGGCATCTACGATACTGCAAAAGGTAAGCCTTATGTGGGTTTCTCCCTGGGATGTGCCTGCTTCTTTCAGCTTCCTCATCAATGCTGGCAGTGAACACCCCCAAGGGAGGCTTTTTGACTCTTCTTTCATCCTGGTTTTCTTCGCATAACAGGAATGCTTCCGGATCCAAAGAACACCCACATCTTGATCAGTTGGATGATCGCCCAGACAGTGACAGCTGTTGCTGGCTTGACCTCTTATCCTTTCGATACAGTCCGGCGACGGATGATGATGCAGTCTGGTCGTAAAGGGGGTATGTATTTTCGCTTGCAAAGGACAGCAAAAGCTTGGCTGGTGGAGATACAACAGCATCTTTCAGCTTTGCCTGGTCTCCTCCCAAAGTGCTGGACTGCAACAAGGCGTAGCTGGGAATTCTGGGAGCTGTAGTCCAGCACTTTGGGAAGCCTCCTGTTAGGAAAGGTTGTACTAGATCCTTCCATATGTCTCTGCTGTTCCACAATGAGCTCTGAGCCTGTGTAAAATATCTTGGGTACACAAAGCATTGTGCATTGAAGCGGACCTGCTGGCTGTCCAGCGCTGCACAGCCAGTTTGAACCAGCAAAATATCCTGAGCCTAGCTCAAGCTTGGACCTGTTACCTGCTCCATCTAAGTGCAGATGGTATCCAGCTTGCAGCTCTGGCTGGCACAGTGCAGCTGAGCAATGCCCTGTATTGGGTGTGAGGAATCTGTGGCTCTCTTAGTTGGACTCGCAGCTCCTGTCAGCCTCAGCCAGTGGTGATGGGACTTGTAGCCCAACAGCTTCCAGAAGACCAAGGGTTCCTCACTCCTGGCATGTGCTCTGCAACATCCCCAGGTGAGCTGTGGAGGGAAAGCTCTTTTCAAGGATGCACGGGCTTTTAAAGGGAATATGAACTAGAGGCCAGCATGTATAAATTGTCCTTTGTGGAGTTTACCTGGATGCATAAACTGGACTAATTACTGACTGTTAGCAACCCTATTCTAATTAACACCAAAGGTTATGATTGTAAGACTATGTAGATATAAGAAATCCAAGGGGATTACTTGTAAGTAGAAGTGCAAAACTGCATGGAAACAGTAATAAGTTATATGTGGTAGATTTCTAGGCTCAAATGTACCCAGAGGTCATTTAGTCCAACCTCTGCACAAATTTATCTAGTTCATTCATGAAGCTGGGCTAAAATGCGTTGTGCAAACAGCTTCTATTTCTCTACAAAAATGCTTCCCATTAACTTCACAGAATTTGGTGTGCTGGATGGTATCACTTGTACTCTTAAGTAAACACGGCAAGGAGTAGCTTGCAGAAGCATTCAAACTTGGCCACTTTCTTTTTGGCACAACCTCCAACTTACTTTGTCCCTTTGTAACCTACTACACAACAAATCCTTTGTAACCTACTACATAACAAATTCTGCTTTTCTTTCCAATGGTTCCACTACTTTTCCTTCCTTGATGCAGGCCACTAAAGGAATTTTAACTTGTTAGCTCCTCGTGGAAGGATCTGTCCTGTTGTACCAATGATGCTGAAGTTCTTTCAGCTGAATTAAACTTCAGGCCCAAAATGCAAAAATTAAAAAAATGAAATAAAATAAAATGCCAGCACATTTTCCACTTAAACCTTTAAATATAGTATACAAATAAAAAGAACTATAGTCCTGAACTGGATTTGGCTGAGAGTTTACACCCCTGGGCTGCCCACTATACAGTACTCTCCCCGGTAGCATTATATCAGCGATGATCTAGGAGCAAAACACACCAGCAGGACTGACAGCAGAGTGATTTGGTCCATGCGCTCCTTTTCTTTCTGTTTTGCTTCCAGCTGACATCATGTACTCTGGCACGATCGACTGCTGGCGGAAGATCGCCCGCGACGAGGGGGGCAAAGCGTTCTTCAAGGGTGCGTGGTCCAACGTCCTCCGAGGCATGGGCGGCGCCTTTGTCCTAGTGTTGTACGACGAAATTAAGAAGTTCACATAAACTCCTTCCCATTCTTGGATGGCACTTAACTATGTAATGTTCATGGACTGCGTCAGAATTATTTATCCGTTCCCACTGAAGTTGCTACTGGTTGGCAGGGGGGCCACGATTCTGCTTGCCTGACCTGTTTATCGAGTCATTCCCCTGACAATGGGACTCAAACTTCATTTTTATTCAGTCACGCCTGTTAAAATTAAGTTTGAGAGAAAAATAAAATAAAAATCCTGGGAAAAAAAGTCGTCTGCTTCTCCCTAATCTGGAATAACTCCCCTTCTGGTCGAATGTCAACATGATCAAATGTGTTTCATTTCTTTTCTGGGTTGCTTATCCACTCTTCTCTGCTTTGAATCATATTGATCATATTGCTAACTGAAAAGGCATTTCTACCACTGGTGCTAATACAAGGTGAATTTTGCCTGGGGAAATTCATAGTTAGCTTCCCTGCAGACTGGCACCTTCCAGACTCCACATCCAACTATCCCCAGCCATTGGCCTTCTCTGGCCTCAGCAAAAAGGTTTGTCTCTTCAGTTCTTTTGATAGCGTTTTCTTGAAAATGCTTGGTCAGCAATTGTGTCCAGTTTGGCTGACCCAGTAAAGTTCTGGTAGTCCATTCACTGACTCCAGGTCGCACACGCAAGGTGTGGGGTGGTTCCTTGGCCAAGCGGGGCACATGGGCCATCTTCGCAACTTGGCTTTTTTCAGAGGGGATTAGGCACATTCCTGGCGGAGCCCGCCATTTATGGATTCTAGCCATGGCGCATGGAGGGAGGCAGTGGGTCCTTCTGGCCCAGTTGTGGGGACCACGGAAAGGAGGGTACCCCTGCACTTCCGTCATGTCTGGAGGTATCCCAGAGGCCTCTGGGGGGGCATTATGGGAAACCAGACCTGGGAACTAGACAGACCCTTGGTCTCTGCCCACTGTGCTCATCCGAACACGTAGTCCTAGTCTATGTTTTTACCTAACTTTGTAAGAACCTAATTGCAAGATTTGCAGAAATATATATAAAAGGGAAGAGGCTTTTTTCCCTGGGTGGCCGATCCAAAGAGGCCTGAGCGTGCTGCGTGGTCCCCGGACGCTGAGGGGCAGTGAGGTGGAGTATCCTGCGAGGGGGCTTGGTTTGCAGGACAAGCAGCCGCATTCCATGCTGCTGCATTTTGTTGCAGTTCCTGCTTGCATTGGCAATTTTACTTTTTTCAGTCGAAGGGCTGAATCCAGTTGTGGAGAAACGCCTGATGAGAAGGACCAGAGGGAAAAAGGGCAGGGCCAAAACGACAGCATATAATCAGAATACCCCAGTCAAGCTGTGACAACCTGGATTCAGCCTAGATATCAGGAAGAGCTTACTCACTGTCAGAGCGGCACGACAGTGGGACCAGCTGCCTGGAGAGGCGGTGGGCTCTCCCACACTGGAGAGAATCAAAGAGAAACTGGACGGTCACCTGAGTGGGATGGTGGAATGTGGGGTCCTGCAACAGCAGGGGGCTGGACCTGATGGCCCCTTCCAACTCTAATATTCTATGATTCTACGATATTTTGGCATAATGCTCTAAGGTAACTAACCCTTAGGAACAACATTTAGCATGCTGGGGAAGGGCACAGAATCTGGGAAGCCCCCAAGCGATTTGTGGTTTGGGGGAACGGGGTGGGACACTTGAAGGGGGAGCGGCTGTCTGGGGAGCCCGGGGAGCCAAATCCGGTGTGTAGGTCAGAGATTCAACCCCCTTGTCCTATATGAATGCATGTGATAGGAGGAGAGGGAGAGCAGCTCAACACCTCTAGGGACAGCATTGCCTCTGCTCTAACATTGCATTTCTATCCTGCCCTTTTTGCTCTTGTGAGGAATCCAGGGATGTTCATGTAGTGCCATTTCCCCCCCAAAAAACAACCCTGTGAGGTAGGTTGGGCTGGCAGTGAGTGACTGGCCCAGAGTCTCCCAGTGATCTTCATGGCTAAGTGGGGATTAGAACTAAACCTCAGTTAAGGAACCGTATCGATAGTCTTCAGTATCTTGGACCCACGTGGGTGGGCATCTTGCCTGTGTCCCGGATCCTTGCAGACTGGTGGTCTTGACCCTACCCTTTACTGTGGGGATCTCTGGAAGGCTCCTGGGAGCTGATGATTTGTCCTTCACCTTTGAATGGCGACAAGAAGTGATCCTTGGCTTCCAGATGAGAGAGAGGAGAGAAAAAATCCGTTAGCCTAGAGACCACGGTGCTGAAAAACTGTCATGAGAGTGTGTCTTTGAGAAAATGTTTTCTGGAACACCCAAAGGTTTGCAGAAGCAAGTTTAGGTTGCAGAAGAGGTTGGAGACTTGGATGACAATTCTTAAGGGGCTGCTGCCTCCCCTCTAACAAAGTGTGTGTGTGTGTGGGGGGGGTCTTACCGCATTCTCCAGCAGGGGTAAACTAGGCAGACCTCTAAGGAGAGTTACACGAAATGGGTAAACTTTTTTGATTCTTGACTGTTGAACGACAGCACCAAAAATCACCTCTCCACTATCACACTGAAAATGTCAGTGAAATTAAGGAAGTTTGCAGTAAGCAGGAATGAATTTTCATTGTACGGCTGCAAATCCTCTTTAGTTCAGCTATTCAAAATAAACTCCTAGGCTCAAGATTATGCCTTTTCTGCCTGGCTCTGGTTGGGAAATTCTGAGAATTGACCAAATTCCAAAACAGATCCTGCAATTTTGCCTGCTCTTTACTGCAGGGAAGGCAGTGCCTCTTTTCCTGTCTGCTTTCGAGGGCTGTCACAAAATCTTTCTAGCTGTGCAGGGCTCAGTGACAAATAGAGGCCGCTATTCTGAAAAGGAGCAGGGAGCTGGAACAGGGAGCTGGGCAAGTGCATTGACCTGGAATGAACACCAGGACCAGGGCTCCACTGTTTCGTGGTCCCTCCCTCTGCTGTTGTGAAACTCGGCATGCCACAGCCTTCCCCGATGCACACGCGACTTCGAGACACCCACGTTTCTGCTCTCAAAGTGGCTCAGAATTCCTCCACAGTCAAGAGCTGCTACAACATGCAGGAAAGAAAGCCATTTCGATTGGAATTCCCAGTTGCCATCTTCCTTCTGGGACTTGGAAACTTATGTCGTCTCTTTTATGAAAAGGGAAAGAACTCAGTGAGGTCCCCTAAGCAGCATCCAGAACCTTAATCCCACAGATCAAATCTAGCCATCTGGTATTTCTCAGATGGCCTCCCCTCCTTTCCCCAATCCTACGCCCTTTCCTTTGGTCCCACACCCTTTCGTCATCCCCCCACTGATGCGTAATAGTCCCCAACCATTATAAAAGGTATCTATCTATCTATCTATCTATCTATCTATCTATCTATCTATCTATGAATCTATCTATCTATCTATTAAATTTATATCCCGCTGTTTCCTTACAACAGACTCAAAGTTTTGTAAAGCCTCTCCCAAAGCTTGTTTACTGGTAGGAATATCTTTAAGCTAAAATATGCTTCTGTTTTTGGTCCTGCCTTTTCTGGTGTGCCCCCATCCCAGGCGGCCCTCAAAAGCTCCCCAGAAATTAAATTCAGCCCTCAGAATGAAGATGCAACCTTCTTCTTTTAAAGAAGCCTCTCCTGGCCTGGTACTCGCCAGATGTCTTGGCTCGCATTTCCTGGCACTCCTGGCCACCAGCCCTGATGGCCGGGGCTGATGGGAGTTGGATTCCAAAGCACCTGATATACACCCGGTTCAGGAAGGCTCCATTAAAACCTTTCAGCTCTGATCCAGATAACGTTGCACAGGCTTAGCTCCTTCTGAACTGAGCGAGATATCTAAAGGTGGTTGTTAGTTTTGCTTTAATTGGAGGCAGACCGCTGAAGGCTTTGCCATGATGTCACGGTAGTGGTGGCATTTTAACGAGGGCAACTTTGGCAGCCATGTGCCAACTCGATGTTGCAACCATCCCTGGCCACCAGTCATCGCTCGGGCTGCGGCGTTTAATCAGTAACCAGCTTGCTTTTTAAGAATTCCGTTGCCTGAAAAGGTTGCCTAGACTACACCGATCAACCACTGAATTAGTTCTTACACCACCAGCCCCCATCACCACACCAGCAACTACCCATGGATGCCAGGTAATGGCGCCTCCTTTGGGATTTTCTGGTTGAGAGGCAAGCTGACAACAATGCCTGCTTGAGCACGTGCGGATGGCTTCTCGGTCGGCAGATACTCTATTCCACACACAGTGCCAAAGAACGACCAGACACAATTTTTTAAAGTGCCAGTTAAGGTGTTCCTATTAGGCTATGGAACACTAGTGATTTAATGGTCCCCTCTGTGATTCAGTGAAGTCAAAATTAGCTGCAGGCCAAAGTAGGCCTTTCCCCGCTCACAGGTCCAATCTCTCCAAATCTGTTCGTGCAAGAGAAGTCACTGCATTTATTTTAAAAAAGTGCTGGACTATGGGGCATCACTGCAGCACACAACTTCTGGTAGCGAAAGCATTCCCGTGGGCTGCCTATTTTACTTCCCAGGAACTGCGTGGGTGAGTCCCGCCCCTCCAGCAGCACAGGGGGACCCCCTGCTTTCATTCCACACCCTTCCCTGGCTCATCTGTTGATGAACATTGTGCAAGTTTTTGTCAGAATGCTAATTTTGGACAATTTATGATCTGCGTGCAAGCTTTTTTGTTTTTAAATCTTACTTATTCTTTAGAAATCCCATTACTTGGGGAAATTATTTGCTTGCTTTCTTTAAAGATCTCTGTTAGATATGTACGATATAATCCACAGGAAAGGTATGCTACAGGAGTGCCATTGACACGAATGGGAACTGTGCTGTTCCTTTCAGCTGGTCTTGTGCAGGAGTTCCTCAAGGTGTTAAGAAACTGAAGATGGAGACACAAAGGGTGATGCTGGAGGGCAGACCAAACTAACAACAGAACCAGAGAAACAATGGGATATTCTGACCTATCCTCTCATTTAACGCAACGGAACAAAATCAGAACATATGTAAGCATTTGGCAAGAGAAGAACAGATAGGGACAGATCATTCATGAAGATGCAGAGCAAATGAGCATCTATTCCAAGTCAAACAGACGGTTACAAACTCATCCAGGAGGTCACAGATATGCCCACAGATAATGCAGCTTCTTGCTTGGCCTTTAAGTCTCTGCAGGTTATGTGGAATGTCTGCAGAAGCTGTGCAGTCTCCTCAGGCTTTGGGCCCCTGCGCAATACAGCTGTGCATCCACGGGCTCTCTCCAGTTGGCCACTGGCATCAGCCCCATGTGGCCCTGGGGTGCAGCCAGCACATGTGTCTATGGGGCCAGGAGAGCTGGTGTGGGCAGTGTGGTGTGGTTTGAGCACCGGACTGGGACCCAGGAGACCTGGGTTCTAGCCATGGAGCCATGGAGCTCACGGGGTGACTTTGGGCCAGTCATGAACTCTCAGCTGAACCTACCTTACAGGGTTGTTGTAAGGAAGAAATAGAGAGGAGGAAAAACTTGTGAGCTGCCTTGGGTTCTTTGCAAGAGGAAAATAGTAATGATTAAATAAGAATATGATTATAAAACATTATTTGATTCTGCATGCATGTAATACACACGGTTACTGAAATATTGGGCAGGATTAGAGTCCTTAAAAACAGCAACAATGCAAACCATTTGTGCTTTCTCAGGGCAGCATTTTCTGTAGATTTGGGGCCCTGATTGAAAAGGCATTTCTCTGGTACCTGCCAATATTATAGTTCTTACTGGCTGGTGAGAGCACAGAAGCTCAGATGCTCATATTCTGCTCAATCAGATGCAGAAAATCCTGGTCTCAAACTATTTAGCCTAGCCTTTGAACGCCAAATTGGGCGCCTTATGTTGGGCCTGAAAATGAACAGACCGCCAACAAAACCAGTTCAGAACTGGTGTAAAGTAATTCTGCAAGTGTTTTAACTGCAGCATTCCACACTAATCACAGTTTATATATTATCTCCAAGGGCAGTCCCTTGGTTTTCACAGCTGCAATCTAACTATTTGCTTCGGGAGAAAATCTTCCATTGGGGCCAACAGAGGACTTCCATTTCCATCCACAAATCAAATCCTAGCTTAAGATACTGTTTTCCTCAAGACCACAGCAGGAAAGGAAATGTTTCAGTTCTCCCAGCGTGCCTGCACTGATTCACTGTAATCTGTAGCACACGCCGCCGCCGCCTCCTCCCCCTCCTCCTGCAAAACGCATTGACTGATACTAATCCTTTGGTCCCAGTGGTACCTAAAGAAAGCTTGCGCTGCTGTTCTGAATGCGAAACCTTGACAGACTGCTTCAGCGACAGTCCAGAGGAGAAAGAATTTCACAGGATGTGAAGAATGCAATGCTCTGTTCTCTCTGGCGAGGGCAAGCTGGCAGCTGAAAAGCACTTGCACAGACAGCTCTCTGGCCAAAGCTCTTGGCAGGCAAGCGGGAAGCACGTGCTTGAAGAATTGTCACTTTGCAGCAAACCCTGGCATGGCTGGGGAAGGCACAGTGATTATGGATGTCAGCATGGAAAGACAGGTTGCTAAACAGATGCCTGCATGCGCCACGACAGGTGATGCCGCATCCCTTCAAGCAAACACCTGAATGCACATTCCAACCCATTTTGACTTACACTGCAGAAAAGCAAGACATCTTGGTAGTGTCTTAGGGCCAAAAGACCCATTCTTTTAAATGTGTGTCTAGGAGCACCAGCTGCATCTCACTCCTTCCCATTTTGTTCTCAGGAACGGGCAGGCCCTGATCGAGCACAAGGAGGCTTAGTCAGGGTTGCAGTAAGAAATGAAAAGGAAGCGGGGCTGGCAGGCACACGTTTGGAGCCATGCCTTTTTTGACTATCAACTGTGCTGTTTGGATTAGACCAAACCCAGACAGACACAGAAGTTCGTTCCTGCAGCGCTGAAGTCTTGTGCAACAAGTCGCCCAGCAGGTTCAGCTCCGTCAATCGGGAGCACTGTGTCCTTCAAAACATACCTGTCCGGCCACACCTGGTCCCTGCTCTCTGAAGTTTTATAGACAGGACAGAGGATCTCCAGACACCTTGCAGACTGTCTCTTATTTCAGTTCAGGCTCTTCACCTCTATTCATTTGGGTACGGCACTTATGGAAATACAATATTTTAAGCAAAGAACTGCATTCAGAATCCTAACAACCTGAAACACTGTCAGCCAGGCTTACCCCAGCGCAGTGGCCCCAGATGCTCTGGACTGCAACTCCACGCTTTCCTGCCATTGGCCATGCTGGCTGGCTGAGATGGTGGAGACCTGAAGGATGGAGGAGAGACCGGTTGGTTCACAGTGTTTTAGAATGCGGAGATTCTGCATGGATTCCTTTATTTAACCATACTGCATTTAAGCTCTCTGGGGGAAGAATCTGTCTGAGGTTTGTTGCTGTTCTGAGTTGGGTCATAGTTATGGCCATACTCTCTTCCATGAGTCATAGGAAGCTACAGTATCTCCTGCCCAGGCAGAGATGTGAGTTCTACATAACTGGTAGTTGTTCTCCTGGGACCGTCTACACACACTGCTACTGAGGCACGGGAGACTCAGTGCACCTGTTGCTCTATAAAAATAATAATAATAAAAATAATAATAGTGAATAACTATGTTTCAAATGAAATTGCTCTTGGGGCAATCTTGGTTGTTTTTGCTTCATTTTTATCTGGCCAATTCTTTACTGTTGTTGTTATTGTTAACATTTTATAATGTTTTTTCCCCCTGACTGAGTTTAGAGGACTGATTTGCTAGTATCCATCAAAAGGTTCATAATTTTATCTGGTTTGTCACTTGAAACTTTGATTCCTTTTGAAATATAGTCATTCATTTTCTAGCAAATCTGATGTTCAGGTATTCACCACCATTACAAGCAACAGCAGCTTTGGTGCTCTTGCTTGCTCCCAAGTGCCAGGATATTATTGTATTATTTTGGTACAGAAATACTGTCCACTTTTCTCATGCCTGTCATCACGTAGGGCAACTGTTGATGTATCACCAAGACAGAACCAGAAAAGAGGACAAAGCAACATATAGGTATTTATCTGCCCTTTGAAACTTGAGAGGTTTTCTATTATGCTTTATCATGTTATATCTTAGGCTTTTAAGTCTGTGAACTGCCTAAAGGGCTTTGGCTACTTGGTGGGCCAGGAATAATAATTGTAAACATACCTTTCACCATAAAGGAAAAAGTGACCAAGTACCCTGGACAGTTGGGACTTTTATGGTGGGACTCCTGCTCTTGCTTTTTAGGATCCATTAAACCGGACATCACCCTGCCAACAAAAGTGCGTATAGTGAGGAGTATGGTTTTCCCAGTTGCAATGTATGGCTGTGAAAGTTGGACCACAAGGAAGGCTGAGCGCCAAAGAATTCAGGCCTTCGAATTGTGGTGCTAGCGGAGACTCCTGCGAGTCCCTTGGATCGCAAGGCAATCAAACCAGTCAGTCCTAGAGGAGATCAACCCTGACTGCTCTTTAGAAGGCCAGATACTGAAGAGGAAACTCAAATACTTTGGCCACCTAATGAGAAGGAAGGACTTCCTGGAGAAGAGCCTAATGCTGGGAACAATAGATGGCAAAAGAAGAAGGAAATGGCAGAGGATGAGGTGGCTAGATGGAGTCACTGAAGCAGTCGGCATGAGCTTCAGTGGACTCCGGGGGATTGTGGAGGACAGGAAGGCCTGGAGGAATGTTGTCCATGGGGTCGCGATGGGTCCGACGCAACTTTGCAACTAACAACAACAACAAAACTGGACTTGGACTGAACAGTCCTTCAAACAAAGGACAGTCAATGCCTCTCTATATGATAACATTACCCTTCCTCCAAGAAGAGTCCATAGACCTCCAGCCGTTATATCCTCATAGCATCCCTGTGAGGCTGAGAAGCAAAGACTGGTCCCTGATTCAAATGCCACACTCAGACACGCAGGCCTGACACAAGCATTTCAGAAAGGCATTCAGCCCTCTCCATACTGTGTGATCTTTGGGTGTGCGTGGAGGGAGTCTTTCAGCACGGAGCCTCCACTTCCCCCCACAGCCGCAAAGTCGTAAAGTCCAGGACAGGCTGTAGCAACTGCATGAGCTGAGACCAGGACTGGCCAGAGACACGGACAAACAACCCCACCTCCCTGCTGCTCATGCGAACCGCACCAAGGCACTCGGCCGCCAGAGAGCGTGGCTTCTGGCACAGCCTTTGCTTCCACCTTGTCCCAGCGACCTTCACGGAGAGAGCAGCACAGGCTTTTCCCCTTCCCTCGCTCTCTTTCATCATCACCTGACTGAAGGTCATGCATCGGCCAGAGCAGCCTTCCTCTCCACGGCTGGATTGCCTTTTAAGGAGATATGAGCAGCCAGGGAGTGGTCTGGACTTGGGTAGCGAAAGCTCCGCATTTGCTGGTGCCTCTGTCAGCAAGCCCGGCCCTGGCCCTGCTGCACCAACGAGGGAGGGAAACAGGTGAAATGCTGCAGGTTGTACATATTGCACGAATGCGGTGACTATTAATATGTACAGGCACATGTCCTTAAAACAGGGAAACTCTGCAACATGTGCACAAAACTAGCATTCTTTCAATATATATTTTTAAAGTTTTGTGAACAGAAGGCAATAGATAACCGGCAGCATGGGGGGTTTTTGTAATATTTTTGTGTTATAGCTTGTTCTCCTATGGGATGCCCAGTGGTTTCTCTCTCTGAAGGACTACTCCAAGCAATGTTTGATTAGGTTCAGGAGCACCAAAGAATCCGATACTAGCTGGACTGTCCATCTGACCTATACATGAGACAATTTGATTTTGGGACAGACATTCACAGTCAATTTCTCTCTCCCTCCCTAGACCCTTCTCTATTATCCCTTCCAGGGTCGTGAGGATAAAATAGGTGAGATGGAGAAACATATGCAAAGCATTAACGCAGGCAGAGTTGTAAGTATCAAAAGATAGCTCACCCATCAAACATACCCTTTTTAAGGGCAGACTTCCCCAGAACGTTGAACTCAATGGTACTAACTCCTCCTGGAAAATCTGGGCTCCAATTTAAGATAGCAGAAGGCCCCATGCAATAGCATACCTTTTAAAAACAAAAGCTCCATCTGCTCTAGCATTTCACATTCTATGTGAAATTCGCAACCGGACATGAATAACACCACGGTATACAAAACTCTGGGACAAAGAACTGTAGCCTCAGTGTTTTTAACTCTTCCCTCCAAATTGCTTTCCCTTGCAAATCATGTCTTAGATTATAGACTGAAAAAGGAAAAAGCAGCCAGGCCTCTGTGCACTAGATCCAGGCACTGATAAATCAGTTTGGGGCTCTAGCCCTCATGGGCGCATTTCTAACAATGTTGCCAACTAACTGGATTGTTCCCCTTGGATTTTTCCAGTTGTCCCATGAAGCCCTCAGCTGGCCAGACATTGCAACTGCAATTGTGCTTTTTGGGTGAATGAAAAATTAAATGTATACTTGTATGAATGCCACAACTCTCCATCTATTATTTTCACTGTCAGCATCTCTTAGCAAGAACGATGAAACTAGATCTGTTACAGTCAAAACAACTGGATTTCTCTGGCTTGGGTTAACCGGGTAGTTTTGCTTTCTAGCCCAGTGCATCAAACTGCATGTCCCAGTAACATGATCTTCTCGACTAAGAGTGTTGTTCCATCCTCTTAAAGAAGATTCCCCCCTCTCTTGCCCTCTTTGCGCATCTTTTCTGCTGTGATGGAGAATGATTTGTTTTTATGCTGATTTAAAAAACAGGATGTTTGTACACGCAAGAACTCTTTGACAACCCCAAATAGCTCCTCAGCCCTCTGCCAACTTACCACCGCCATTTCCCTCAGCTGGGTAACGTGCAAACTTCCCCAGTGGGGCAAGAAGTTATCGTTTAGAGAAATGACACAGAAGGAAAAATTGTCTCAACAATGCTCCAAGCTCCTTTGGATTCCCCCAAGATAGCTTTTACGTTACAAAAAGGAACAGTTGTATCTACTTCTGCTCTACCATGTTAATGTGCAGTTTGTACCTAAGAGATTTAACTATTTGGAAAAGACAGTGCCCATGGTATTTCCACTTCTTAAGTAGATTTCAGGGCCAAACTAGACAAAGGCAGCTTCACCCCTGCAGGCATACACCCCCAAAACCCAGTGTGAGCTTTGGAAGGGTTTTGTTCAGGTCTACAGCCTGTAAAATAAGGGTTACATTCTATTATGCCTGTTCTGATCCTATTGCTGATCTCTCCTGCAATTAATGTAATTTGCATTAACCCCCTTTCACACACACACCAGAGGGAAGCAGTATCTAAGTCACATGTAGTTTGGCCCTGAAGTGTTTTTGGTACCTGGATCAAAAGACTGCCTGGGAGCAAAAAATAAAACTCTCCGAACTCCCAAAGGCAGAAGTGGTCTGTGAATTAATTTCCAGTCTTTGTGGGGCGCCTGGAAGAAGAGAAGGAAACTGTGGGGTCAGCTCCAAAACTGCATCATGTGGGGGGCTGAAAAGTACCCTGCATGCTGTCAAGTCAGGCCTCTGGCCCTCAAACCTCATTCCCAAAGAAAATTAGAGTCCAAGAGTCATAAGGGGGCACTGAAGGGTGAGAAAGACAAAACACATAAATGTAAGTTGGAATAGATTTATTTTTCTGCACACTTTATTTCTAACTTCCCAATCAAGCTTAAGATGTGTCAGCGTTCTATGTACATATTAACATATACGAAGTTTAACAGTGGCACCATAGAGCCAACCAAATGCCCCTGCACACATCCCTTCTGGATGGCTGCTTCGCTCACCAAGAAATTCAAGGCAAGGCACTTCTTAGGTATGTAAATCCAAAAGGTCTCAGAAGATGTGAAACACGCAGCGCATGTCACAGAATAAATATGAAGTCCATGAACAGAAGCAAAGCAGCTCCATTTAGCAAGTGGACATCGCCAATGTGCCTTTGAACAGAGATGTCTGGATTCCACAGATGGCCCAAAACAGGCAAGCGATGTAGCGCTGTTCTCTTATCTTCCTTTTCTTTTCCAGAAGGGACACCGCTCAACCCCTCCTCTGTCTTGCTGTTTCTTACTTGAACTGGTTGTCAATGAGAGTTCCTTTCATTTTGGCTTTCTTGGCTTCCAGCTCAGCCTGATTGGAAAAAAAAAAAGTAAAATTAAAACGACTAACATTCAAAGCCCTAATGTTTGGAGCCAGGTTGTCTGAAGGATCGCCTCCTCCTGCATGTATCTTGCTCAGACTCTGGGGTCATCTTTGGGGGTCCTTCTCTAGGAGCCCCTTCCAGAGCAAGTGGCTTCCAGGAAAATGTCTTTTTGGTTGTGGCACCAGGCGTTGGAATGAGCTCCCCAAAGAGCTGCGGGGTGTTGCATTGTGTGAAACCAGTCTGTATGGCAGCCTTACCCAAACCTAGATGTTTTAGACTACGATTCCAAGCATCCCTGACCACTGGCCATGTTGCCTGGGGCCCACAGGTGTTCAAATCTAAAACATCAAGGAGGCACCATACAGAGGAAGGCTTTCGAAGTACTTTGAAGACATGCAGTTTAAGCAGAAAGCTCGTGCAAGAACAATCGTGACATCGAACCATCCCGCAAAATGGGAGAGAGAGCAAAGAACATCGGACAGGAATGCTCACCAGCTCCTGCAGCCGCCTTTTGCTCATGCCCTTGCGCTCCAGCTGCTTCTCAATCACTTTGGCGTTCTGTGCGTATGAATCAGCAATTTCTCGCTGGAAAACACACCAGAGACGTGGAACGACAGGTTATTCTATGCCAGATATGCACACCAAGAAACGCACGGAAAAAAAAACACCGAGAGACTAACAGGCCCATCTTGGCTCTCTTTTTCCAAGAGAAAACTCTTGAAAACTCTAGGCAACCTAGACTGCGCCGGCTACTGCAGAGAAGGACGTGGAAAACTCACTGCTTCAATCTCTTCCTCCTCTTCATCAATGGTTGAGACGGTGACAGAGCTGAACTTGCCCATGTCCTTGGTCCGTTTGGTCATCATCACCTTGGAAGCAAAGAGGGGCTTTTAACTATTTTTAATTGGGTTCTTTCACTTAGACATTACAGAAGATCCTGTCTTCTAGTTCACAGCTCTGGTACCTAATACTGACAGCACAACAGAATTGGTGGGCTTCCTCTAGAACAAGGACAGGCAATCTGGGTTTGGATTCAGGAGACATCTTTCACAGCTGCAGAGGCTCCTCTCCCAGTTGCCTGTCACATCGGGAAGGATTCCCCTCTTTCATCCAGCACACACCACTCAGCAGAGTCCCTTGGTGGCCCCAAACAGAAGAAAGTCCACTCACCAGCCCACTGCAAATGCCAAAATCCAGATTCATCCCCTGCACATATTCTGAACTACAACTTCCATAATCCCTGACTATTGGCCATGCTGGCTGGGGTGGATGGGAGCTCAAGTTCAAAACATCTGAAGGGCAACAGGTTGGGGAAGGCTGCTGCCACACTTTGCCCCAAAGAGTCAGTATTGGAATAACATGGAATAAAGGGCTCAAGTTACAGGAAGCCAGGTTCTCGCTGAATGTCGGGAAGAACTTCCTGACTGTTAGAGCAGTTGGGCAATGGAACCAGAGACGCAGGGAGCCTGTAGGCTCCCCCACACTGGAGGCATCCAAGATGCAGCCGGACAGCCGCCTGAGAGGGATGGTTCAATGTGGAGTCCTGCACTGAGCAGGGGGTTGGACCTGGTGGCCTTCTGGCCCCTTCCAGTGCTACTGGTCTATGATCTCTTGTCATAACCAGAGGCCTGGTTTCCCCTCAAGGCCACCAGAATCCAGCAGCAAGTCCAGAGTGTGAAGCCGTCAGGCCTCACCTGCAATCATTCCCTAGCAGCTGGGCAAGAACGGCTTCCCCCAAGCAAGAAACCAATGGTGGAAAACATCCTTCTGCTCTCTACCTTCTTGGGTGGCTCTTGCTTCTGAGTGTAGATGTTGGTTTTCCCAAATCCCTGTCCAAATTTGACCACAGCACCATCAACAATAAATGTCACCGGGACATTCTTTTTCTGGTGTTGGTAAAAGAGAAGTAGACCACACCTAGGGAGGAAAATATCACATGTTTCTATCTCCCGCATAGAAAAGAATTAATGGATTGCTAGAATTCAACATTCCTGAAGAATCAAAGCAATTAGTCAGGCATGTACCTCGTTAAATAAAACAACAAAAGAGAGGAAACAAGAAACCTCTTCTAGAAGATCCAAGAAATCAAAGGGATATTCAAATCTAGATCAGGAGAACTGAGAGCCAAACAAGGGAACATACTATCTGAGCAGGAGAAAATAAACAGAAGGTGGAAAGAATATACAGAAGAGATTAAAGGATGGCAGACTCCTTTGGAGAGGAATCCTCTGAGGAAGAGCGTGCAATATCAGAAGGCAAAGTGAAAGCAACTCTGAAGACCCTTGGAAGGAATAAAGCACCCGGAGTAGACAGGACACCCACAGAACTATTTCAAACTGGAGAGAAGGAACTGGTCCAAATCCTAACAAGAGCATGCCAACAAATATGGAAAACTAAACAGTGGCCCACAGAATGGAAACATTCAACATACACCCCAATCTTCAAGAAAGTAGAAGCAAACGAGTGCAGCACCCAGAGCCACTGCACTAATTTCCCATGGAAGCAATGTGATGCCTGAAGTGTTGCACCAAAGAATATTACCCTCTATGGAGCAAGGAATGCCTGATGGTCAAGCTGGATTTCGAAAAGGAAGAAGCACTAGAAAATGTATTGCAAATATACATTGGTTATGGGAGCACGCCAAAGAATTTCAGAAGATCAGGAAAGCCTTTGACTGTTTGGATCATAGAAGCTAGAGATAGTCCTGAAAGGAAAGGGTTTGCCATGATTGTCCTGATGTATAACCTGTATTGTGGGCAAGAAG
Organism: Varanus komodoensis; assembly: GCF_004798865.1. Taxonomy (NCBI): domain Eukaryota; kingdom Metazoa; phylum Chordata; class Lepidosauria; order Squamata; family Varanidae; genus Varanus; species Varanus komodoensis. The sequence continues at coordinate 3,868,852 of NW_025335549.1, forward strand.
CTACCATGAGGACAGAATAAGGGGGGGAAAGGCATTGGTGTCAGACAAGAGTGTATTTAATCTCTTTTCTGGTCAACCTGTACACAGAACATATTGCAAGGAAAGCTGGATTAGGAGCAGAGGAAGGTGTGAAAAACAGGTAGAAGACACAACAATAATTTAAGATATGCAGATGATACCATATTACTGGCGGGAAGCAACCACAACTTGAAATAACTTCTGATGAATGTGAAAGGAGAACGCTAAAACAGGACTGGAAGTGAACATTAAGAAAACAAAAATAATGACCACACAATGTTCATGTCAGAAATGAAAAAATAAAAATTGTGGAAGACTGTACATGCCTTGACTCAATCATCAATTCAAAGGAAGACTACAGCCAAGAAATCTGAGACTGAGATTTGGAAAGAACTTAGAAAAGATCATCAAATCTATGGTCATTTAATTGGCGAGCAAGCCAAGATCATTCACACTACTGTATTCCCATACAGGCGTAGTGTTTACACATGCAAGAGTGTGTAAACTGGACAAGAAGATTAATGCGTTTTAAACATGGTGCTGGGGAAGAGATAAAGACCAACAAGAGAGTCCTGGGGCAGATCAAGCCAGAGCTTTCCCTAGAACCAAAAATGACAAAATTGAGGTTGTCATACTTTGGACACATCATGAGAAGGCCAGGCTCTCTGGAGAAGACAGTCGTGCAAAGGAAAGTCAAGGGCAGAAGAAAAGGATAGAAGATGGATTGACTCCATCAAGGAAGCCACAGCCTTGAACTTAGAAGAGCTGAGCAGGAAAGGAGGACGTTCATTCATAGGGTCGCCGTAAGTCAGCAGCAACTTGACTGCACCTGACTTCAAGAGAGATGGACATCAGCTTACTAATCACCACATTGCACTGGTACTGGTAACTTTTTATTTCATAATCATGAACGTGGAGATTGGTACAAGACACACGAAACCCACAGTATGCTGCCCTTCCTACCGTGCCCAGGCAATGCATCCCACAGAAGATACTCACTTTCCACACTTTTTCCTATATTGACGCTCAATACCCTCTGGCCTGTGGGAGGAAAATACACAAGACTGTGAAAAGAGGACAATACCCACATGGAAAACTGGTTTGCACGTCCCACAGCTTTGTAAACCCATAGTTAATCCATTGCTTGCTGTCCTACTCAGGGTTTGTCTGGAAGATGACAGAACAAACCTTTTTTCTTAGGTTGTCTCCAGGTTGTCTCCCTCCTCTTTCACCTGTTCCTCTCTGTATCCTAACTGCCTTTGTGGCACGGTTGCACGAGCATGTGCGATGACTTTCTTTTAATACACCACTCTTCTTGCTGCCTCTGTAGTATGGTGAATTAACCCACGTAACAAACCGTGGTTCTGGGTTCCTACACAGTGACAACCCACCCACCTTCCCCAGCAGAAGCAAGGAAGCTCACAACCCAACAACCAACTGTTGTCTGCAGCAGTATCACTGGGTTCACACATGGCAACAGCTCAGAATAAACCATCTTGTTCTTTTCATAAGCAGGTAGTTTTAAAAACATAGCAATGTTTTAAAACTTTTATGGACTTGATTACAAGCAGGGACGGCCCTAATATCAGGCAGAGCGACACTGCCTCTTCAGGCAGCAGAAATAGGGGAGAGGATGGGACTCCATTACCAGCTTTGAAATAAGGTTCTACTGCAGCTTCTATATGTGGAATCAGGGGAGGGGGATGCATTGGGTGGAAAAACATCTTGAGAAATCCCCATCTTGAAGGCAGGCTATGCAAGCACAGCACGTTTCTGAGGATTTGGATTTACCCACCGACGGAGGTAAACATTTTCCTCCTCCTCCGTGTTACAGAACTTGTGCGCATGTTTGGCAGCATCGATCACTCGGGCCCTGTCTCGGGGTCTCATGGGCAGCTTCTCTAGCTGACAGTCTGCAAGAAATCAGAAAGAGAGGAGCAGAATTGAAGGAGAAGCCACTCTTTCATGCCACAAGAGCGACATCCTGGCCAGCTAATGCTCCCTGCATCATCCATTCATTACAGAGTCATGCTGTAAACTTGGAAGGATCCTAAGAATCTGTTTACTCCTTTTTAAAATTTAAATGAACGGGGTTTTCTTCTGAGCCGATTCAGGATTTGAGACCAGATCAAGTAGTGCTTTGAGGACTACAAGCTCAAGATGCAATCCTGTTTAGCCAGGAAAAACGTTCCAGGGCTCCCAAGCATGCCCAGCTGGAGCGATGCTGGGAGCTGCAAGGCCGTTTTCGGTCCATGAATGCACAGGAGGGCAAGCTTGGGGGAAAGCATCCCTGAACTTGCTGGGGCTTAGCAAAATAGGTGATGGAAGGCCTTGGTCCCAGTGGCGGGGGAGGAGGGAGCCCTGGGCCTACTCTAGAGCAACACAGGCACCCGAACGCAGCCACTCCCTCAGCGCGTCGCCCGTCCCGGCCCGAAGCCCCCCCGAGGAAGGGCCGAGGGGGCTCGCCGCTTGCCCCGGCCGTGCAGGCGACGGAGGGCCCCGCGCTCACCCAGCACCAGCACCATCTGCCCGCACAGGCAGTAATAGACGTGCAGCGGCTTCTCGCCGTCGTCGTACTCCTCGCGGTCGCGCGTGTCCGAGCACACCACGGAGCGCGACACCACCTTCGGCATGATGGCGGCGGCGGCGGCGGAGAGGCGGCGCGCCCGGGGCCGCCTCCTCGGGCGCGCCGCCCCTCCGCCGGCGCCGCCCCCTGGAAGGCCGGAGCGCGGCGCGGCGACGCCCCGCCCGGCGCAGGCCGAAGGCGCCGGTGGCTCCCGCGTGGCGACCCGTTGACGCACGGCCCGTGCTCGGGCGCGGAAGGCGCGCTCCGGCGGGGGGAAGCCTGCAGCTCCCGGCAGCCGGCTGCGGGTGCCAAGCACCGTGGCTCTTCCCCCGTCTCTTTCCCAACAGAGCATCTGCTGCAACTCGGGAGATCCCCGTTCTAGTCCCATCTCAGGACTGACTCTCACTGGGTGACTTTGGACCAACAGCTGAGTCAGCCTAGCCTACCTCGCAGGGTGGCTGTTAGGAGGTGAAAAGGGAGAGGAACACCTTCCAAGTCCCCTTAGGGTCTTCGCAAGAAGAAGGCAGGCAGGATCACTGATGTAATCATAACGAGCATGCGTAGGACTGTGTCCTCCTTTCCCTGCACAGAAACCAGGCCAGCCCATTTGTTTTCCTGTCCTCTCACCATGTTAGTGTTGCACCCATATTTCATCTGTGCGCATCAGAGTGCCGATTTATTCATCATTATCACAGTACTAGCTCGTTATTTCAGCTTCATCCATCCATCTGCAAGCTGCAATTGTATCATGTTTTATTTATTCATTTTAAATATTCATATCCTGTCCTATACGAAAGTCGTCCCAGGACAGCTTACCAAAACTATAATAAGCAAGCAACAAATAACAACAAACAACCTAAAACATAATATCAACAAAATCAAAAATATGTCAAACCGTTACATGAGAAACCTATTTTAACATTATTTAGTGATATGTTGTTTATTGATTTGAAATTAACAAACCCAAATGTGATTAGGGACACATCAGGTGTCACATTTAATTGCACAGCAATTAATAATTGCACAGCACTTACTCATGGCTGTCCAGAGGTCTCAGCTTTTTAGGATGGTTTCATTTAGCTTATTTATTTATGCATTTCATGGCATAATCCTATGTGTGTTTAGAAAGGAAAAAACCCCACCACTCCCAGCACCTTTTTCCTGTCCAAACATGCACAGGATTGTGCTTTAAAGCACTTACCCTTTGGCCAGGAAGATACTTGCTCTCAGGGAAATGTGCACATGGCAACAGTGGGCAATCTTTCTAAAATCAAGGGCCACATTTTAACCTTTACGGAGGCCGACTTCCTGCATGGTAAAACAGAAAAAAGCATCACAACTCTAAGGAGTGCTGGAAATCGCACAATTTGTTCCCAATTGAACATGCATAAGAGTGCACCTGAAGAGCACAACCTTTGGTGTGTAACCACTTGTATGTTTATACCAAAAAAGCATGCCTCACCAGCACTTTGGTGGCCTGCAGCGAATGATGGACGTTGTAGGCTTTTCTTCCATCAAACTTGCATAAAATTACAAACCAGTACCCTGCGTTCCCAGATCAGGTTACAGATTAATAACATGATGTCCACTCTCAGGTTTATAGTCTCCAAAGATAAGACCTAAAAAGAAAAAGGAAAACACTGATGGGTATTTCTGGCTTTATAAAAATTCTTATTTACTTAGGCTGGACATGCACATGGTAGGTATTTCATGAGCAGAGCCGGCTGCAGTCAGGGGTCAGACTAGATGGCCCAGGAGACCCATTCTGACTTGCTCTGTTTCTGTGTTTCTGCTTGTGTCACATTGCATCGTCCTTGTTGATGCTATTTGGTTGGATCTAAACTTTAAACTGCTTTGGGAGCCTCTATGCCCCTAAAGTTGTATGTTAATGCTTAAAACAGCAGCTTTTTTGTCATGTTACTTGCATCAGTTAAATGAAGACATCTCACTGGTGTCACACTGGATCTATATCTGTGACTGAGAACTAGGGAGTAGTTGGTTTTACTTTTATTAATCACTTTTTCAAATTTTTTTAGATTGCCTTTGAGCCAATATCTTTCAAGGTGGTGAAAAAACAGTTTAATGACAAACTAAACTAGGCTGGCAATGTCTACAATTTCTGTCCTAGCCACATAGCTGCCAACATAGTCATAGGTGAGGAATAATTCGAGTTGTAAGCCAAAGTATGTGCAGACCCACTGGTTGTCCAACCCTATATTAGAAGTTAGGCCACGAGACACGATTAAGCAGGTCCCAGCCCACAGGAGATGACATACAAATTTAGGGGGGCTGTCAAAGAAATGTGTGTTGGGTTGAAACCTTCCCATCCACAATTCAGCACACAAATATCAGGGTTGGCCACATTTCAGACTTTCAGAATCTACTTTGTTTTGTCCAGAATTCTAAGATCTACCTGCCATATCATGGTGCAAAAACCCACATATCTGACATTCAAGTAATTCTGTTTGTCTTTGATTTGTCTTGAGTAGCTGTTGCAATATCTATTTACAATTTGGGATGCAACCATATGGATATTTAGGATTAGCGTGGCTGGCTGCCACATGCTGGGCATTAAACTTTTTTTTTTCTGTATCAGCACACAAACTAGCATTAGAACTGAATGGAGCTCATAACATTTCAGCAGCAAAATCCACTTCTGATTACCCCAAGCTTTTGTCATTTCGGCAGTCCATAAGTGCTTGGAGGGAGTCATAAATTCTTGCCAATGAATAGTAAATCACACAGATATGTTTAAGATCCAGTCTTGCCTTCTACCCTTCCTTTATGTTTGTAACTTGTATCTGAGTAAATTCTGTGTGTGTGTTTCTTTGTGCGTGCTCCAGTGGTGTATTATGAAAATCATGGGCTAATGAGAATAAGTTGTCTACCTGATACATTTCAAACGAAAATATTAAATAGACTGTTTTGATGGCCAATTACAAAAATAATAAGCCTATTAAATAATCTAGACCCTGTTTATACTAAAGGGTCCTGATCATAATTAAAAAAGTAAATTGAATGCAGGACCAATTGCAAGTATTCTGGACTGCTCCCAAACCGTGGTTTATATAACTGTGTAATTCCTTCCAGGGGTCCTGGACTTCAGTTTCCATCAGCATGCAGAATGTGGATGCTGGGGTCTGTACTGCAAAACCCCTGGTAGGCACCATGTAGAAAAAGAACGACGTAGGGATACAGAACCTCAGATGGCCACTGAACAACTGAATTTGTCACACCCCCTTGGCCTTCTTTCTCCACTGGCATGCAGCCCCAAGGAAATGCCATTCAGCCTTTGAGCAAAAAGAGGCTCGGTGCCCCAATGTCCACTAATGGCGACCACAATAATTATTTGATTATCACTGCTATTATTAATTTCATCTCTATACCACCACACAGCCAAAGCTTTCTGGGCAGTTTATGACAGTCCATTAAAATACAGAAAAACAGAAAAAAAAATAGCTAAGAACAGTCGCTAAATACTGATAAGTATGATAGCAACTAAAAAACGAGAAACTAACCTAAAGAAATACTAAGGCTACAATTACCGTGGTCAATTACTCATGCGAAACGCAAATACACATAGGAAGAGGATGGTTTATATAACCCAGACATGAGCCCCGCCCAGAGGCGTGGCTACCCATCCCTTGCTGACCAATAAGGAGGAGAATGCCCAGAAGAAGCCTGTGGGCGATAAGCTCTTAAAGAGCCTTCTAGACTGGCTGGTTTCTCCTTTTCCTGTTGGTATTGTCCAGAATCCTTCGGTTGGCGTCACCGCCCACTCTTCTCCCGAGCTCGCTCCCAGCGTCTCTTTCTACTGGCATCGCCACCTCCCTCGAAGCACCGCCTCCCTTCTCTCTCAACCCCGCTTGAAGCTGCACAGTGGTACGGCCCGACGTGATTCGGCTGCATCTAGCACCGCCTCCTATCTATGCTCAAAGCGCGCCCCCTTCAGCACAGGCAGTGGTGCGGCCCGGCATTGCCCAGCAGCCTCCGCCGCCGCCGCCGTAGTTAAGGCCGCGGTGTTTGTCGCGCCGCCTCCCCCCATTGTTGAAGCGAAAGTGGTAGAGGCCGCTATTGCTCAGGAAAGCCGCTCGGAACCAGCCGCTGCCGTCTTGTGTTCCCCGTTCTCGCCTCGCCTTGCCTGGGCCGGTGTATGAGTGATTCATAACCGCGAGCCCGCCATGTCCACGCCCGCCCGGAGGCGCCTCATGCGGGACTTTAAGAGGTAGAGCGCCGAGGGGGCACCCCGGAGCGGCGGGGGGCGGGGGGCGGCGGGAGGAAAAAGGTGAGGCGATCCAACATGGCGGCGGCAGAGGGAGCGCTACGCCGCTAGCGTAGTGCCGCCGTTCCGCTACTGGCGCAGGGCCGCCGCCGGCGCGTGGAAGGGGAGCGGGGCGCTACGCCGTTTGCGCGGACGGGGGGGAAGCGACTTTCGCTCCCGTTCGCTCCGACTCCTGACTGGGCGCCCTTTCCGTGTCTCCCCACAGGCTACAGGAGGACCCCCCGGCTGGAGTCAGCGGGGCCCCCTCGGAGAACAACATCATGGTGTGGAACGCGGTCATCTTCGGGTGAGTAGGCCGGACGGGGCCGGATCCCCCTTTCCCACGCCTCCCAGTCGCCCCTTTTTGCTTTGCTTTGCTTGGGAGGAAAAGAAGACGAAATAATGACTCCTGGTAGGCTCGAAAACTGCCTCCAATCTAGCATCTGCAGATGCTTTGGACGACAAGCCCCATAGTCCCCCGCCAAATGGCCAGTAGCCAGGAACACGGTCGGGTGAGGGGGTTGTCGTTCAAACCATCTAGCGGGATCGGAGCTGGCAAGGGCTGCTCTAAATCGGCCTTATCCGTGCTGTTGCCGCCTTTCAGAGGTGCTTGCTGTGAAGCTCCTGCAGCCTCGGCCAGCAGGGCAGGTGATCGCCCAGCAAGATTTAGCAGAGAAGTGCTAAGCAGGAAGATCCTCTTTTCACCTTATAGGCTAGGAGGTGGACTATCAATTCAAAGGGGGAAGCATTAGCTGGCTTGCTCAGGCTGCATACATCAAAAGGACCCTCATTAGTGGACCTGAAACCCCTGGCAAGAAGTATACCCTTATAATTCAATTATAAATGATGTTCATTTTGAAGGACCAGTTGTTAAAAGGCAGCTTTGAGCCCACAGCCAGGGTAGCATAGTTCTAAGTTGTTAACATGACTCCTGGTAGCACTAATTTTGTATGTTAATCTTCCTGACGATCCTGTGAGGTAGTTTAGTAGGGTGTGCATGGACATTATTCCTAATGGAGCATCTTGAACATGATTGTTACTGCCCAGCATATGTACAGGGGAAGTCATTTCTGCGGGAGGGCACTGCCCCAGAGAAGGCCCATCGCTGTGTTGCAGCCCGATGGGACCCTGCAGGGTGCTGGCACAGACAGCAAGAGCTCCCCCGAACATTGGAGTGGCTAATAAGTCTATGTAGTGGGAGGCAGTCTTTCCAGTAATCTGGTCTGAAGTTGCTTAGGGCTTTATGTCACTATAATAGCCTGAGCTGTGGATGGTAGCAAACTGGTAACCAGCGCAGCTCTTCTCGGCACAGGTGTTATGTACTGTACTGTAGCAGCTTTGCCACACCATTCTGTATCAACTGCATCCTCTGGGCCAGTCTCAAGGGCAGCACCACATAGAGGGCACTACAGTAGTCCAGGCTCTAGGTTATCAATAAACGTATCACAGTGGGTAACCTATCCCTGTTCAGGAATGGCTGCAGTTCACATACCAGCAGAAGTGCCTCCTGTTCTTCCTATGAAGAGATCGGGGTGTTACCCACAACTCTTTTATCCTTCTCTCATTTTAGCCTTGTGACACCCCTATAAGTAGACTCACTGGGGAGCTGTGCAGATCCTGTTACCAGAAAGTATAATTGTGGTGGCCAACAAAAAAGCCTGCAGCTTGTTGTGCTACAAGTGTAAGAAGCTGCTTGTAAAGTGGCTCCCAGGGCAGGGACACACAAACTTCAGGTCACATCTCTGGATTGAAAAGCAGTACTGATGTCTTGGACTAGAAGGGAAATGGCATTGACAGCATGTGGTGTGCCATTGCTTCTCCCCTGCGCTAGGGATTTGAAAAAGGTGCACTTCGCCTCTGTGGTGCCAGAAAGCAAGGCCACTTAAAACAGCGGTTGGCCACCCAGTCCTCCCAGTGTTTGTATTTCTTTGCAAAATGAGGTTTGTAACCTCTCTCAGCATGAGGTTTCCTGTGGGCTTTATGACTGATCAAGGATTTGAACCTGTATCTCCTTGTCCAAAGACTTGGTAGCGTTCAAATTTTTTTGGCATCCTTCCCATAATGAGTCCTATGCTAAGGATTTAAGATTACACCCTAAGGTGTTTACAGAGGGCAGTACCAGGGTATCACTGTTGCTCCCATATACTGACAGCACACCAAAGACTGTAACCACCATGTTTTTGTTTGGCTGCATTTAGCAAGGGAGAATTCAATAACGCCAGGCAAGCTGTCTTTAAGGGAAGTTTCTTTGTCTTTGCTGTACAAAAATGGACTGCTTGTTTGAATGAACTGTGATGAAGAACGCACATTCCTTTCTTCCTGCATATCTCTGTAGTATGCACACCTCCACATACTGTTCTGTTGCTCCCAGAAGGGCTGCTTAAGCAACTCCACCTGCTGAAATGATGTAGGCAGCAACAGGGAATGCAGCCTCCTTGGTGGTAGAGCCCGTGCTGAAGAGAGGCCTGCCCAGCTTATTTGCCAAGCTGTAGGAAGCTACTATTTTCAGCCAAGCATCTCCTACTTAAGGTTTTACCTACAAATGATCTTAATTCATCTTTAGTTATTTCGCAATCTAAGTTTTATTTACAGTCTGAATAACCCGCTTGGAGATCTTCATCGATACAGTGGGGTGCAGATTTTTCTTCAGACACGTATTCTCATTGAGCTGAGATGTTCCACTCCCTCCTATATCACCCCTTGTCTGTATGGGAGTCCCAGTTTGCCCTGTCTGAGAGACCAGGAGAAACATTACATTGGCGTGATTGTCATTCACACATTTGTGAGGAGTGTTCTTGCATCCTAATTAAAAACCAAGCTTCAGTATATGCAACCACATTTGTGTATATTGCCCATGTGCCTTCCCTTTCCTTAGCATTTAGGTTGTGTTCTTCAGGTTGGCCTCCCCGTGTTGTTTTGTAACATGCTACTCGACTCAGTGTTGACTAGAAAACTTCCAGGTTGCCTGTATATCTGACAGAGACTCTTGACTATGAGCATTATTTGCTTTTATTCAGAGAAGGAAGCAAATGTAGCCCACTTTTTAGTTCAGTATTTGTCCAATTCCGCTGCAGTGAATAGTAGTTGCCATAGAGTATTAGAGACAACACTGCCATCATATGGTTATCTTTTCTTAAAAGTTGCAGTACACTGGAGTTGGACGGGAGGATGGGCAAGTCAAGTGGGCAGCTTCAGTAGCTCTGCAGTTGGTGTTGAGAGGCCGTACTTTGGAGGATTAGGTGAGGGTTTCCTCCTGTTATTAGTGCTGAATGGGCACCTGGCTTGTGGGTGTGGAATTGGAGATGGAACAGTGTAACAGCTAGGGGAGGCGGCCTCATAGCGGCGATGTACAATAGTGAAACCGCCAGAGGAAATGGTGAGCCTGTGTTAGGTTTGTTCTCTTGGAGACCGTGAACTTTCTTTACTCCAAACTCTGTATGCTGGGACTGGAAAAAATTCAGCTGCATGTCGTTTTTAAGAAGCTGACCAACAGTTCGACATTAAATTAGCTGTGACAAACCGCATGTGAGATGTTGACATCCTGTCTCCTCTTTCAGGCCTGAGGGAACCCCGTTTGAAGATGGTAAGTATTTCAGCAAATTCCTTTTCCAGTGATCATATATTTGATGTGATCTGTCTTGGTTTATCCTCTGATTCTGCATCAGAAATTCTTGCAGGGTCGCATCAAAGCAGAAATCCAATTCTTCTGTCCCAGTGTTGGAGGGGGAGATGTCCAGCCCTTTCTTTTTCACACATTAAAGCTATAAATCCATCTTTGGAAGCACAAGCGAGGGGAAGAAGAAGTTGACTGAAATGTTGCGTGTTCCAGTTAATCACTTTGCTTTGAAGTGGTGAACAGGCATAACTTATTAATTAGTGACCTTCACAAAAGAGGGAATACTTTTGTGACCACCAGGTATTGGGCACACAGGAGATGACACTCTTAGTACAGATACTGCTGCTGTCTTACAACATTCCACTCGTGTGATCCTCTCTGCCCATTGGTCAAAAACTGGGCGTTGATCACTGCAACCATTTCCTTGATCCCTTCACATCTCTCTGACACTCTGCTGCCACCATTGCTCATCTCCCCAGCTGTGGTGGCCATATCACAGCCTTGCTCAAAACCCTGTACTGGGTTTCCACTTGCTCCTGGATCCAGCACAAATTGCTCATCCTTCTGTTCAGAGCCCTCTGGGGCATCGCCATCTCTTAATCCCAGTACATCTCCACCTATGATCTCTGCTCCTCCAGCTCTCCCACTCTCAGTTCTCCAAAGGTCTTCCTTAGATGACTCCACCCCTGCTGCCTCTTACCAGAACTGCCTCCTGGATGCCACCTCCTTCAGGCTCCCCCAAAATCAATGTAGTAGGACAATCCGTTGTCCTGCAGTAAGTATTCCTGTACAAGTGAAGCAACGCACATGCTTTCCCTGTCGCTAGTCCCCTCCCTTGCTTGTCTCTTTCGATCACATTATCGATTGCAGGCCCTCTGAGCCCTGTTGCACTCTGTTGAGCAGCATAACCACTAATGGAGCTCCTTAAATAGTCACGCCCTGCCTATGCGCTTTCCAGAGGCGTCTAGTCTGACTGACCTCTGAAAGCCAGACTAGTCCTTGAATCTCCCTTTTGCACAGGAGTTCTGCGAAGCAGCTGGGGCATCTGCATTTGGGTGCATCAGCGGGTGCAGGAAAACGACAGTCAGTAATACTTAGATCCCGCCTCTCTCAATTGCAGGAACTTTCAAGCTTACCATAGAATTCACAGAAGAATATCCAAACAAGCCGCCTACTGTTAGATTTGTGTCTAAAATGTTTCATCCAAATGGTATGTACCCTTTAAACGTGCCTGTGATTTGTACAGCATTGATCAAGGACAGAAATGGAGCATAGACTGATAGTTCAAGGGAATCCTGGTCAAAAAAATCAAATGCATGTTCCTGAGCATCCCATCCTGTTGGCTGCTAAGTTCCTAGCGAAAGTGAATGGCTCGATCCAGTCATCCCCCTAATCTCCAAGCTGTAGCATTCACTCAGTGTGAAGGCAAGGGAAACATTAATTGTAAGTGGATTTAATCAGTGTTGCTGCAGTTGCAGGATTCCATCATTGAGTGGGTTGGGCTAGATGACCTCCAAGACCCATTCGAATATAAAGTGTGTTGGTCCCCAAATAAGAGAGTCTCCATGGACTCAGTTTGGGGTTCTTGTAGTTAGAGCCCCTGACTCTGATTGTACAGCTGAGATATTCACAGCAAACGTGATAGGACCCTATACCAAATAAAATATTTTTCTGACTACTAGCAAAATACAACAAATTAACCTTTTAGCACTTCTGTAGTATTTCTGGGGGAAAAACTATAGCTTTATTCTTAACTGATATTCTCATTTTGCATATATGTGATCTGCAGCTACAAAGTTCCTATTAGACCACTGTATGTATGTTACTAGGATAACTTGGGAAAATGTGTTCCTGCAGCTTAATCCTTGTTTGAAAGATCATACTGTGAACATCATCATAACTAATGTTGTGAGTTCATAAAGGAGAATATAACAGTGAAACAAGGTGAACTTGAAAGACTCCTTTAGCCAGGGGCCTGGTCCATAACTCCTATGGAAGTCAGATATTTGAGGCACAAGCTCATGGACGCTTGTTACATGGGTTACTTTAGGTGTTTATACAGCAAATGAGGATAATGATCTGAGCATGCAATCTGGGGATAAGAAAGAACTTGCAAGCACTGCATCTTGTTATGAAAGCCATTCATTTCCTTTTATAGTCTATGCAGATGGTAGTATATGTCTGGATATTCTTCAGAACCGTTGGAGTCCTACCTATGATGTATCGTCCATCTTAACATCCATACAGGTAACATCATGACTACCAGCTGAAGTTGCTAGCATGGTCTGAATTGGTGCTTCCATTTTTATGTGTGAGAGGAAACTACAGTCTGGTCAGCCATCTGCCCTGGGGATAACCGTCCCATCATTGTTCCTTACCCATCTTTTTGAAAGAACATATGCATCTGACCCAATCATTTAGTGGCTAGAATGGATAAAATTTAAAATAATATCTGAAATATCTTGTATTTTAGTTTAAAGCCGCACGGGAAGTGTAAAAAGTATTTAAATCATTCATAGAAACATCCCCCAAATAGAGTACAGTGGTATATTTCTAAGTAGTCTTCCAGTTCTGTTCACTGATTCCCCTAGCTTCCCAAATACTGAAATACATTTCCTGTTCCTTGTCAGCCTTGTAAGCACAGGAGAGAGAGATGAATGGAAATGGTTTTATATACTGTAACAGTCCTGAGGAGTTACCGGTTTTGTTCAATCCATTCAGTCCATTTTATAGGTTGTCAGGTGTTTTCTTTCTTTCCCTTTGTTGCAGCTTGATGGAATGCAATTTCTTTACCACAAAATCACTCTAATGGTGCATATGAGCCCTAATGCAAATCAGCACATATGCAAACATGAAAAACTTGTCCACAAATCTTCATAATGGAAGAAAAAAACTGGTCCACTCAACTGGATCCATTACAGGTTTCTCCAATGGCACTAGTTACCCCCCAATCATCCATAGGTTAAGAAACATTGCAGTTTTCTTTCTTTTGGAGATTGATTTTTTTCTATATATTTTTATACTTGAAGATTCTTTTCAAACCAGTATATTTATAGGTGTGTACCTGTCTGTGAATGCTTGTATTCTGTGTACAAATAACTCTCTGCTGCAGTCTTTGGGGAGCATCCCCCCCCTCCATTTTATTTGTAATTCTGGAAACTTTCAGAAGTTCTCCCCCCTCAACGTTTTGTCTGAAAGCAATGTGGGAGGTGGTCTTGGATACATATCAGCTGGCTGGTTGTTTCCCTTGGCTCTGTTTTGCGGTGAACTGTTTATCCATGAAAATAGATTCTGAGTACAGTCCGTTTAATTGTTAAGGATTTAGCCTGAACCTGTGTGCTTATAGCGGAGATTACTTAATTAGTGCGGGATGGGTGTAGGCTAAGAATGAGACCAGAAATATCCAGGAAAGATTTGTAATGTCCACTGGACCTGTAAAACTTTGCTGTATGAACGAGCTGAATCCACCACCTTGCTTGTTTGTGTGAAAAGCCGCGGTGATGCCAGACCTAACCCATCTTTTTCTTCTAAAACAGTCTTTACTGGATGAGCCTAACCCAAACAGTCCAGCAAACAGCCAGGCAGCTCAACTATACCAAGAGAATAAGCGGGAATACGAAAAACGGGTTTCTGCAATAGTAGAACAGAGCTGGCGTGACTGTTGACCTTGGATGGTGCAAATGAACACTCTGATGAGGAAAATATATGTATGAAGTGTCTGAGTCGTCATCCTGCTCCTCCTAGCATCACTGCATTTACTTTGAGAGCAAAATAGCTGTTGTGCTGTTGCCACCCACCCTTGCTGAAGCTTCTTTCTCCTTGGACATCAGAAAGCACCCCCTCCCCTTTCCCCTTGAGGTCAAAATGTACTGTACTTGGGTTACTTGTAAAAGAATGGCTGAGGCTGAATCCCACTCTCTGTGGTCTACCATCTCCAGTCTTAAGGCGGCATTGTGCATTTCTGTAGTGTACACTAAGCTTTTAATTGTAATTGTGTTATACACAGTGATGCTTATGTGTAGCTTGATTTAAAAAAAAGGGATGTTTATATACAATATACATTTTTAACTATGACTCAAGTGCTGATCTGTCCAGGCTGGTCATTTAACTGCTGGTATCAACTTCACTGCACCTGTAAGCATTGTGTGAAGGACTTAACTGTCTCTGCTGCTTCCCATACTTCTTGTGGGTGGGGTTTCTGTTAAGCAGGATTTTGGCTTTGCAAATTAAAATTCCGTCTCAAGCTCATTAAAAGAATGGAAGGGAAAGGGGGTTGCTGCCTGCTTCTGTGGGTTGTGTCTGTATAGTGCAATGATGCATTTGAGGTTAAATGCTATGTATCCTTCCTGTAGGACTCCTAAAAATATCAAAACTGCATAGTAGCTCTCACAACCTCCAGGTATAGCTATGGGCAAGGGACAGGAGCTGACAATTACTTGGCTGATGGTAAAAGGATAAAGTTTAAAAAAAGCTTAAAAATCCACTTTCCTTCTATGATTTTAATCTCTACCTCTTCTGCTGGAGAAGATAACCAGAGGCTAGAATTTTGCTTTGCTGGAAAAAGTAAGATCACAAGTGTCACTAGTGCATGCCTCATTCTTCTCTTCCCCTCAGTTCTACAAAGTTCCGCCTTTGCAAAAGCGTTTTTGTAAAGCTCCATTTGTACATTTTGGGTACCTTAAGCAGCAGTGTGGAAGGAGACTGATCAGTGTATTTGTCTGCTCTTCCAGTGTCTTCTGCATATACATGGATCTGTTGAGTACAACTTTGCACAAGTAACCCATGTAAGAAACTGTACATTTTTCAATTACTTGTAAATAAATGTGTGACCTTAAGTGCTTATTGTTGAAAAAAGCAAGACATGTAAAACTGCTTATCCTAACAGATGACCAAGAAAAAAATTCTGTTGTCAGGACTTGCTTTCTGCATCATGAGGTCTTCACCAGCTAGCTATAGGAATGAAGTTGGGAACTTCCTACATAGTAACTGTGGAGTGAAAATTAATCATTTGATCTACTACTAAAGCATCCCTTAGTTTGTATTTCTTTATCAAAGGAGCTTGGAACAATCCTGCCAACAGATTAGTTTCTAAAGTGACTCACAGGATACATATTTCTACAGCTACTATGTTGTATCTAATATAAATTGATCTGTTTGCTTTATATTAACCCCAGTAACAGACCGTATGCCTCTGAAAACTAGTTGGGGGTGAGTGGGGGTATGCAATTGTGTTGACATCCTGTTTGTCAGTTACCTGTAGGCTGCTTATTGACCACTATGGAGGCAGGAGGCTGGCCTGATCCAGCACAATTCTTCTTCATGCATTTCTGGAAGGGAGCTCTCCTGCTTCCCCTGGTAGCTGCTTGAGTACAGGCTAGCAGCCTGCTATTCTTAACAGTCATGCTAGCTGAACCCTCCTAGACAAGAGTCCAGTAGCTCTCATAGGACTTTTAGCAGTGACTCACAATGGTGTGTTTTTTAGCTTTCCTTTAGAAAATAATTCATTGCAATGGCAGCTGATAAGCAAAAAGAGAATGTGTGCAAGTGTGGGGGAAGAACTTTTTGAGGGGCTTGGGGAAGAGGTATACTGTTCTTAAGCAGACTAGTACCACATCCCACTGATGCTATTCTTGGGGGGCCCATAGTACCCCGGAATGCCTATCCTCACTCAAAGCAGGAGTGCTCTACACATGGCTGACCAATGTCTCTGGGCACATCTGGCGCTTTGAATTCCTGGGCAACATCTCTAAACCAGCCACAAAACATGAGTAATTTGCCAGAAGGGTGGACTACAGGGCAGAAAGGTATGAGCTTCAATGCCAACTCGCTATTTGAGCCAACTATGAGCAACCTAGTTCACAGAAAGCAATTTAAAAAAAAAACCTTCGTTTTGCAAGCCCACTCATCCCTGTAGTCTCTGGACCGTCCGTGGACTCAGCCTTTCCACACAAGCATCTCAAATTCTGTGTGCGTGCTTTCCCTTGCTACCTCATTGCAAGTATATGAAAAAGCACACCCTTTTACCGGATTCCTTCTAAAGTTCCCTCACCACAGTCCTCCCTCCCTCTCACACGCACACAGACAGCTCCCATCCCTGCAGACCTACAAACACAAAGGAGTGGTGGAGAACTTCAGTGAACACCAGTGCCTACTCCTGCTTGAAACTACCCCTAGTTTTCCTAGAAGGTCAACCAGAGCAGCTAGTAGAAAACAAATTACTTGCATCTGGGGCTGAAGGATCTGGGAGATAAGCTAATTTTGAAAACAGTTCTAAACTAAGGCTGCCTCTTCAGGAACGTCAGCGCACAATCAAACTTTGGTGTGTGTGTTTTGGAGCAAGAACTACTTTATACAAATTTGTGCAGGCTTATTACTCAGTAAATCAACTAAGAATTCTTTAATCGGGTGACATGCCACTTCCGAGTAAGACAAGCCAGCAAAGCAATAGAAAAGATGGAGGAACTGATGAAGAGGTAGTTTTTCTCTGTTTCCTTTAAAGCCTTTTCTATCCAGAAGGGAGAGAATCCGCTACAAGGCTAACTTTGGAACATGGGAAATTAGAGAACACTTCACACGAAACTATACACATGCTACAGTAGTGAGAGAACCTTTTACTTGCCGATGATCTCCCTGTGAGATACACAAGCACAAGTACACAAAAGAAGCAGCATAAAAAAACATATTCGGAGGCTACGTATAGAAATAAGCAAATGTAATCACCCACCCCGATGTGAATTTGTTTCTTAAATACTTCACTGCTCAACAGGGTATGAGAAAACACTCTCTTCCATAGTTAATCTTACTGTCAAGACGATGGAAGGGTATTCATTTATTCATGTGTTCTGTTTTGAAAAGCAGATGCCTGACTGATCAAGGTGAAACCCAGATTCGTGCATGTTTTGCAACACACATAGAGAAAAACGAAAGCCCATGCCAAAATTTTGCATAACTGATCATACAAAGGTGGAACAGATCCCTCCCCCTATGCACACATCCCGGCAGACAACATGGCATCTTAAGGTACTTCCTGCAAACTTGAGTCTCAAGTTTTGAGTCTTTGGGGCTATAAGCATGAGATGCAATTCAACCCCAGGTGAGTATGTTTTAAGGCCTGCTGGTTTCAGTGGGAGCATGCTGTCCTTGTTACAACAACAACTGCACTGAAACCAATGGGACCGAGGCTGGAATTTTAACTGTTACGTAAGAACCGTTAAGAAAAAGTGACTGTCTGTGGCTGGACATTGCCTTTGGATATTTAAAAAAATTTCTCTGTTGGCCAAGTCTGGATCCCCTCCCACTTCAAGGCTGCATAGTGCAACTGCAGGACACAGAGCCTTGGATAAACCAATCACCAAACACTAACAGTGCATTTCAAATATGTTGAAAACATTTTTACCCCTCTACCCATACTTTAAATACAAAACATGCCATTCTTTGCATGTCCAGAAATAAAAATCTATTTATTATTAATACCAACTTTACATATAGTTTTCTTCATACTGCCATCTCCTTTCATTTTTTTCAACTTTAAAAAAAAGCAAAATAAAAGGACAAGGGAAACATCCTTATAATAAAACTGTGTGGAATTTCCCCCAGGGTGGATATGTTTCTTGCTATTACAAAACTAGTAAAATGTGAAGGAAAGATATTTCATAAAACAGGGTAACCTGCACTAATGTTATCCAGACTGCACTACATATGTTGGACAGAACTCTGCTTTTAAAACTTCTAAACTTTTTGCTAATAAAGTTTTAGAAATTAAATGAGCAAGAAAAACGTTTTTAAATCCTTTCCCACCACAATATGCAGCCTTTGCTCTGTTTAATGGGGACTTCAGCCTCAGTTTGAGCATCTTCCAACGAAATGACACACACACCTTACTTCTCCTGGGGCATAATGAGTTCATAATGGCCAACTTGGCCATCTTGCTTTAGCTGGTCTAACAAGTCCTCTTTGCGCCTCTTTCGGCTAACCACCAGATATCTATCACGACCTTGGCCGTGGGATTTGCTCTTAAGCCCATACTTTTGAGCAATCTGATGTATCTGTTTGCGCTCATCATTGGTGAGTTCTGTGGAGAAAGTTAGGTCAATTTTACTGTCCGAGAAAGCATAGTTCTGGATGATCTGCTCAATATCTTTCTTTGTGATTTTTGACCCTCTTTCAACATCAAGTCCTAGGCCTTCCCTTTTGAACTGCTCCTTCACTGCAATTGGCTCCCGGATGCCTTCGCCACTTTTGCCCAAACCACCCCCCGTCCAGCCCATTTTCCTTAAAATC
Source organism: Varanus komodoensis (assembly GCF_004798865.1). Lineage (NCBI taxonomy): Eukaryota > Metazoa > Chordata > Lepidosauria > Squamata > Varanidae > Varanus > Varanus komodoensis. Next base: position 3,887,593 of record NW_025335549.1, read on the forward strand.
TGGTTCCCGATGTTGTCTTCTTTGATCTGCTGTTTCAGTGCCTCTTCAGCTGAACGCCCGCAGATCTCATTCCTCGAAATGACATCTTCGATGGTGCCTTTCTTCAGGTTGTTGACAACTGTCGGCTGGGTCTTCTTTAAGACTTTGACCGCCTCCTCAGCCGCCACATGCTTGACCGTCTTCTTCACCCCAATGGCTTCCGCAATTAATTCATTCTCCAGCATCACCTTACACTTCCACCGCATCCCGGTCATCCTTTCGAAGACATACTCCACGGTCATCTTGTTGAACTGAGCCGTGTCATTCAGCGTGCACACGGGATTCATCGAGTTCTCATACACAACAAGATCCTTCAAGTCCTTCTTCTTAGTGGGGTCTCGGGCAGTGTTGCCCACTTTCTGAACTTGAACCGCTTTGGTGGCTCCAGCATTGGACTGGGTCTTCTGCAGGATCTTCAGTGCCTCATCTGCAGCGGCGTGCTTGCTGGTTTTCTTGGTGCCGTAGCCTTCGGCTAAGAAGTGATCCTGCAAGTAGACACTGCAGCGCCACAGGCGGTTTGGCATCAGGACGTATTTATACTCTACGGTCATTTTGTTGAAGGAGGCAGAGTTGTTTAGAATCCCAATGGCGTCGTTCGCGTTTTCCGTCAGGACAAAGTTCGTCCAGTGCTTTGCAGAGCTGGGGCCTTGCAGTGGGTCCGAGTTCGGCTGCCCGGGCAAGCATTCTTTCATGGCAGCGATAAAATCGTCAAGCTGCTTGAGTGCTGGTGGGAATTCGGTTGGAGATGTGCCGCTCTCGCACAGCACTAAATCCTCCCGAGTAGTGTTCTTAAATTTCCTCTTTGCCACTTTTACTTCCACAGGCTTCTGCAACAGCATCACCGCCAGCTCTGTCGCTCGGTCCCGGGAGCCGTTTTTGCTGCCAGCATAACCTGTGGTCAAATACACATTCTGGCATCGCACCTCACAAGCAAAGCCTTCTTTGAGTAGCTTCTTGTTCTTGGGGAGGTCGCCCGGGGAAATCTCTTTCAAGGGAGAATAAATATACTCGGGGTTGGTCTTGCAAGCCTGAATGGACCGGGTCAACAGGTAAGTGTAGTTGATCTTGTCAGTCCCACCACTAGCATCTGGGGTGGCAAGATTCTTGCGGAGGGCCGCTACAAGTTTGTTAATGAAACACTGCTTGGCTGTGATAACAGACTTGGGAAATGTTTCAGAGGCTGTTTGGACAAGAGAAGGTGCCCCAGAAACCGGGGCAACCCCACTGGCAGGCGTGTCTTTGGTTTTGGAAACCCCCTTGGCCTCTGTCTGGTTGCTCTGGCTGCTTCCATAGCCTAAGCCCACCGAGCTGGAAAACTGGGCGTCTCCATCCTGTGTACTGAAGCTGCTGAAAACCCGGTCAGCATAGTTTTGGATCTGCTGGGTTGTGATGTTCTCACTGGCATCCTGTGCTTGGTTTTCTGCAGCCGGTTCCTTTTCTCCGTCTCGCGTATTGCTGGCTACGAAGTGTATGGGTTCAAAACGAGGTCTGACACGGAATTTGGGAGGCTGCTTCCTTGGAGCTTCCAGACCTATGGAATGCAAGATGGTTATAACATGAAGATAACTGGTCTGTCTGTCTGTCTGTCTGTCTGTCTGTCTGTCTTTTAAAAGGCATAGGTTAAGGGCAGGCTTTTTCTCTGTAGCCACAATGACTTGTGATGGTTCAGGGTAGCACAACCAGAAACAAACATCAGGGGCCCCCTCCCCATGACATCTTCATCCAACAACAAACATCGGTCTTCTTCCACATGATGTGCCAACTGTGGGCAAGCCTTGTGCAGGCATGATTTCTGACTAGGAGCAGAACCGTGTGCTGGGCTGGCTTCCATTCAGAAGTGCTGCTGTGCAGACTTGTCAGGGGCAGGGGGCGGGGGGGGGGGGGCAATGCAGCCTGTGGCTGACTGATGTGACACTTCTGAAGAGAAGCCCAGCCAAGGGCTGGCTCCACTCCAGGTCAGCCGCCAGTCACATTGGGTTATCCCCAACACAATGCTCACTGACGCCTGAGCTCGCCCTTGATACGGGGTGGACAGCTGATGTCGAGCAGACCAGAACAGCTGCTTCATATTATCAGTGCATTACATTATAGCCCATCTTTCTTTCTTTCTTTCTTCCATCCTTCACGCCTTCCTTCCTCAAATGCACTGCCAGCCACCAGGTAGGAAGACCAGTGTGACACCGACTGTTTACAAATGTTCACTTACGCCTCACCACTTTGTCCTGGCCTTGAAGAATTCATCTTTCCTCTCCACCCTTTCCCCCTATTCTCCTTCCCATCTTCTACAACTAGCACACAAGATGTTGGGGACATGGCTGAGCTCCTGCCGAAGGTTTGGGGCTCTGCGCAGCCCACCCACTCCCCAGTCACAGCAGAGACAAGTTTCCTAGTGGGCTAGTTCCTAGTTTCCTAGTTCTCTGCCCCATGTACCCTTATTCTCTGTAGGGCTGAGAGGAACTCGCCTTGCTAAAGGTTCCATTTAGATGCCAGGAAGTACTTCCTGACAGTCAGGACCCCGAGGGTGTGGAATGGACTTCCACGGGAGGTGGTTGAGGCCCCATCAGTGAGGGTGTTCAAAGATAGGCTGGACATGCACATGGTGGGCATGTCGTGAGCGGAGCCGGCTGGTGCCGGAGGTCAGACTAGATGGCCCGGGGGACCCCTTCTGACTCGCTCTGTTTCTGTGCTGTGTACAGCAACAGATGGGTGCTCAGGACTACAGGCACGGCATCTTCTGGGAATGGGGAAATAGCAGTACTCACCGTGGGCAGCGTCATCCAGCGGGGAGCGTGGCCTCTTTGTCGCCTTGGCACCGGGGACCAGCTCATAGGATGGCATTGCACCCACATCGATCCCCTCGGACATTGGCAGGATTTTCTCCATAACCTGAGAGCCATACCTGTGTTCCAAGAAAGAAAGCCTCAGGTCACCACCTGCAGTTATGACCCCTTCCTCTTCACTCCACTCCACTCCACTCCCACCCTGGGTTGAGTCCAGCCTTAGGAGGAGGGAGCCATCCAGCCTTCCCCAGCCGGCTCCCTCCTGCTGTTATCCACTGGCTGGGGAGTTATGGGAACCGGCATCCAAGATATCCTCCACATCTGATGCCCCCTGGATCTTCTGGACTACAACTCCCAGCATTTCTGGCCACTGATCATGCTGGCTAGAGGCTGATGGGAGCTGAAGTCCAGAACATCTCCATGGCATCAGGCTGGGGAAGGCTGAGATACAGGAATGTGAGAAGGTGATGTATACGGAAAGACTGGTGGTCCATCTGGCCTGATGTTTGTTTCTTTGTTTATGATAGCTGTATGCCTTTCCATAGTGCAAGGGCTCTCTGGGTGGGTCACAAAACAACTGGACAGTTCTGGTATTCTCCAGACGGACAAGAAGAACTTTCTGGGGTTTCAACACAGGTCTTTTTTAGCCCTGTCAGAAGATGCTTGAGACCACCTGCTTGCCAAAATTACGTGTTTTATCCCTGAGTTGCAGTTCTTTCCCTAACAATCAAGTAAGATGCTAGTCCTCATGGTTCTGAACTAAGAGCTTAAGAAGTCGCATGGTATTTTGTTACACTACTGAGCTGTCTAGATCTGTATTATCTACACAGGCCTTCCCTCCAGATGGACTGGACTGCAACTCACATCATTCTCAGTCAGGAATCCTATGAGCTGCATTCCAAAGCATCTAAAGTTTGGGTGTGAACATAATGTTATTGTTTAGCTATAGGCCCAGAAGGAAAACAGAAGCTGAGTCACACGTTTAGCTTTCAATTTCTCGGCTGCCAATGCAAGAAGCACACCAAGCAACGCGCTTTTCATTACTGAAGAACAGAAAACATGGATTCACTGGGTGCAGCAAAATTCTTCCTGACAAATACTTTTTGCTTGGAACTTGACAAGAGGGCACCGAGTAACATAATACACAATATTGTCAGTAACAGCTTTTAGCAAAACACACCCAGCTGCTCTTTGGTGGCAATTTCTTATAAGAGAGCATCAGGGATCATGTGTGAAAACATTCCTACAATTCAGATAAGTGTCTTTCTAATGATCCGACGTGATACACAGATGCAATCCAGAACAGCCTTCGCCGACCCGGCAGCCTTCAGAGGCATCTGGACCACAACTCCCAGAATTCCTATCCAGCAGGGCCCTTGACTAGGGAATTCTGGGTGTTACAGTGCAAAATGTCAGAAATGCACAAGGTTGGAGAAGGTAAATCTAGAGGAATGGATGCTTAGCATTAGTCAGAAAGGCTGTTCCAAGCTCCAACAGCCTTCACAGAGACCTCCAGCTGCTGAATCTTGGAGCGCTGACAATCAAGAACTCTAGCAAGTGTCTCTCCTGCAGTTACAGTCCCGCAAACAGAAAGATGGCAAAGTTAGCATCCCACTGTGAAAACGCAGAAGCTGGAATTATATCCTAGCCCAAACAGAAGTGCCCACCGACTTCTGCATGAACGTGAGCAGCAAAGATGGCAACAGAGAAGAAGTGCTTTCTTCAGAAAAGAAGTCTGGATCTTTTCCAGCTCCTGAACTAAAAAGCTCCACAGCTCAAGGCCACGCTGCACAGAGAAAACATCTCTAGCTAAAAAGATTAGAAGGACCAAAGGACTGGGTGATCTGCAACAACCCCTCAGCGATTCAAAATGTTGCCCAAGCTTGTGAAAGGGGCCCGAGGGAGCCACTGATATTCCCACCCCTCTGAGCACCAGGCGACTCCCTGCATCTCCAGACACACCATAAAGAGTGGAGAAAGGCTTGGGACAGGCTGGGGGGGGGGGGGGGTCACATCTTTGTTCTGAGGAATGGCTGCGTTGTTGATGGGGTTTTAGGTAGAAACAAGTCCACTGCAGGAGGATGTGATGGAGCTTCAGAAAGCTCTGGAGAGCATGGAGAAATCAGAGAGAAAGCCCTCCCCACCATGCCCCCTTCTCTGCTGTTACACCGTAATTCAGATCTTGCCATGAAACCGGACCGGCAGGAAAGTTGGGACTGGTCCAGCAGGGCCCCTGTGGTCTCGCTCTGCATTAGTCCAAAGGTCCGTGGAGTGCAGAATCCTGTTCCCACCATGGCCAACCAACTGCCCAAGGAAAACCCACACACAAGGGCAACAGCAGCCTCCCACCCATGTTCCCCAGCAACTGCTGCCGTACACATACTGTGTTTGACACCAGAGGCTGCGTGTGGCCCTAAGGACTGGTAGCCACGGGCAGCCTTCGCCTTCCATGAATCCATCCAACCCCCCTTTAAAGCACTTACACCGGTCGTCATCGCTGCATCACAAACCGCTTTTGGAACTTTGCGTGAAGCGGTTGCAGGGCCTTGCCAGGGGCCATCCACTTCATCTATTTAAAACATTTGTATCCCACCTATTGAGCCACAGCACTTTGTGAGCAATGCACACCGAAAACCTCTTCACGATTGTGCAGATGCAGTCTGAAGGATGGGGCATGCCCCCTGGACTACTGTCTCTGCGTTCGGGGCAGGGAACGAGCCAGTCAAATGCAGCCTGTGACTGCTGCTCAAGGAACACGCTGGGCTCAGGGGGCTTTTGCTTTGGTTTCTGGCCTGCAACTCAGGAACATCAGAAGCTGCCTAAGACAGGACGAGACCATGTGCCTAGCTAGCCCAGTATTTTCAACACTGGCTGGCAGCTCTCCGGAATTTCAGGCAGAACTCTTTTTAGTTCTACCTGGTAATACTGGGGCTCCCTCCTGGGTCCTTCGGCATGAAAAGCACATGGCCTCCTATGAGCTGGTCTTTTCTGTTTGGGGATTGTTCATTGATTCTGTTAGGAGCACTGGATTTCTGGAATCTGGGTGCCCTGGGTTCAGCTCCCTTCTCTATAGTGAGGCTTAGGTAAGTCACTCTCTCCAACCCACCTTGCCGAATTGCTGTAGGGTTAGAGATGATCAAGGTGATCACCTTGGATGGGGTGTCAGTGCCAATTAGAGTAAAGCAGCTCGCAACCATTTTGGTGAAGCCATTTTCAATGCATCACCAACCCACAATTTAAGTTCCAGCCTGAGTCCTGCCTAAACACACCCCACTGTCCTATTAGCAACATCTCAGCTTATGCAAAGGAAGGCCTAGTTACCATGACAAAAGAGCTCTGCATAAGCATCACTCAGCACAGGGGAAGTGCTACATGAGCCAGGCAAAGACATCAACTCTTTTTTAGCCTTTTAGAACATGATTACCCTATGCAAATCAAGCCATTGCTTCAGCAACCCCAAAACCCAAGAAAGTAGGACGGTTTTCTTTGATAATTACCTCCCCACCTCCACAATAAAAGGGAGGGAATCACTCAGAAAGTTAAAATTATGCAAAATAAGCCTCATTTCTTTTACTGAGAGCAAACTTTGGTCCAAACTCACTGTCTTCAACCATGAAGAAACAGCTGACAAATAGAGGCATCAGCTGACTTATTTATATCTCACCATTTTTCCTGTGAGGAAATCAAGGCGTCTTACATCGTTCTCCTTTTTATCTTAACCTCACAATAACCCTGTGAGGTAGGTTAGGCTGAAAGTCAGTGACTGGCCCAAAGTCACCCAGTGATCTTTGCAGCCAAGTGGGAAGGAAAGAATTAGCTGATTAATCATTGGCCAAAGAACAATCCCAGGGTAACGTTGGACTGGGACATGGGATACCTGGTTCTAGTCTCCACCCTGCCATGGATGCAATGGGTTTAGTGGGAAAGGAAGGAAGGACGGAAGGAAGGGGACCGATGCCACCAAAATACAACAGGGTGGCAGTGTAGCTTCTGCCCCACCAGCTCTGAATCGCTGTGGTTAGCCGAAAACGGACATCTAACTGCTCTGCAGAGTGAGAGGGACCCTACGAGGGGTGCCTGCAATCTTCTGTTTGGAAGCCTCACTGGAATGCACTTAATGAACTAAATGTAAACCTGCCTAGGCAATAAGACTGGTCAGCCAGGCCCCACTTGTAGGTCAGCTGGGTGAGCAGACAAGGGACGGAGACTTTGCAGGGGTGGTCCCTCCTGTTGCTGGTGCTTTCCTCTGTGCTTTTACGTGCGCTTTAAAGACATCTTTATTTTGATCAATCCACTTTTTGATGAAATTAGGAGGTTGGTTTTTAATGTCATTTCTCTCTTTCACTGTGCTTTTTATTGTGCCAATAAAAAGTTAGACGGTTGCCGCTTTTACATGTTTATATATAATTGATTTTAAATGCTCTGCCATATAAACTGGCTTGAGAAAACATGTGTTTAGAAAGGCAACATACACACTTTTGAATAAAAAAAGAAGCCTGCTAAGTAGCAAATCTTCAGTATAGTCACAAAACATCACCCATTGTTAGAAGGTAAGTGTATCCATAATGCTTTCACACCTTCTCTATTGCATGGACCAAAATCAGAATTGCCACTCCAAAAAAAGTACCTTTAACATGCAGTATTAAAGGTTCAACATAAACTCCTGCCAAAATTAATCAACTAAAACATGTGCTGCTTCATCTACCAATTGGAGATTGCAATTCCTTCCAATGGGAGAAAGAGAGACTTTTCCACAGTACATACACAGCAATCAATGACCAGTGGCTTTCTCCTAGCAGAGTTGTGTTTTTCTTTTAAACTAATGCACCACTATATCTAGCAACTGGGCCCAGACCAATGATGTCCAAGAGCAGTAGTAACTAGGAGAACAGTTTGACCTCTGCACCTTCCTGTCAGGGGCCAGCCTAAGTCTTGATCCAAAGGGCATCTCTTTATATTATTCACCAACACTTCTTTCTCCAACTCAGGCAAAGAGCAAATGCAGTTTTGGGACATGCTGGAGAAAACTGGATTAAAGAATATAATGCATCTCCATGCACACAGTGAGTCCACCCATAACTGATTTTTTATGTGATACTTCTGTACCACTCAGTATAATACACTGTTCATGTATATATGAAATAATATAATCAAATACTTTAATTTCAAATGTGACAATTAAATATTATTAAAGTATTATTAAATATTTAATATAAAATCCCCAAGCAGTTCACATTTAGAGGCAGTTCCCTTGCCAGGTAGGATGGTGGAGTGGCAGTGACTAGATTCGAACTCAGGGTTCTCAAGCTTGCTAGGACTGGCAGGGAGAGCAGTACAAGCTACGATGGCCACAGAGAAGGCAAGTCATCACTCAGAGGCAGGTTGTTATTCACCCCATTAAAAATACATAATTACATGTGTCAGAATGACTTTGGGCAGGTGGCCCAAAGATCACGAAGGTAGCAGAACAGAGCACCACCGTTGCATGCAGAAGATCCCCGTTCATTCCTCAGCATCTGTCTTAAAACAGCAGCAAGCAACTGCGTCTCTCCAGATACTCTGGCTGGCAACTACCCTGATCCTTCACCGCTGGCTGCCCGGTCAGGGTCGCTGGGAGTTGCCCAGCTCTGCTGGATCCAGGAGCAGGTAGCAGGGAAGTCCCACCTTTGCCCAAGACCCCCGAGAGTTACCAGCTCAGAAGCAGGCAAGCTGGTACCTGGCCATCCTGGCCGAAGCCTACAGAACTGGTGGTGCACAGCACTGGAGAATGCAGTGCTCCTGCTTCACACTTTACAGTCTGCGGTTCCGTCTGGGGCAAACCGAACTCTCACGTACTTCGGCAACTCATTCATGATGGAATTGCACCAAGTTGGGTCAACAGATTCGCCTGTCTCAACACATAAACAAGATGCTGGGATGCATCTTCCCCATTTTAAATCTTTTAGTTATTTCTCCCTCACCTGTAGTAAGTCTTGCTGTACTAAAGAGAGTGCAACCCTTCTGAATTCTTGCCACAAGCAGAATTAACATCTTGAACAGGCTGGTTAAGCCCTTAAATATATGCAACGCTTTCGGAAAAAAAGGGTACATTGCTGTGCTTGTACAAAGTGTCTTATAAGAGGTATATTTTTGCCAAGCCTTCATTTCAGAATGGTATCAGGAGGCAGGAAAGGTCATTCCTCATCTAAGATCTTAGGGGAGCCACTCAACAGCAGAAAACATTGGTCCTGATGAAGCAACCAGACCTGGTATATGTCCGTTTCCCATGCTCCTCAGTCCGGATGCCTTGGGACCTGCTGTGGGCTGCACTCAGTGGATCCCAGACGAACACAGCTGGACAAGTCACTGAGCAATGCGAAGCCAGCACCAGAGACAGCCATGGCAGGACAGGACTCTATTAGGCACCCCGGAGAGGGTGGGGGCCTATGTAGACCCCCATAAAACAAGGAACCTGCACTGCAAGGTCCATCCCAAGGCTGCCTGCATGTCATGCCCTCTAACCTCAAAACACCTGTTTGCAACATGCTCTGCTAGGAAAGGATGTAAGGGCGCAAGTATTCTGGGAAGGCGGGCAGGCGCTCTGCTCAAAACGTTTCCAAATACTAAGTGGGCAGACATGCCCTGCAGGGGCAGAACAAAGGCCAGGCCTCTCCAGGACAGAGGTGGGCAAACTGCAGTTGTCCAGATGTTTTGACCTGGAACTCCCATGAGTTGGCTATGCGGGCTAGGAGTGATGGCAGCTGTAGGCCAAAACACCTCTATGGCCAACCCATGACCTAGGCTCCAGCCCCACCCACAGGATGGACAAGGCAGATTGCTAGGTCCAGAAGACGGACCAGAGCACAGAGAGTAGTCAAGGTCCCGATCATGTCACTTAAAAAATGCAAGAGAAGTCAAGGGCCAGGTTTGATCTACGACAGGGATGCCAAGCTAGGTACCTTCCCCCTGAACCCCGAAGGAATTGGGAAGGTGGAACACTTTTGGGATTCAAGTAAAGTGGCACAGAAAAACTAATCTGCCTTTGGTGGGCATCGCTACCCAACTCTTTAAGGCTCTTCAGGACAACATCTGCTCAGACGCCACTGAGATGCTCAAACGAAGAAAGATCGTAGTCCTTGGGAAGGAGTCCTTCTATTCTGACAATGCTCTGAGGGTGGACACAGCTATACATGGCGAACACCCCACCTATCTCCTCCCAGATCACCTCGAATCAGAAAGTGAAAGCATTCTTATCCCGAAAGGCTTCGTAGGGCTAATTCTGCTGCTCCTTTAGCCAAATAATTTTTCTATCCCAAACGTCTTGCTTTAAAGGGGTGGCTGCATGGAGCCCACGCTTGGGTCGCTGTCTGCATTCATTAGTAGGAAAGCAGGGTATAAAGATATGCATATATTTAAATACCACCAGGAATACTACCAGTCACAGAGCGGTAAAGAAAGGGGCAGATAACAGCGGAGGAAATGCAGCGAATGAATGAATGAATGAATGAATGAATGAATGATGGGGCCGGGGTCCCGTATTACCGATCCAGTCCTTCTCCTTTTGATTCTGCCATATATCCAAACTGCAGGTGGAAGATCCATGCAGCCTTCGTGTGAATGCGTTTTTCTGTGGGGGAGGACGCGCCCCCGATCTTACGTGTGCCTGGGGCTACTGGGGGAGGGGAAGGCACGGCACCAATGCCCCCCTCTTCTCACCTGCATCCCATGAAGACATGGTTGGACCAGGCGTGCGAAAGCGCGAGGAGCTTCTGGAAGGCGGCGGCGTGGCCCGAGTAGCCCGGCAAGTTGCGGAGCAGGAACTGCTTGCGCAGCGCCCAGTGCCGGTCGCTCTCCTGCTTCTCGCGCCAGGGCTCCAGGTCGGGCTCCGTCGCGGGCACGGCAGGCGGCGGCGGCGGCGGCGGCTCCGGCTGGGAGGAAGGCGGCGGCTGCGGGGACAAGAAATCCCCGCCTGGCAGCGTCCACCCTCCGCCGGCCATGGGCTGGTCTGGGCTCGGCCGGCCCGTTCGGAGAAGGCCAACCGGCCCCGGCGCGCCAAGCTAGCGGAGGGTGGCACACACAGGATGGAGCCAGCGGCCGGATCCGGATTCGCTTGATCCGGATCCAGAAAGACAAGCGGCGTGTGTTTGTAGAGGGGAAGGGGAAGAACAGGAACAGCTGCGCACGAAGCCTCCCGCGCCGTTCACACGTGCAGCCGCGCCGTGTCGCGCCGCCGTGCTCCCTCCCCCGCGTCTCCTCCGCGCTCGCTCGGCCGCTGGCCCGCGCGCGCCGCTCCCTCCTCGCTACAATGTAACCTTTTTTCTTTCTCTTTTTTTCTTTCCTTGTTACATTCGGCTCACGTGGGTGGAATGGAACGTCCAAGGCGCGCGAGATCTTCCGAGGGCCTGGAGCATGTGGCGGAGGCTGCGGCGGCCATAGAGAAGCGGCAGCGCCGGACAGCGCCTCCTGGCGGCGGGGGGGACCGGCCGCGGTGCTGCTGGACGCCGCACGGCTGCCTTCTGGTGCTCTCAAGCAGGGCCCGGGGTGGAGTCCAACGAGGAGAAAGGGGGTGGAAGCAGAGAGGCGAATGGACTGTACCAGCTGGGTTCTCAGCTCAGAGATGCCTCTAATCACATTTTCCACTCGTTCATTTATAATATTTCGGCGCTGCCCAATAGCCAGAGTTTTCTGGCCAGGGTTTAAAAACGCGCGCGCAAAACCAAATCTGTTTTAAAATGCAATCGCAACAAAAATATAACGAATGTATTTTTTTTAATGTTGCCTTTCCTTCAAGATGCTCGGAAGTCACATATAAGCATTGTCCCCCACCCCTGTGCACCCCTTCACAACAACCCTACGAGGCAGACCAAGGCCAAGGGAAAGTAAATGCAGGATACTGGTCCATGGTTACCTACCATGGATGAATGGGGAATGGAAGCTGCATCTCTGTCCATCTAGTGCAACAATCCGATCTAGGGTGCAGAAGCTTTTTTCTGTGCAAGGTCACATTCCCTTCAGGGTTCATCTTCTATTTCTTCTGGCTGCTCCCTCGGCTCCCATGAAAATAGTCAAAGCTCTGCTTTCTCCAATCTCAGCACCACTCTTTTTAATACTTCCCCACATTCAAGGAAAATCTGGAAAACCTTTGCAAACATAACATCAGCTCAGCCTCAGGACCAGGACCCAAATTTTTCTGGACTCCAACAGGAAGACGTCGCCCTTTTCCTAATTATAATATCCCCACTCTCCACAAATTCATATACACAAACACGCATCTCTTTTCCCCCAACATGGTTCAGGGGGGACACATGGTTCACCCCTCATTTTGTGCTCACAAGAACCCTGTAAGGTGGGCGAGACTGAAAGAATATGACTAGCTCAAGTTCATCCAGGAATCCTCATGAGTGAGGCTTATCTTCTTGAATATATAAACAAGCTTTCTTCAATGCTAAAAATTCAGCAATGTTCTACTTTCATAGAAGATAAAGAAGAGAACCAAGTTTAGTTTCTCATGATCAAATGCTATTAAGTCTGGGTCTCCCAAGATCTCCTCGCATAGGGCTTCCAGTTGTTTTAATCCAGAAATGCCCTTTAATATCCCACCTTAACCCTAAACCCAACAGATGTATCCAGACGGGCAGATCTTCTGTTGCTCAGCTTGAACCTGCGAAGTTGCCTGGGTAAGCGACACACATCAATTCTCCTTCCCAACTTGAAGACACAAACCTCTTGCCATGGATTGTATGAAGTTCTTCTCTCCAGCTGCTCCAGAAGCGGTTGCTACACATCCATTCTGGGAGACAGGGATGTGCGGGTGGATGCGGGGAGGGACAGCTTCAGTAAAGCGAACAGTTTTGGTTTTCATGGCCCAGTGCAGCTCTTGTCTCATGGCGAATGCAGACATTTCTGGGGCTCTTCCTAAGAATGGAAGGCTATAAAGCCCAGGCTTTGGGAAATTGCTCAGCTTTTGGACACTGGGAAAGTTCACTGCACTCCCTGTGGAACCTGAATAACCACCTCGCCATTCTTCTGATAAAGCCCATCCAGCAGGCGTTGAATAAGTAGGCATTGAATTCCTTGCAAAAGGAAAAAAGGCAGGAGATCTTTATTTATTAAACGTTTATATACTGTCCCATACTTAGATGTCTTGGGATGGTTTGCAATGAATTAAATATCTCGCTGCAATGTAACAATAAGGAGGGGGGCAGACAGAAACACTTTTTGCCCCCTTGATGTCTGAACACTAAGCATGGATAAAGCCACTGGATCTCAGATCCCAACAGAAATACGTGATGGAAGATACAGCCTCCAAGATGGGTCAGGTCCAGCTTACCCTCACTGCTGACAACACTGGAAGAATACAAAACAATTGTAATTTTCCAGTATAAAATTAAAATACAGCTTTTTGCAGAACACATGTTCAGTCTTAAAAGGTTTCAGAATGCTATAATTATTGTAGAAAACATAAATGGCTTATTGTGAAGACGTTTAATGCTGTTATGACATCTAATTATTACAGGGCAATCTAAGTATTTTCGCTAAGAAAGAAGCCCCGCTAAGCTCAGTTTGACTTCTTTGCTAGCTAGGATTTCATCGCTAGTACATAAGATTTCACTGCAAATTGACCAAAGTGTTTAAAACTTTGTGATCAATTAAAACTGCATGTACTTGCAATTACTAAAATGGTTTTGAATAGAAAAATGATTTTGTTTCAAATGTGCATGTTGCAGTAATTGTAGACTTAGAAGTTCCTCCTGCAGAAGAAGAAAACCGTTCTGAGATGGTGATTGTAACCTGTGTTTTTTATATATACATTATAAACAATTATATGTCACCCATTTTGCTGGAATGCTGTGTAGCTGATTTTTTTAAAGCATTCATTACCTAATTTGGCCAAGCAATTAAAGATTATAGCCCAAATATAGTTTGACATACGGTGTGGATCAGTAGTGTTGGGAAAATTCAGATAAATCCTGGGAGAAAAAGGTTGCTTCTATGTGCCTTTGTGTTATAAAATCAAATCTGCACCCCTTTCTCAGAAAGCAGCAGAATTCCAAGCTAGGTCACTGTTTAGTGCTGCTGTTATTTTAAGAAGATGGAATTCTTAATTGGACTGAGAAGCTGCTATAGGTTAGCACTATTAGTGAGGAAATACTTGTGTTCTCAACAGCTGCAGAAAAACTGAGACAATGGTGCCCATTTACTTCTGAGTGGACCCACTTAAGCATCTAGTTCCCCAGAGGCAGGCGCCTGCACACTGTAGTTGTCAAACCAGTTTTCCCCAAGTGGTTCCTCAACCAGATGTATTTGCATGTTCAAGCAGACACATCGGGCTGACCTGAACTGTCAAGAATTTACTAGATTGACATATCAATAAAGCAACCAATAATGTTTTCCATACTATTGTTACTATTGTATTGTACAATACTATTGTATTGTATTTCTCATCAGTTTAGAACATTATGTCATGCCTAAAGAGATCAGGATGCTATTGTACTAACATTATTTGGAAACTGAACACTCTGTATTGGTGTATGTGACTTTGTTGTTGTCGTTGTTAGTCACGAAGTCGTGTCCGTCTGACCCATCCCAACCCCATGGACAACATTCCTCCAGGCCTTCCTGTCCTCCACCATCTCCCAGAGTCCCCTTAAGCTCACGCCAACTGCTTCAGTGACTCCATCCAGCCACCTCATCCTCTGCCGTCCCCTCCTTCTTTTGCCATCAGTTGGGCCCAGCATCAGGCTCTTCTCCAGGGGGTCCTTCCTTCTCATTAGGTGGCCAAAGTATTTGAGTTTCATCTTCAGTATCTGGTCTTCTAAAGAGCAGTCAGGGTTGATCTTCTCTAAGACAGACTGGTTTGATCTCCTTGTGGTCCAAGGGACTCGCAGGAGTCTCCTCCAGCACCACAATTCAAGGGCCTCAATCCTTTGGCACTCAGCCTTCCTTATTGTCCAGCTTTCACAGCCATACATTGCAACTGGGAAAATCATAGCCTTGACTATATGCGCTTTTGTCGGCAGGGTGATGTCTCTGCTTTTTAGTATGCTGTCTAGGTTTGCCATAGCTTTCCTCCCCAGGAGCAAACATCTTTTAATTTCTTGGCTGCAATCACCATCTGTGGTGATCTTGGAGGCCAAGAAAATAAAATCTAGCAGGTTATAAAAGTGTCGGCACATGGGCTGTGATTCTGCAGTTGAGTTTGCCTCTATCCAGTAATGCGTTATTGTTAGTTACTGCAGGTACTGGGCCACTGATCAATAAAGCCTCAGAGGTTCAAATGTTTGATCTTCCCCAGAAATCTGAGTGTTCATTCCTTACACATTGAAAACTGAGATTCCATCAGTAGCATGTCATTTAAGTGTATGCATATTGTGGAAGTACCATGCAATGCTATATACCAAAAGGATACGGCAACTTAGGTTATCCAATTCATTAAAGAGGCTGCATAATCAAATAAGCACCAAAGAACACCAACTTTTGGGAGGGTCACTTTTTATTGAAAATTGACAACATTAGAAACATAGCAAGCTCAACAGTGCTGGTTCTTTCATGTGGGTCATGTAAATAGATAGAGTGCAGTGTCAAATCACAATTCTTGTTTGTAAAGAAAGAAAGAAACAAACAAACAAAAAGATTTTTAAAAAGACGGGGGAGAGAGAAGGGGAGAGACAGGAGAATAAAGTTCTGGGAACTAGACCCCATGCAGTGGACATTCCAGAAAAGTTCCAAAAGTGGTTGAAAATGCATTTTGAAGGGCAGTAAGATGTGACTTGCGTGATTAACTTTGAAAACAAAATGACCAATTACTGACTAGTTTCTCCAGAAACCTTGTTATCAGTAACAATAAAGTCAGTTTTGCAACCCAGAATGATTTTGAGGAGGGTTGACATTCTGGGATTTAATTTACTACAGGACTAATACTTCTTCTTCATCCTACGTGTTTTCCTCCCCCTAAGCTTCCTGTACTTTAACATCTTCAGCACGTCCCTGTATTACTGCTCCTAGATGGAGGAGGGTAGGCAAGTGCTGTTTGGAGAATATGTTCACTTTTTGGATCACTGTTTATTCTCAGCCACCATGGTGCACTGGCCTGCAGTAAATTTAGCGGGAGGATAACTTTTTAATACTTATGTTACAAATATTACTCAATCAAGTTGATCACTTTTTACTGAAGTGGCAGAGTTTATCTATGATCCCAGTGAAAAATATATTTCCCCCCTTACTCTTTCCCCACTGCCCTTAACTACAGTGTTAAAATTTAATATTCCTCAGAGGTAGCAAAGTCACTTTTTCTCTGTTTGCTGTTCATTGCATAAAACATGTTTTGTCTTTTTTAATCCACGCAAACCAATGAATTAGCAGAATTTTTCACAGATACTTTAAAAACACCCATCATATTTATATTGAGGCAAAAGAGGAAGAAAATAATCTTTTAAAAAACTAAAACACCTGTCTCAATGTTGTTTGAGCAAATTAGTCATCAATTTGTCCGCCATCTTTTGGTTGCTCCTTGAACCTCTAAACCAGACGTTCATTGCTCCGGTATTTTTCCTGTTTTGTTGCATAAACCACAAGATGCCTCAGCTTTTCAACACACTCCATGCACATCAGAAAAATGGGAAAATAAACAAAACCAAGTCTTTCCAAAGATCTGAAGACTTTCTCGTTCCTCCCCCTCCCTCTCCCGAGCAGGGTGGGAATCCCTAAACGTTTCCGCATGTGGAAATCTTCTCCCTCAGACATAATGCAGCAGGTGGAGACAGATTAGAAAAAGCTAGAGAGAGAAAGAGAGAAGGAGAGAGAAAGGAGAAGAGAAAAAACACAGATCATCAATATAAAAGCTGGGGTGCATTCAAGGAAAAAGCAGAAAACACATCACAGGACACAATCAAACTGAGTGGAAGGAGACATGAATGGACTGATGCTTTTGGGCCACCGTTGGATCTCAAACTGAGTCGCACTGATGCATCAGGAGCGGTCAAACCTATTGAATATTTGGAGCCAACGCACATTATAGAATTAAGGCTGCAAACAAACTGTCACAACATCCATGGAAAGGCAAGTTTAAAATACAGTTCTTTTTCATTTCAGCGCAAACATTCAGAGGATGGTAAGAAAGAACACAAAAGCAGCATTGCTGAATCAGGTCCTTGGGCATGTTTGCCCTTAGCAACAGCAATTCAAAGATAGACTGCTCCTGAAGACAGAGGCTCTATCAAAGTTCCATGGCAGAAGAAATAATATAAAAACCCTCCTCCCTGAAAGATACACTTTGGTTACTTTTTATCCTACCTTACAGAGCTGCTAAGAAGATAAATGGGAAGGGGGCACATGGACACACAATCACGTCTACATGTGTTGAGATTTTGGAAAGAAATAATAAAAATGCAGCTCTTGTTTGCTTCAATGGGCTTGAAGAGTAGAAATTTCTAATAGGCTGCCTGCCAACAGCCACTTCCAAATGGATCTGCCTCTCAGAACTACCTTTGGGGAAAGGTGATTTCTTTTGAAAAATAATTAGCCAGTTAGGAGTATCAAAAGTGCTCTAGATTTTGAGGCTTCCTTCCATCTAGCTGAACATCAACACTTAATTTTTGTCAGAATCACCCTACCTCTTGC